>NC_135234.1:554568833-554871224 GCF_051348905.1 Ranitomeya variabilis
GGTATCGGCGATATCCGATACTTTTCGGGTATCGGCCGATACTATCCGATACCGATACTTTCAAGTATCGGACGGTATCGCTCAACACTAATCGTATCGTCTTTGTCATACAGGCCTCATCCACACTCAAACCATTCTTTCTTCCGTGACTAACACGATATATCACGCCATATTTCAACTTGGAATTTGCTGCCGATGATACTCAGCTGTTTGCAGAGGTGGTGTAGAATTTAAAATCTAATTTTCTGTTGCTAATACTGTGCTTCTATAAACTACTGTATCTGAGCAACATGTCTGTGAAAAAGTGTAACAACCCTGCCAGCATCACTGCATGGCCTTCCATTCCCCACCTGCCTGTTACATCAACTCACTCACCCAGTGCCATGCTGTGAGATCTGTCTGCTGCCGGCTCCATGCCATGTGCTTCATGGCGGCTTACTCTCTGTACACTTCCTGGCTGTGTGCATAGGGGGCGGCGCCAGCCACTCCGGATTCTTATTGAGACTGTGTGCACCTCCCTTGGGTATTCCTGGCCAATAGCCTTGTGGCCTCTGATACGTAAGACATCCTCACCCATTGGAGGATGCCTGTGCAAACTATTTCCCTCAGTGAGCACTTGCTACTGAGCTGCCAGGTCGTGTCTGTTTCCTGTCCCTGAGGGCTGCAATACTGCAGGCCTTCATCTGTGTTCTGTTTGTGTATCTGTGTCCGTTCCTGTCTGAACTCTGGTCTATGTCCGTTCCTGTTCCTTCTTTGTCATTTGTCATTTCCCACTCTGCTGTGTGTACACTCCACCTTATCTTCCTGCTCTGCTTGCCACTCTCTGTGGCTCTGCATCTCTCTGCTCTGTTCTGCCACAACCTGTGGTTCTGTGCCTTTCGGCTTTCCTCACAACTTGTGGTTCTGCACTCTTTTGCTCATGGCGTTACCTCCTGCAGTTCAGACTGTTGGCTCCGCCACCAGCGTCTCCGCTCTTGGCTCTGCCTCCAGCATCTCTGCTCTAGGCTCCGCCTCCAGCATCTCCACTCTTGGTTCCGCCTCCAACATCTCCGGTCTTGGCTCCGCCTCTAGCATCCCCGCTCTTGGCTTCGCCTCTAGCTTCTCCGCTCTTGGCTCTGCCCCCTGCGGCTCCGTCCTTGGCTCTGCCTTCTCCTTCTCTACTCTTTGCTCTGCCTTCACCTTCTCCGCTCATAGCTCTTCCTTCTCCTTCTCTACTATTAGCTCCTCCTCCTGCTCTTACTCCGCCTCCTGTGATTCTGCTTTGCTTCCACTCTTGCTTTATCTTTTTTCTGCAACTTGCCGCATGGGTCTCTACCTGTTTCTTCAAGTTCTCCAGTCTGAACAGGTTCTTACCTGTTTCCATACATCCATCTGAATACCAGTTCCTACCAGAGTATCAGTCCTGTCTGCCAGTGCCAGCCGTGCCCGCCTATCTGCCTGAATGCCAGCCGCACCCGTCTGCCTGCCTGTAACTACGTCAAGCCAGTCCGCCCGTCAGGGTCTCTGCCATACCCGTCTGTCAGCCAGTGTCACAGCCATTCCTGCCTGCCCGCGTCTTGTCCCCGGTGGGATCAGCATCTACAGTCCGACTCCATCCTGGAGTGGTACCTGGTAGCTTCCTATTGCACAAGTCTGACCTCACCATCAGAGGCTCCAGCGAACACCTAGGAAGCTACTTAGTTACGCCCCTTCCAGGGAAGTTTGGTCTGTGGTCCAGTGGGGCCACACCCCCAGGCGCCCGCGCCAACCAGTCTCGGCGCGAGCGTTACAGATTGCACAGGCCATGGTCCCCACTGAGTCCCATGAGCCATTGCTCTTGGAGCAAAATGAACTCTCTTCTAGCCAGTATTGGCCCCTGGAAGGTTTCTGTGCTCGATTGAGTGATCTGCCTCATAAGGATCTGCCTACACTTACTCCAGGTGGTCAAATCTTGATCTCAAGAGAGTTGTATTATTACATTGCCTATCAAGAATGCCTTTCGAATCCTTCACCAAGATACTGTGGGGATCTAGAGGAGTGCATTGATTTCCTGAAGCATTGTATGTTGTATAGCGAAGCAAATGCGTCCGAATTTTCTTCTGATTGGTCCAAGGTAGGATTTATCTTGACCTACCTAACAGGAGATGCATTGAATTGGATGAACCCTCTCTGGGAAGCAAGGGATCAGATCCTCTCCGACCTTGGGGCTTTCCTGAAGGCCTTCCTTAAAGCCTTCAATGCGCCTAAACCAGCTCCTCCTGCAAAGTCTTCCCTCACCAGATCCCAGAGGTGGTCAAGACGAGCAAATCCCCCAAAGAAACCGCCACGTCTGACCAAGCCCATCCAAAACCCACCTGTTCCTCTACCTGTCCCAGCAGCTACCCAAGCAAAACCCCAGAAGGCTGAAAAAAGTGGGCTGGCCAAGCAGCAGCCCAAATCCAGCCGCAAGAAGGGAACGGAGTATCGCTGCTGTTGCAAGGAACATCCAGACGGTCTCTGCCCTGAAGATCTAAAACTCCAAAACCCTGAGCCAGCAGGAGAGGCTGCCCTAGGTGAGAGTACTTCCTCTCCATAAAAATCTACGACTGTGTCTCTGTTTTCTGGGAGCTTTGGTGCAGTAAAATTGCCTGCCATTTGGAATCGGAGTGTGGTCTTCGTCATACAGCTCCAGAACCCGGTGTGGGCATTGTCTGAAGTTGGTCAAGCCCTACTCAAGAGCAGTCTAGTCCTTCAAGGACAACTACAGCTCCAGGTTGGAGTCTTATACTTGAAGAAGTTTGTCTACCATATGCTGTCTGTTATGCCCATGGATCATTCTGAGCCTTGGACTCTACCACCCACTCTGGTCAAGAGTTCCTGCAAAATGCTTCATTTGAATTTACCCAGTCATGAGAGGTGTCTGGTTCCCATGCGTCAGGGACAGTTAACTGTGTTGTCTTCTTCTTCTGCTGGTCTGCTAGTCGTCGATTCAAGGTGTGCTGACGTCACCAAAGTTGGGGAAGCGGTGACTATCTCTCCACACGTCTCCAGTGACTATACCAGTAACCCGTTAGTCATCGAGTCAAGGAGTGCTGATGTTACCAAAGATGGGAAAGCGGTGGCAAGCTCTCCTCACAACTCTAATGACTATACCTGTAACCGGTTTGTGGAAACATCCCCACCTTTTGGACATTTTTTTCTGGATAACAGGCAGAAGATGGTTCCTATGTGGGTACCTTCATCGTCCATATGGCCGGTTGGTGAAGATTCCATAACAGAAGATTTTTCCTTTCAGTTTTTTTCTGATCCGGTGGAATTGTTGTTCTTCACCCTCTGTTCCAATGATTTTTCCTGTGTTCAGTACTCTAGAATATCTCTGCTACCTGAAAGTTTGTCTCTGGATATCGGGCAGAAGATGTATCCTGTGTGTGTTCCTTCGGCTTCCATGTGGCCAGCTGGTGAAGATATCAAGTCAGTAGCATCCAAGTCCCTGCTTCTTGAGGAAGTGGTCCAGTCCATTGAGGAAGCTAACCCCATTGGGTACAAAGAGACTTTGCTATCTGAGATTGCTGATGAAGCTAACCCTGTTGGGCACAAAGAGACTTTGTCTTCTGAGATTCCTGGTGACCCATTTGCTTTATCCTACTTTGAAGATATTATGACTTGGACTGTGAGTGGTTTCTTTCTTCTTCTATGGATCGTTTTGGCGGGTTTGAAGAAGAGGGGGCGTAAAGGAGGGGGTACTGTAACAAACCTGCCGGCATCACTGCATGGCCTTCCATTCCCCACCTGCCTGTTACATCAACTCACTCACCCAGTGCCATGCTGTGAGATCTGTCTGCTGCTGGCTCCATGCCATGTGCTTCATGGCGGCTTGCTCTGTGTACACTTCCTGGCTGTGTGGATAGGGGGGCGGTGCCAGCCACTCCGGATTCTTATTGAGACTGTGTGCACCTCCCTTGGGTGTTCCTGGCCAATAGCCTTGTGGCCTCTGATACTTAAGGCATCCTCACCCATTGGAGGACACCTGTGCAAACTATTTCCCTCAGTTAGCACTTGCTACTGAGCTGCCAGGTCGTGTCTGTTTCCTGTCTCTGAGGGCTGCAATACTGCAGGCCTTCATCTGTGTCCTGTTTGTGTATCTGTGTCCGTTCCAGTCTGAACTCTGGTCTATGTCCGTTCCTGTTCCTTCTTTGTCATTTGTCATTTCCCACTCTGCTGTGTGTACACTCCGCCTTATCTTCCTGCTCTGCTTGCCACTCTCTGTGGCTCTGCATCTCTCTGCTCTGTTCTGCCACAACCTGTGGTTCTGTGCCTCCCGGCTTTCCTCGCCACAACTTGTGGTTCTGCACTCTTTTGCTCTTGGCGTTACCTCCTGCGGTTCTGGCTCTTGGCTCCGCCTCCAGCATCTCCGCTCTTGGCTCTGCCTCCAGCATCTCTGCTCTTGGCTCCGCCTCCAGCATCTCCACTCTTGGCTCAGCCTCCAGCGTCTCCACTCTTGGCTCCGCCTCTCGCGCCCACGCTCTTGGCTCCGCCTCTAGCTTCTCCGCTCTTGGCTCCGCCCCCTGAGGCTCCATCCTTGGCTCTGCCTTCTCCTTCTCTACTCTTTGCTCTGCCTTCTCCTTCTCTGCTCATAGCTCTGCCTTCTCCTTCTCTACTCTTAGCTCCTCCTCCTGCTCTTACTCCGCCTCCTGTGATTCTGCTTTGCTTCCACTCTTGCTTTATCTTTTTCCTGCAACTTGCCGTACGGGTCTCTACCTGTTTCTTCAAGTTCTCCAGTCTGAACAGGTTCTTACCTGTTTCCATACATCCATCTGAATACCAGTTCCTACCAGAGTATCAGTCCTGTCTGCCAGTGCCAGCCGTGCCCGCCTGTCTGCCTGAGTGCCAGCCGCGTCCATCTGCCTGCCTGTAACTCCATCAAGCCAGACCGCCCTTCAGTGTCTCTGCCATACCCATCTGTCAGCCAGTGTCACAGTCGTGCCTGCCTGCCCGTGTCTTGTCCCCGGTGGGATCAACATCTACAGTCCGACTCCACCCTGGAGTGGTACCTGGTAGCTTTCTATTGCACAAGTCTGACCTCACCATCAGAGGCTCCAGCGAACACCTAGGAAGCTACTTAGTTATGCCCCTTCCAGGGAAGTTTGGTCTGTGGTCCAGTGGGGCAACACCCCCAGGTGCCCGCGCCAACCAATCTCGGCGCAAGCGTTACAAAAAGTGAGGCTGTGGTGGATGGGAAATTAGACTTGGTGTTCAAGGTGTATATGAGGAAGGTGGTAGAGTTAGTGAACTAATACCTCACATTTGTTTTATGTGTTTTTTGCATTTTTTGGGGGTGCAGTTGGGCCCACTCTGTAATGTGGTGTCTGTTCACATGGGATGCATCTTAATAGCACTGGGCAGCCCGCCTGAGCTAATAGAAGTGCGTCACCAATAGGCTGTTAACCTGGATGCTGTGCATTTCCACTGTGTGAACAGCGCCACATACAAGTCTCTAATGTGCAGTCATATGCCAAGCAGCCACCCCCTCCATTAATTTGGTAGGTTGTGAGTGGCTGCCTTATTGGTATTTCTGCACCTGTGTAGCCACCATCTTAACCACATGGGTCCACTGCATCCTGATAATGCATTTGTTCGGAGGCCTAGGCAGGTAAGCATCTCTGCCTTTTTTGCTATTTTTGGGAATTTTTGGAGGATCTTTGAATCCTTTTTTTGTGCTAGCATTGGTTAGAGTAGGACTCGTAAGCGTGGGGACCCTTGACGTTGGGTTACGAGCTTACATATTTTGGCCAGAATATAAACTAATTCCTCACATATTTTTTTATGTGTTTTTTGCATTTTTTCGGGGTGCAGTTGGGCCCACTCTGTCTTGTAAACTGTGGTGTCTGTTCACATGGGATGCATCTTAATAGCGCAGCCACCCCCTCCATTAATTTGGTAGGTTGTCAGTGGCTGCCTTATTGGTATTTCTGCACCTGTGTAGCTACCATCTTAACCACATGGGTCCACTGCATCCTGATAATGCATTTGTTCGGAGGCCTAGGCAGGTAAGCATCTCTGCCTTTTTTGCTATTTTTTAATACTGTGCTTCTATAAACTACTGTATCTGAGCAACATGTCTGTGAAAAAGTGAGGCTGAGGTGGATGGGGAATTCGACTTGGTGTTCAAGGTGTTTGTGAGGAACGTGGTAGAGTTAGTGAACGCACTAGGGACCCAGCAACGTCAAGTCCTATGGTTACCTTGTGCCATTCATCACAGACATGTAGTGATGCAGCCCCGGCAAGCAAAGCATCCTCAGCCACAATTGTGGCTGTGACCAGCAGCATTCACAGGTCTGCATCTGTAAGGGGTGGCAAGGGTTGCCTAGCCTGGGCCATTTTTGACACTGCAAAGGATGAGCCAACTAACGTAATCTGCCAACTTTTCAGAAAAAACTGTGTAGAGGTAAAAAAATGTAATAATTTGACTACTACATGCATGAACCTTCACATGCGCCATCAGCATGCGTTACTCAGGGAATCCCACTGCCCTAAAATCCAGACCAGTGGACCTCACCAACCATAAGCCGCCCCATCAATCGCATCTGCTGCTTCTTCCTCTTCTTCTGTAACCGTGCCAACTATTGAGATTCTGCTTTCAACCACAGTTATTTACCGCTCCAGTCACACTGACTTGGAGCCTGCCATCAGTTCTAATGGATGCAGACATGCCTGCTTTTTTAGACCCATCTCAAAGAATGAGCACACCATAACTTTTGCAATCCACCGTAACATCTCCTCCAGTACCTCTCTCACGGTCCTGCAGTTTGTCCAGTTCACAGTACTCTGCCCTCTGTCAGCACTGCAGCTAGAACAGGGTACTACAGTTATGGTCACATAAAAGATTGTTTCCTCCTATGCATGACAAAGCTAAGAGGTTGAACTCCACCATCTAGAAGTCTGTTCTTCATGGAAATGCTGCCTTTCCGCCTGGTAGAAACAGATGGTTTCCGAAAGCTAATGGCCATCGCAGTCCCAAAGTTCCAATTGCCCACTTGCCATTTCTTTTCTAAGAAAGCTGTGCCTGCACTTCAACAGCATCTCGCAGACAACTTCACCTGTTCCTTGACTAAATCTATGTCTGCCAGGGTGCATTTCACCACAGAAACTTGGATGAATAAGCATGACCATGGGCATTAAATCTTGCTGACTGGACAATGGATGACTCTGCGGGCTGTGGTGGAAGGTGCTGCTCCATAAGTCTTGGAATCCCTATGGCTTGCCAAACAAACCACTCCATTTAACTCTTCCTCCACTGTTTTTGTCTTCTCCTCTATCTCCTCTAGGGCCTCCACCTACACCCTCAACCTTTGCTTTAGCAAGACGCGGTCCAACAGTGCATAGCCAATCCCCACCACTTCCATAGTGCATAGCCAGGGCTCACCACAGTCAGGCAGTGTTAAAATTGATATGCCTTGGAGATTGCAGTAATACAGCTGAAGAGTTATGAACAGCTCTCCAGGCTAAGTTTGATCAAAGGCTGTCTCTGCTAAATCTACATCCAGGGATGGCCATGTCCGATAATGGTGCAAACCTTGTGCTGGACCTACAGCTCACGTCCTCAACCTGGTACAGCGTTTTCTCCGCCACTATCCTGATCCGGGTGAGATGCACCAGAAAGCACGTAAGCTGTGTGCTCATTTCTGCCATTCACTCCCCTCAGGTTTTCGACTTGCATTGATACAGAGGTCATTGTCCATGCCAGTTAACAGGTTAATATGCGATGTGCCAATACAGTGGAATTCCACTCTGCACATGTTGCACCGACTGTGGCAGCATCATCGAGCCCTGACATAGTATGTCATGTCGTATAGCCTGGGCCAAAGCAATACGGATGTGGTGCATATCACATTTAACGGGTGTGTACAGATTAAGTACCTCTGCACTCTTCTGCACAGTTTCAAAATGGCAACTAAGATGGCTAGCGCTGATGATGCCATCATCAGCATCACTATTACGATCAACTATATGCTGGAGCAGCCTTTGAATAGCCTGCGGGAGTAGATGGTGGTCCCAGAAGAAGAGGAGGAGGTAGAGGAGGATGCGGAAGGGATAAGATTCTCTCTAAGTTCCAAACTGTTGTAACATGGGCGGGTGCTATGGAGGCTGGATTACTGGGATTGAGGGGGGATGGTGATAACAGACTAACTGTTATTGAAGGTGGAAGATCCAAGGAACAAATGGAGGAGTAAGAGGTCATAGACAAGCAACTGGCAGATGAAGAGGATAATCCTCCCCTCTCTGTTGTTCATGGTTGGTGGGAGGGGACGGAGGAAATAAACATCATTGTTACCCTGCCACCAACAAAGCATGAGCTTGGATATCATGGTAGAACACAACATATGAGTGACTTCTTGCTGCACTATCTGCTACATGATCCCCGTATAGTTATGAATAGAAATACTTCTGACTAGGGTTGAGCGACCTTTACTTTTATAGGATCGGGTCGGGTTTCACGAAACCCGACTTTTTCAAAAGTCGGGTCGAGTGAAATCGGCCGATCCTATAAAAAAGTTGGGGTCGGGGTCGGCCGAAACTCGAAACCCAATGCAGTGCATTGGGTTTCCAATGGTTCCCAGGGTCTGAAGGAGCGGAAACTCTCCTTCAGGCCCTGGGATCCATATTTAAGTGTAAAATAAAGAATTAAAATAAAAAATATTGCTATACTTACCCTCTGACGGGCCCTGGTACTAACCGGGAACCTTCCTTCCTTAGAATCAACCTTCCAGGACCTAGCGGTGACGTCGCGGTGACGTCACGGCTTGTGATTGGTCGCGCGGCCGCCCATGTGACCGCTCGCGCGACCAATCACAAGCCGCGACGTCACCGTGACGTCACCGAAGGTCCTGGAAGGGCTGATTCTTAGGAAGGAAGGCTGCCGGAAAGAAGCAGGGCGTGTCCGAGGGTGAGTATATACCTAATAGGAATATACTCACCCTCGGCTTCGTTCCGGCAGCCTTCCTTCCTAAGAATCAGCCCTTCCAGGACCTTCAGTGACGTCACGGTGACGTCGCGGCTTGTGACTGGTCGCGCGACCAATCACAAGCCGCGACGTCACCGCGACGTCACTGCAAGGTCCTGGAAGGCTGATTCTAAGGAAGGAAGGTTCCCAGTTAGTACCAGGGCCCGTCAGAGGGTAAGTATGGCGATATTTTTTATTTTAATTCTTTATTTTACACTTAAATCTGAATTCCGATACCAATTCCCGATATCTTAAACATATCGGGAATCGGTATCGGAATTCCGATTCCAGATTCAGAAGATCGCCAACTTCATGGCCGACCCCACACAGGGGTCGGGTCGGGTTTCATGAAACCCGACTTTGCCAAAAGTCGGCGACTTCTGAAAATTGCCGACCCGTTTCGCTCAAACCTACTTCTGACTATTGGGTTGCCACTCTGTTAGATCAATGTTGTGAATTAGACTTTTTGGCTCCCTCTTGTGGTCACTAGTGGTATGACTCTGGGATTGTCTTTTTTCTGTTTGGCACTCACCTGGGTCGTTAGTCCAGGGGTGTCGCTATATTAACTTCCTGGATCCTTAGTCCAGTGCCTGGCATCGTTGTAATCAGATCCTTCTGTTGCTCCTGTCTGCTGGTCCTGGCTCTTGCAAAATTAAGCTAAGTCTTGCTTCTTTGTTTTTTGAGTTACTTGCTTTGCTACTATTTTTGTCCAGCTTGTACTAAATTTGATTTCTGACCTTGCTGGAAGCTCTAGGGGGCTGGTGTTCTCCCCCCGGCCGTTAGACGGTTCGGGGGTTCTTGAATATCCCGCGTGGATATGTTAATAGGGTTTTTGCTGACCATATAAGTCATCTTACTATATTCTGCTATTAGCTAGTGGGCCTCTCTTTGCTAAATACCTAGCTCATTCTTATGTTTGTCTTTTCCTCTTACCTCACCGTTATTATTTGTTGGGGGCTTGTATCCAACTTTTGGGGTCTTTTCTCTGGAGGCAAGAAAGGTCTTTCTTTTCCCTTCTAGGGTTAGTTAGTTCTCCGGCTGGCGCGAGACGTCTAGAACCAACGTAGGCACGTTCCCCGGCTACTTCTATTTGTGGTGCTAGGATTAGATATATGGTCAGCCCAGTTACCACTGCCCTATGAGCTGGTTTTTTGTGTTTGCAGACTTGGTATTGATTCCTGAGACCCTCTGCCATTGGGGTCATAACAGTATGCCAGGCCAACATTGAATGTTTAATGCATTGCAGAAGTGGGATATAAGAAAGGAAATTCTGAATTTTTTTTTTTCCTCTCTTCCTCCCCTTTACCTCTCAGTGGCTTGAGCTTGCTGCAGACATGAATGTCCAGACCTTGATTACAAGTGTGGACCAGCTTGCTGCTCGTGTGCAAAGCATACAAGATTTTGTTACCAGTAGTCCTATGTCTGAACCTAAAATACCTATTCCTGAACTGTTTTCTGGAGACCGATTTAAGTTTAGGAATTTCAGGGATAATTGTAAATTGTTTCTATCTCTGAGACCCCGTTCATCTGGAGACTTAGTTCAGCAAGTTAAAATTGTTATCTCTTTTTTACGGGGCGACCCTCAGGATTGGGCTTTCTCGCTAGCGCCAGGAGATCTGGCATTGGCAAATATTGATGCGTTTTTTCTGGCGCTCGGATTGCTTTACGAGGAACCCAATCTTGAGGTTCAGGCAGAAAAAGCCTTGCTGGCTATTTCTCAGGGCCAGGATGAAGCTGAAGTGCATTGCCAAAAATTTCGGAAATGGTCTGTGCTTACTCAGTGGAATGAGTGTGCTCTGGCCGCAAACTTCAGAAATGGCCTTTCTGAAGCCATTAAGAATGTGATGGTGGGTTTCTCCATTCCTACAAGTCTGAATGATTCCATGGCGCTGGCTATTCAAATTGACCGGCGTTTGCGGGAGCGCAAAACCGCTAATCCTCTGGTGGTGTTGTCTAAACAAACACCTGATTTGATGCAATGTGATAGAATTCAGACCAGAAATGAGCGGAAAAATCATAGACGTCAGAATGGGTTGTGTTTTTACTGTGGTGATTCTACACATGTTATATCAGCATGCTCTAAACGCTTAACAAGGGTTGTTAGTCCTGTCGCCATTGGTAATTTGCAACCTAAATTTATTTTGTCTGTGACTTTAATGTGCTCATTGTCCTCTTACCCTGTTATGGCGTTTGTGGATTCAGGTGCTGCCCTGAGTCTTATGGATCTGTCATTTGCCAAGCGCTGTGGTTTTGTTCTTGAGCCGTTGGTTAATCCTATCCCTCTGAGGGGTATTGATGCTACGCCATTGGCGGAAAATAAACCGCAGTTTTGGACACAGGTAACCATGTGCATGACTCCTGAACATCGGGAGGTGATTCGTTTTCTTGTTCTGCATAAAATGCATGATTTGGTCGTTTTGGGTTTGCCATGGTTACAGACTCATAATCCAGTCTTGGATTGGAAGGCAATGTCTGTGTCAAGTTGGGGCTGTCAGGGTATTCATGGTGATTCCCCGCCGGTGTCTATTGCTTCCTCTACTCCTTCGGAAGTTCCTGAGTATTTGTCTGATTATCAGGATGTGTTCAGCGAGTCCAGGTCCAGTGTTCTGCCTCCTCATAGGGACTGTGACTGTGCCATAGATTTGATTCCAGGTAGCAAATTTCCTAAGGGAAGACTATTTAATCTGTCTGTACCTGAGCATACCGCAATGCGTTCGTATATCAAGGAATCTCTGGAGAAGGGGCATATCCGTCCTTCCTCTTCCCCTCTTGGTGCGGGATTTTTTTTTGTGGCCAAGAAGGACGGATCTTTGAGACCTTGTATTGACTATCGGCTTTTGAATAAAATCACTGTTAAATTTCAGTATCCTTTGCCTCTGTTGTCAGACTTGTTTGCCCGAATTAAAGGTGCCAAGTGGTTCACCAAGATAGATCTTCGTGGTGCGTACAACCTTGTGCGCATTAAGCGAGGAGATGAATGGAAAACCGCGTTTAATACGCCCGAAGGTCATTTTGAGTACTTGGTGATGCCTTTTGGGCTCTCTAATGCTCCTTCAGTGTTTCAGTCCTTTATGCATGATATTTTCCAGAAGTATCTGGATAAATTTATGATCGTTTATCTGGATGATATTCTGTTTTTTTCTGATGACTGGGACTCGCATGTAGAGCAGGTCAGGATGGTGTTTCAGGTTTTGCGTGAGAATGCTTTATTTGTTAAGGGCTCAAAGTGTCTCTTTGGAGTACAGAAGGTTTCCTTTTTGGGGTTTATTTTTTCCCCTTCTGCGGTGGAGATGGACCCAGTCAAGGTCCGTGCTATTCATGATTGGACTCAACCCACGTCAGTTAAGAGTCTTCAGAAGTTCTTGGGTTTTGCTAACTTCTACCGTCGTTTTATTGCAAATTTTTCTAGCATTGCTAAACCTTTGACGGATATGACCAAGAAAGGTTCTGATGTTGCTAACTGGGCTCCTGCAGCCGTGGAGGCTTTCCAGGAGTTGAAGCGCCGGTTTACTTCGGCGCCGGTTTTGTGCCAGCCTGATGTCTCACTTCCCTTTCAGGTTGAAGTGGATGCTTCTGAGATTGGGGCAGGGGCCGTTTTGTCGCAGAGAGGCACTGGTTGCTCTGTGATGAGACCTTGTGCCTTTTTCTCGAGGAAGTTTTCGCCTGCTGAGTGGAATTATGATGTTGGCAATCGGGAGTTGTTGGCCATGAAGTGGGCATTTGAGGAGTGGCGTCATTGGCTCGAGGGTGCTAAGCATCGTGTGGTGGTCTTGACTGATCACAAAAATCTGATGTATCTCGAGTCTGCTAAATGCCTGAATCCTAGACAGGCCCGCTGGTCATTGTTTTTCTCCCGTTTTGACTTTGTGGTCTCGTATTTACCTGGTTCGAAGAATGTGAAGGCTGATGCTCTTTCAAGGAGCTTTGTGCCTGACTCTCCGGGAGTCGCAGAACCAGTTGGTATTCTTAAAGAGGGAGTTATCTTGTCAGCCATTTCTCCGGATTTGCGACGTGTGTTGCAGAGATTTCAGGCTGGTAGACCTGACTCTTGTCCACCTGACAGACTGTTTGTTCCTGATAAGTGGACCAGCAGAGTCATTTCCGAGGTTCATTCCTCGGTGTTGGCAGGGCATCCGGGAATTTTTGGCACCAGAGATCTGGTGGCTAGGTCCTTTTGGTGGCCTTCCTTGTCACGGGATGTGCGGTCGTTTGTGCAGTCCTGTGGGACTTGTGCTCGAGCTAAGCCTTGCTGTTCGCGTGCCAGTGGGTTGCTCTTGCCCTTGCCTGTCCCGAAGAGGCCTTGGACACACATTTCCATGGATTTCATTTCAGATCTCCCGGTGTCTCAGGGCATGTCTGTCATCTGGGTGGTATGTGATCGCTTTTCTAAGATGGTCCATTTGGTACCTTTGCCTAAGCTGCCTTCCTCTTCCGATCTGGTTCCTGTGTTCTTTCAGAATGTGGTTCGTTTACACGGCATTCCTGAGAATATTGTGTCTGAGAGAGGATCCCAGTTTGTTTCCAGGTTCTGGCGATCCTTTTGTGCTAAGATGGGCATTGATTTGTCGTTTTCGTCTGCCTTTCATCCTCAGACTAATGGACAAACGGAGCGAACTAATCAGACTCTGGAGGCTTATTTGAGGTGTTTTGTTTCTGCGGATCAGGATGATTGGGTGACCTTCTTGCCGTTGGCTGAGTTTGCCCTTAATAATCGGGCTAGTTCCGCTACATTGGTTTCGCCATTTTTCTGCAACTCTGGTTTCCATCCTCGTTTTTCCTCGGGACATGTGGAGCCTTCTGACTGTCCTGGGGTAGATTCTGTGGTGGATAGGTTGCAGCAGATCTGGAATCATGTGGTGGACAACTTGAAGTTGTCACAAGAGAAGGCTCAGCGTTTTGCCAACCGCCGCCGCGGTGTGGGTCCCCGACTTCGTGTTGGGGATTTGGTATGGCTGTCTTCTCGATTTGTTCCTATGAAGGTCTCCTCTCCTAAATTTAAGCCTCGCTTCATCGGTCCTTACAAGATATTGGAAATCCTTAATCCTGTGTCCTTTCGCTTGGATCTTCCTGTGTCGTTTGCCATTCACAACGTGTTCCATAGGTCTTTGTTGCGGCGGTACGTTGTACCTGTGGTTCCTTCTGCTGAGCCTCCTGCTCCGGTGTTGGTTGAGGGCGAGTTGGAGTACGTGGTGGAGAAGATCTTGGATTCTCGTCTCTCCAGGCGGAGGCTTCAGTATCTGGTCAAGTGGAAGGGCTATGGTCAGGAGTAGTGTTGAGCATTCCGATACCGCAAGTATCGGGTATCGGCCGATACTAGCGGTATCGGAATTCCGATACCGGGATTCCGATACTTGGCGCGTATCGGATACCGGAATCGGAAGTTCAATGATTCAAAATTCAGAAATTCAGCCAATGAGAAAGATTCCAAGTGTGGGCACATCCTGTTTAGCATGGAGGGCATGAAACTACTGGCAAGGCTGTGATTGGCTGCTGAAATGATGTCATGATGCAGTTTAAAAGTCGCTGGCGCCATTTTGCGATCACTCTGCTGTGAATTCAGTTAGTGACAGGACGCTGTTTGCTGACTGAGGGACAGTTTAGAGATAGCGATTTGCTTCTTTGTGCTTTCCAAAGGCTAATTTAGCAACCGCTGTGTTCACCTACTATTCACCTTCCTTTTGCCTTGTAGCGCTGTTTTCACAGCGATCTGCAAGGTCTCTCTGTGTGTGTGTGTGAGTGCAGCCCACTCTCTAGTCTGAGTGCAGCCACATAGGCCATCCATAGCTGGTTGTATTCAGTTCAGGGAGGGTGGTTCATTGCCTCATACTGTCCTTTTTTTTTTTTTTTTTGAAGTAGTGCAGGCTGCTGCACATTTTTTCCAAAAATTCCTATTAGTGTCTTTCCACCCGTCTCCAGCTAATTTGTGGAAAAACACTACATAGGATAAAGTAGAGGAGGGTTTTTGGGCCTTGCAGCGCCGTTTACGGCTGTCTGCACGGTCTCCGTGTGACTGCAGCTCGCCCTGTAATCTGTGAGCAGCTATAGCCTGGTTGTCTCCAGCTCAGGGTTTTTCACTGCGTCATACCGCCAAATCAATTTTCTTTTTTTTCAAAGTAGTGTAGTCTGCTGCTAATTTATTTTAAAAAATCCTATTAGTGTCTTTCCACCCGTCTCCAGCTAATTTGTGGAAAAACACTACATAGGATAAAGTAGAGGAGGGTTTTTGGGCCTTGCAGCGCCGTTTACGGCTGTCTGCACGGTCTCCGTGTGACTGCAGCTCGCCCTGTAGTCTGTGAGCAGCCGTAGCCTGGTTGTCTGCAGCTCAGGGTTTTTCACTGCGTCATACCGCCAAATCAATTTTCTTTTTTTTCAAAGTAGTGTAGTCTGCTGCTAATTTATTTTTCAAAATCCTATTAGTGTCTTTCCACCCGTCTCCAGCTAATTTGTTGAAAAACACTACATAGGATAAAGTAGAGGAGGGTTTTTGGGCCTTGCAGCGCCGTTTACGGCTGTCTGCACGGTCTCCGTGTGATTGCAGCTCTATCCGTTGTCAGTTCAGCCCCAAAAAAATAAATAAATAATAAAGTTCACCAAACACACCAGTTACACCACTTTACATTTGTGTAGGCCACATTAGCTCATATTCAAGTCTAGTCCACACTTTAGAAAATTAGTGTGTCTTATACCTGTTAGGAGGAGTTGCTCAGGAATAAGCACACAAAGCCGTTAGTACTTTTCTGCTTATCTTTATCAGTCAACCAAGATGAAGAAGGCAGTGAGTAAGGCACGTGGGCGTGGGCGTGGGCGCGGAGCAGGGAGGGGACGTGGGGATTCTTTGCCTGCTGCGGGCACCGGTGAGTCATCAGCACCCACTTTCACAAGGGAACAGTCGTTCATGCGCAGCTTTGTCGCCGAGCGCCGTACACCGCTGCTGCGTGAAGACCAAATTGAAGCCGTTGTGGGATGGATGGCAGCTAATGCATCAACTTCCATTAGTGCCACATCCTCTCAGACACAGAGCACTGGAGAGCAGCCATCTGTCTCTTCACCACCTGCAAAATTGCCCAGGCAGACAGAGATCCCAGGACAGGAGCAGTCTCTACTTCTGTTCTCTGAATCATCTCTTGGCTTGGAAACAGGGGGCCAGCCAAGCAGCATTGGAGAAATGGAAGAAGAGGCAGGGTGCAGTGATGCCCAACAGCTTTTTCTGTCTTCCTCTGAAGAGGCGGGTGGGCCAGTGGCTCCGGTCACCACCTCGCAGGCCGCATCAGCTGATGATGACACTCAGGTGCCACTTACTGGTGCGTGCTCTGCTGCTGAGACTACCCAGGAGGAGCAGTTGGGGGCAGAGGGTAGTGTAGATGATGAGGTCCTTGACCCATCTTGGCGTCAGGGACAGGAAGGTGGTGGGAGCAGCTCTGAGGAAGAGATTCCCCGTACGGCCCAAAGAGGGAGAGGGAGGGGGAAGACTGCGGATCCTGCAGCCTCCGCTTTGGCACCCGTAAGGAGCATGTCTCTTCCAAAAGTCAAAAGGGGGGCTCCCAAGACTTGCAGTGCCTGGTCCTTTTTTGACACAGGTGCAGATGACATTTGCTATGTCAGATGCAAGGTGTGTCATCAAAAAATCAAAAGAGGTCAAAAAGTCGCCAACCTCAATACCTCCAACATGTGGAAACATGTGCGCAACAGGCACCCGGCGGAGTTAGACAAACACACTGAAGAGCTAGGCCAACCAACAGCGGCAGCTACCACCTCTTCAGCTCGTGTTGCCTCTTCCTCTAGCTCACACGCAGCTGGTTCGGCTTCCTCCCAGGATCGCCGTGGAAGAACCTCTGGCCCTGTTGTTCAGAGACCCGCTGTCATTCCACCCGCAGCACCACTTTCCCAGTCAACCACACACTCCCAGCCCAGTCTACAGCCATCGGTAGTACAGGCATGGGAGAAAAGGCGGCCTTTCTCGTCAAACCACCCACGAGCACAGGCTCTGACTGCAGGCATTGCCAAACTTCTGTCACTGGAAATGCTGTCATTCAGGCTGGTGGAGACTGACAGCTTCCGTGACTTGATGTCATTGGCAGTCCCACAGTACAGTGTGCCCAGCCGCTTTTACTTCAGCAGGCAAGCCGTCCCTGCCCTGCACAAGCATGTGGAGGGACACATAAAACACGCGCTACTGAACGCCGTCAGTAGCAAGGTCCACCTCACCACCGATGCGTGGACCAGTCAACATGGACAGGGGCGATACCTTTCCCTCACTGCCCATTGGGTTAATGTCGTTGAGCCGGGTACAGACCGTGCGAGTGGCGCAGGACGTGTCCTGCCCACTCCAAGGATTGCAGGAATCCATTCTGTACGCATTGACTCCTCCTCTTACACCAGTTCCTCAGAATCATCGCTGCAGGAGCCGTCACAGTCCACCTCCACATGGACCCGTGATGAACGTGTACCTGTTACGACCGACATGATCACAGCCGTGGCCAAACGTCAACAGGCCGTCTTGAAATTAATTTTTTTGGGGAATCGTAGCCACACAGCGCAGGAGCTCTGGAATGCCATCAAGCAGGAGAGCGATGTGTGGTTTGAGCCAGCGAATCTCCAGCCAGGCATGGTAGTGTGTGATAATGGCCGAAATCTGGTGGCAGCCCTGGGCCTCGGCAACCTCACTCACATCCCATGTCTGGCACATGTGCTCAATTTGGTCGTGCAGAGTTTTTTGAGGGACTATCCGGATCTTGATGCACTGCTGCACAAGGTCCGCCTAGAGTGTGCTCACTTGCGGCGTTCCAGCACGGCAAAAGCGCGCATTGCGGCTCTGCAGCGCCGACACCGCCTGCCGGAACATCGCATCATATGTGACCTACCTACCAGGTGGAATTCCACGTTACATATGTTGGAGCGGTTGTGTGAGCAGCAGCAAGCTGTAATGGAGTACCAGCTGTATCAGGCGCAAAAAAGTCGCAGTCAGCGCCGTACAGACTTCACAACCACAGAGTGGGCCACTATGAAGGATGTATGCCAGGTTTTGCGTCCCTTTGATTATTCCACGCGGATGGCGAGTGCAGATGATGCACTAGTCAGCATGACTGTCCCCCTTATCTGCCTGCTTGAAAAATCACTGCAAGCGCTAAGGGATGATGTTGTGGAAGAGGTGGAGGATGAGGATTCACCACTTCCATCATCTTCTGGACAGTCAGCGCCACGTGGTTCCTCACAAACGCGTAGGCAGGGGACAGTTTGTGAGGAGGATGAGGAGGAGTCAATGGAGGAGGAAGACATCCGTCCAGAGGAGGGAGTTCCCGAATTGTCCAGTACTCAGTGTGTACAGCGAGGGTGGGGTGATGACGAGCGGGCAGAGATCACGCCTCCAGCTGGGGACAGCGTTTCTTGGGCAGTTGGCAGTCTGCAGCACATGGTGGATTACATGCTGCAGTGCCTGAGAAACGACCGCCGCATCGACCACATTCTCAACATGTCTGATTATTGGGTGTTCACCCTCCTCGATCCTCGCTACCGGGACAACGTAGAAAGCCTCATCACACCGTTGAACCGGGAGCGAAAAATGCGGGAGTACCAAGACACACTGGTCAGTTCCATCATCTTCTCCATTCCAACTGAGAGAAGTGCTGCTAGTGCATTCCAAAGCAGCTCAGTGCGTCCAGGCAGTGGTGGAGGCTCTGCACAAAGAGGGAGCAGAAGCAGTGCCTCTGCCCAAGGCAAGACCAGTATGGCCCAACTGTGGCACAGTTTTCTGTGCCCCCCACAAAAGTCTACACCATCACAGACGGCTCCAGTCAGCAGGAGGCAACGGTTCCGTCAGATGGTGACAGACTACATGTCTTGCCCTCTTGCTGTACTCCCAGACGGCTCTTCCCCTTTCAAGTTTTGGGTCTCAAAGCTGGATACATGGCCAGAGCTAAGCCAGTATGCATTGGAGGTGCTGTCTTGCCCTGCGGCCAGTGTATTATCGGAACGTGTCTTTAGTGCTGCAGGTGGTGTACTAACTGACCGTCGCATGCGACTATCCTCCGATAACGTTGACCGGCTTACTTTCCTGAAAATGAACAAGGCCTGGATCTCGCAGGAATTTGCCACTCCTCCTCCTGATTAAATAATTAGGTCACTGTATACGTTATCCAGGTCTCCTGTTGTGTTCATCTTTCTACCACCTGAACTTAAATTCCTGGGCTCCAACACCGCCAGTTGAGGCTCAGAAGTGCCGTCTGCACAGTCAAAACATACGACCCAGTGTTATTGGGTTTCAGTAACGTCAGTTGATCCCCAGCTGTGTAGCCGGCAATGTGTCATGCGACCGCCACGCTGACACAACAACTGAAATGTAAGGGAATCTGTCCCCCCCCCCCCAAGGCGTTTGTTACTGAAAGAGCCACCTTGTGCAGCAGTAATGCTGCACAAGGAAAAAGGTAGCTATTTTGGTTTTGCTCCTTGCACACGCAAAACTTAACACTTATAAAATGTGTCCACTGATACCGTAAAACCGTCCCGGAGGTGGGACTTTCCTTCGTAATATGACGCAGCACAGCCGTCATTCCTACCCCCCCGGCGCCGCGCCCCGGCTCCTCAGCGTTGTTTGATTCCGTCCCGGAGCCTGCGCTGTTATGTTATCCCGTGGCCAGGCACACTTAGCGCTGCCCGTCTTCTGGCATCATTTGGTGTCAGGCTGGCTGCGCCTGTGCGGCCACGCTGGCCGAGAGCCCGCCTCGCAGTGTCTTCTGATTTAATCCCACTGGGGGCCTGGGATCTATGGACATGCGCAGTGCATATCTGAACCTCCACCTCTCACTCATCTCCCTATGGCTTCTTCAGACTGTTCGGTGTCAGCTGGTCCCTAATAGCATGCCACGGCCGTGATACCGCACAGTCTGAAAAAGAAGCCGTAGGGAGGGGAGTGAGAGGCGAGGATATGCACTGCGCATGGCCATGGATCCCAGGCCCCCAGTGGGATTACATCAGAAGACACTGCGAGGCGGGCTCTCGGCCAGCGCGGCCGCACAGGCGCAGCCAGCCTGACACCAAATGATGTCAGAAGATGGGCAGCGCTAAGTGTGCCTGGCCACGGGATAACATAACAGCGCAGGCTCCGGGACGGAATCAAACAACGCTGAGGAGCCGGGGCACGGCGGCGGGGGGGTAGTAATGATGGCTGTGCTGCGTCATATTACGAAGGAAAGTCCCACCTCCGGGACGGTTTCACGGCTTCAGGGGACACATTTTAAAAGTGTTTAGTTCTGTGTTTGCAAGGAGCATGATGAAAAGAGCCACCTTTTCCTTTTGCATCTTTTGTGCTGCACAAGCTGGCTCTTTCAGCTACAAACGCCTTGGGGGGGGGGTTAAAGGTTCCCTTTCGACTTTCTCAGGCTTCGGCCTACATTGTGTTCCTCTGCTTTTCCACCTGCCCCTGGGCTCCAACACCGCTAGTTGCCGTCCACAAGTGCTGTACGCACAGTCAACAGTCGCTCCTCTGTTATTGGGGTTCAGTAACGTCAGCTGTTCCCCTGCTGTGTGTGTGGCAATCACTCCTACCTCCTCCAACCTCCTCCAACCTCCTCCTCCTCCACCTGTCCCTGGGCTCCAACACCGCCAGTTGCCGTCCAGAAGTGCTGCACGCACAGTCAACAGTCCCTCCTCTGTTATTGGGGTTCAGTAACGTCAGCTGTTCCCCTGCTGTGTGTGTGGCAATCCCTCCAACCTCCTCCAACCTCCTCCTCCTCCACCTGTCCCTGGGCTCCAACACCGCCAGTTGCCGTCCAGAAGTGCTGTACGCACAGTCAACAGTCCCTCCTCTGTTATTGGGGTTCAGTAACGTCAGCTGTTCCCCTGCTGTGTGTGTGGCAATCCCTCCTACCTCCTCCAACCTCCTCCTCCTCCACCTGTCCCTGGGCTCCAACACCGCCAGTTGCCGTCCAGAAGTGCTGTACGCACAGTCAACAGTCCCTCCTCTGTTATTGGGGTTCAGTAACGTCAGCTGTTCCCCTGCTGTGTGTGTGGCAATCCCTCCTACCTCCTCCAACCTCCTCCTCCTCCACCTGTCCCTGGGCTCCAACACCGCCAGTTGCCGTCCAGAAGTGCTGTACGCACAGTCAATAGTCCCTCCTCTGTTATTGGGGTTCAGTAACGTCAGCTGTTCCCCTGCTGTGTGTGTGGCAATCCCTCCTACCTCCTCCAACCTCCTCCTCCTCCACCTGTCCCTGGGCTCCAACACCGCCAGTTGCCAACCAGAAGTGCTGTACGCACAGTCAACAGTCCCTCCTCTGTTATTGGGGTTCAGTAACGTCAGCTGTTCCCCTGCTGTGTGTGTGGCAATCCCTCCTACCTCCTCCAACCTCCTCCTCCTCCACCTGTCCCTGGGCTCCAACACCGCCAGTTGCCGTCCAGAAGTGCTGTACGCACAGTCAACAGTCCCTCCTCTGTTATTGGGGTTCAGTAACGTCAGCTGTTCCCCTGCTGTGTGTGTGGCAATCCCTCCTACCTCCTCCAACCTCCTCCTCCTCCACCTGTCCCTGGGCTCCAACACCGCCAGTTGCCGTCCAGAAGTGCTGTACGCACAGTCAACAGTCCCTCCTCTGTTATTGGGGTTCAGTAACGTCAGCTGTTCCCCTGCTGTGTGTGTGGCAATCCCTCCTACCTCCTCCAACCTCCTCCTCCTCCACCTGTCCCTGGGCTCCAACACCGCCAGTTGCCGTCCAGAAGTGCTGTACGCACAGTCAACAGTCCCTCCTCTGTTATTGGGGTTCAGTAACGTCAGCTGTTCCCCTGCTGTGTGTGTGGCAATCCCTCCTACCTCCTCCAACCTCCTCCTCCTCCACCTGTCCCTGGGCTCCAACACCGCCAGTTGCCGTCCAGAAGTGCTGTACGCACAGTCAACAGTCCCTCCTCTGTTATTGGGGTTCAGTAACGTCAGCTGTTCCCCTGCTGTGTGTGTGGCAATCCCTCCTACCTCCTCCAACCTCCTCCTCCTCCACCTGTCCCTGGGCTCCAACACCGCCAGTTGCCGTCCAGAAGTGCTGTACGCACAGTCAACAGTCCCTCCTCTGTTATTGGGGTTCAGTAACGTCAGCTGTTCCCCTGCTGTGTGTGTGGCAATCCCTCCTACCTCCTCCAACCTCCTCCTCCTCCACCTGTCCCTGGGCTCCAACACCGCCAGTTGCCGTCCAGAAGTGCTGTACGCACAGTCAACAGTCCCTCCTCTGTTATTGGGGTTCAGTAACGTCAGCTGTTCCCCTGCTGTGTGTGTGGCAATCCCTCCTACCTCCTCCAACCTCCTCCTCCTCCACCTGTCCCTGGGCTCCAACACCGCCAGTTGCCGTCCAGAAGTGCTGTACGCACAGTCAACAGTCCCTCCTCTGTTATTGGGGTTCAGTAACGTCAGCTGTTCCCCTGCTGTGTGTGTGGCAATCCCTCCTACCTCCTCCAACCTCCTCCTCCTCCACCTGTCCCTGGGCTCCAACACCGCCAGTTGCCGTCCAGAAGTGCTGTACGCACAGTCAACAGTCCCTCCTCTGTTATTGGGGTTCAGTAACGTCAGCTGTTCCCCTGCTGTGTGTGTGGCAATCCCTCCTACCTCCTCCAACCTCCTCCTCCTCCACCTGTCCCTGGGCTCCAACACCGCCAGTTGCCGTCCAGAAGTGCTGTACGCACAGTCAACAGTCCCTCCTCTGTTATTGGGGTTCAGTAACGTCAGCTGTTCCCCTGCTGTGTGTGTGGCAATCCCTCCTACCTCCTCCAACCTCCTCCTCCTCCACCTGTCCCTGGGCTCCAACACCGCCAGTTGCCGTCCAGAAGTGCTGTACGCACAGTCAACAGTCCCTCCTCTGTTATTGGGGTTCAGTAACGTCAGCTGTTCCCCTGCTGTGTGTGTGGCAATCCCTCCTACCTCCTCCAACCTCCTCCTCCTCCACCTGTCCCTGGGCTCCAACACCGCCAGTTGCCGTCCAGAAGTGCTGTACGCACAGTCAACAGTCCCTCCTCTGTTATTGGGGTTCAGTAACGTCAGCTGTTCCCCTGCTGTGTGTGTGGCAATCCCTCCAACCTCCTCCAACCTCCTCCTCCTCCACCTGTCCCTGGGCTCCAACACCGCCAGTTGCCGTCCAGAAGTGCTGTACGCACAGTCAACAGTCCCTCCTCTGTTATTGGGGTTCAGTAACGTCAGCTGTTCCCCTGCTGTGTGTGTGGCAATCCCTCCAACCTCCTCCAACCTCCTCCTCCTCCACCTGTCCCTGGGCTCCAACACCGCTAGTTGCCGTCCAGAAGTGCTGTACGCACAGAGCCAAACACCTCGCCAATGTGTTAGTGGGGTTCAGCACCGCCAGCTGTTCCCCTGCTGTGTATACGGCAACGTGTACTGCGACCGCCACGCAGGCACAACAAGTTAAATGTAAGGGAACCTGACCCCCCCCCCCCCAGGCGTTTGTTACTGAAGGAGCCACCTTGTGCAGCAGTAATGATGCAAAGGGAAAAAGTGCCTCATTTCGTGATGCTCCTTGCACATGCTGAACCAAACACTTATGAAATGTGTCCCCACACAGCGTTAAACCGTCCGGTAGGTGGAACTTTCCTTTGTCGTGTGACGCAGCACAGCCATCATTTTTACCCCCTTGGCGCCGTGCGCCCCCTCCTCAGCGTTGTTTGAATCTGTCCCGGAGCCTGCGCTGTTAGGTTAGCCCTTGGCCATGCACACATGTTGCGCTGCCCGTCTTCTGACCTCATTTGGTGTCAGGCTGGCTGCGCCTGTGCGGGTGCGCTGGCCGAGATCCCGCCTCGCAGTGTCGTCTAATGTAATCCCACCGCGGGCCTGTGATCCGTGCCCGTGCGCAGTGCATATCCTCTCCTCTCACTCCCCTCCCTATGGCTTCTTCAGACTGTGCGATGTCAGCTGGTCCCTAATAGCATGCCACGGCCGTGACACCGCACAGTCTGAAAAAGCCGTAGGGAGGGGAGTGAGAGGAGAGGATATGCACTGCGCATGGGCACGGATCACAGGCCCGCGGTGGGATTACATTAGACGACACTGCGAGGCGGGATCTCGGCCAGCGCACCCGCACAGGCGCAGCCAGCCTGACACCAAATGAGGTCAGAAGACGGGCAGCGCAACATGTGTGCATGGCCAAGGGCTAACCTAACAGCGCAGGCTCCGGGACAGATTCAAACAACGCTGAGGAGGCGGCGCACGGCGCCAAGGGGGTAAAAATGATGGCTGTGCTGCGTCACACGACAAAGGAAAGTTCCACCTACCGGACGGTTTAACGCTGTGAGGAGACACATTTCATAAATGTTAGGTTCCGCATGTACAAGGACCATAATTAAAAGAGCTAAGTTTACCTTTTCCAGCATTAGTGCTGTACACAATGGCTCTTTCAGCTACAAACGCCTGGGGGGGGGGGGGTTAAAGGTTTCCTTTCAACTTGCTCGAGTGCAGGCTTCGGCCTACACTCCGCTCCCCCTGCTCCTCCTGCTGACCCTGGGCTCTAACACCGCCAGTTTTTGCCCAGATGTGCTAGCTGCACAGAGAAAAACACCAGCCAATGTGTCAGTGGGGTTCAGCACCGCCAGCTGTTCCCCTGCTGTGTAGCCGGCAACGTGTCCTGCGACCGCCACGCAGACACAAGAACTGAAATTGAAGGGAACCTGTCCCCCCTCCCCCAGGTGTTTCTATGTTTTACAGCTACCTTGAACAGCAGTAATGCTGCATGTGTTCAAGGTGGCTCAGAAACTTATTCTCCTTGCCCATGTTGAAGTGAACACGTCTAAAATGTGTCCTCTGTGACCATTAAAACGTCCCTCAGGTGTGATTTGACTTTGTATTGACACACGCAACAAGCTCCTTGGTAACGCTGCCCGTCTTCTGGCATCATTGTTTGGCTGGCTGCGCCTCTGCGGCCGCCCTGACCCACACAACAGCCCTCGTTGTCTTATGTAATGGGACTGCGAGGGTGTGATTGATGGGCAGGATCAGTGCATCAGTTCGCCTGTCCCTCCTCTCCTTCCGCCTTGTTCGGACTGTGCGGCTTCATGGCCGTGGCATGCGATAAGGGATCAGATGACGCCGCACAGTCTGAAGCGGGTGTAAGGACCTGAGTGTGAGAGGCGAACATATGTGCTGCGCCAGGCCCTGAATCCCAGCCCCGCAGTGTTTTAACAATGTTAAGACACTGCGGGGCTGGGATTCATGGTCATCGCGAACCGCACCGGCCGACATTACATGATGCCAGAAGATGGGCAGCGCTAACGGCGCTAGGCCAGGGGATAACACGACAGCGCAGACTCCTGTACAGCAAATAACAACGCTCGGGAGGCTGCACCCAGCACCAAGGTGGGATTCTTGACACCTGTGCTGCGTCTCATTACAAAGGGAACTCTCGCCTCCATTACACAGTTTGACTGTATAAAGGGCTAAATGTTATACGTGTTCCATTCAGCGTGTGCAAGGAGAAAAATTACAAGAGCAACCTTTGACTTGCGCAGCACTGCTGCTGCATAAGCTGTGGCTCTTCTACTTTGTAACCCCTGAGGGGGGGTTAAAGGTGACTTTTGAAATCGGTTCAATTAGGCTTCGGCCTACACTCTGCTCCACCTGCAGAGCCCGGGCTCCAACAACGCTAGTTGCTGTCCGGAAGTGCTGGCTGCACAGAGCCAAACACCTCGCCAATGTGTCAGTGGGGTCCAGCACCGCCAGCTGTTCCCCTGCTGTGTAGCCGGCAACGTGTCCTGCAAAAGCCACGCAGACACAACACACCCAAAGCTGCCGCCAGTGCAGGCTTCGGCCTACACTCCCCTCCCCCTGCTCCTCCTCCTCCTGCTCCTCCTCCTGCTGTCCCTGGGCTCTAACACCGCCAGTTGGGGCCCAGATGTGCTAGCTGCACAGAGAAAAACACCAGCCAATGTGTCAGTGGGGTCCAGCACCGCCAGCTGTTCCCCTGCTGTGCAGCCGGCAACGTGTCCTGCAAAAGCCACGCAGACACAAGAACTGAAATTGAAGGGAACCTGTCCCCCCTCCCCCAGGCGTTTTTACGTTATCCAGCCACCTTGTACAGCGGTAATGCTGCATGTGTGCAAGGTGGCTCAGAAACGTATTCTCCTCGCACATGTGGAACTGAAAACACGTCTGAAATGTGTCCTCTGTGTGACCATTTAACCGTCCCGGTGGTGTGACTTTTTTGTAATGACACGCTGCAACCCCCTTGGTAGCGCTGCCCGTCTTCTGGCATCATTGTTTGGCTGGCTGCGCCTCTGCGGCCGCCCTGACCCACACAACGCCCCTCGGTGTCTTATTTATTGGGACTGCGAGGGTGTGATTCATGGGCAGGATCAGTGCATCAGTTCGCCTGTCCCTCCTCTCCTTCCGCCTTGTTCGGACTGTGCGGCTTCATGGCCGTGGCATGCGATAAGGGATCAGATGACGCCGCACAGTCTGAAGCGGGTGTAAGGACCCGAGTGTGAGAGGCGAACATATGTGCTGCACCAGGCCCTGAATCCCAGCCCCGCAGTGTTTTAACAATGTTAAGACACTGCGGGGCTGGGATTCATGGTCATCGCGAACCGCACCGGCCGACATTACATGATGCCAGAAGATGGGCAGCGCTAACGGCGCTAGGCCAGGGGATAACACGACAGCGCAGACTCCTGTACAGCAAATAACAACGCTCGGGAGGCTGCACCCAGCACCAAGGTGGGATTCTTGACACCTGTGCTGCGTCTCATTACAAAGGGAACTCTCGCCTCCATTACACAGTTTGACTGTATAAAGGGCTAAATGTTATACGTGTTCCATTCAGCGTGTGCAAGGAGAAAAATTACAAGAGCAACCTTTGACTTGCGCAGCACTGCTGCTGCATAAGCTGTGGCTCTTCTACTTTGTAACCCCTGAGGGGGGGTTAAAGGTGACTTTTGAAATCGGTTCAATTAGGCTTCGGCCTACACTCTGCTCCACCTGCAGAGCCCGGGCTCCAACAACGCTAGTTGCTGTCCGGAAGTGCTGGCTGCACAGAGCCAAACACCTCGCCAATGTGTCAGTGGGGTCCAGCACCGCCAGCTGTTCCCCTGCTGTGTAGCCGGCAACGTGTCCTGCAAAAGCCACGCAGACACAACACACCCAAAGCTGCCGCCAGTGCAGGCTTCGGCCTACACTCCCCTCCCCCTGCTCCTCCTCCTCCTGCTCCTCCTCCTGCTGTCCCTGGGCTCTAACACACCGCCAGTTGGGGCCCAGATGTGCTAGCTGCACAGAGAAAAACACCAGCCAATGTGTCAGTGGGGTCCAGCACCGCCAGCTGTTCCCCTGCTGTGCAGCCGGCAACGTGTCCTGCAAAAGCCACGCAGACACAAGAACTGAAATTGAAGGGAACCTGTCCCCCCTCCCCCAGGCGTTTTTACGTTATCCAGCCACCTTGTACAGCGGTAATGCTGCATGTGTGCAAGGTGGCTCAGAAACGTATTCTCCTCGCACATGTGGAGCTGAAAACACGTCTGAAATGTGTCCTCTGTGTGACCATTTAACCGTCCCGGTGGTGTGACTTTCCTTTGTAATGACACGCTGCAACCCCCTTGGTAG
Source organism: Ranitomeya variabilis (assembly GCF_051348905.1). Taxonomy (NCBI): domain Eukaryota; kingdom Metazoa; phylum Chordata; class Amphibia; order Anura; family Dendrobatidae; genus Ranitomeya; species Ranitomeya variabilis. The sequence continues at coordinate 554,596,355 of NC_135234.1, forward strand.
CGCTGCCCGTCTTCTGGCATCATTGTTTGGCTGGCTGCGCCTCTGCGGCCGCCCTGACCCACACAACGCCCCTCGGTGTCTTATTTATTGGGACTGCGAGGGTGTGATTCATGGGCAGGATCAGTGCATCAGTTCGCCTGTCCCTCCTCTCCTTCCGCCTTGTTCGGACTGTGCGGCTTCATGGCCGTGGCATGCGATAAGGGATCAGATGACGCCGCACAGTCTGAAGCGGGTGTAAGGACCCGAGTGTGAGAGGCGAACATATGTGCTGCGCCAGGCCCTGAATCCCAGCCCCGCAGTGTTTTAACAATGTTAAGACACTGCGGGGCTGGGATTCATGGTCATCGCGAACCGCACCGGCCGACATTACATGATGCCAGAAGATGGGCAGCGCTAACGGCGCTAGGCCAGGGGATAACACGACAGCGCAGACTCCTGTACAGCAAATAACAACGCTCGGGAGGCTGCACCCAGCACCAAGGTGGGATTCTTGACACCTGTGCTGCGTCTCATTACAAAGGGAACTCTCGCCTCCATTACACAGTTTGACTGTATAAAGGGCTAAATGTTATACGTGTTCCATTCAGCGTGTGCAAGGAGAAAAATTACAAGAGCAACCTTTGACTTGCGCAGCACTGCTGCTGCATAAGCTGTGGCTCTTCTACTTTGTAACCCCTGAGGGGGGGTTAAAGGTGACTTTTGAAATCGGTTCAATTAGGCTTCGGCCTACACTCTGCTCCACCTGCAGAGCCCGGGCTCCAACAACGCTAGTTGCTGTCCGGAAGTGCTGGCTGCACAGAGCCAAACACCTCGCCAATGTGTCAGTGGGGTCCAGCACCGCCAGCTGTTCCCCTGCTGTGTAGCCGGCAACGTGTCCTGCAAAAGCCACGCAGACACAACACACCCAAAGCTGCCGCCAGTGCAGGCTTCGGCCTACACTCCCCTCCCCCTGCTCCTCCTCCTCCTGCTCCTCCTCCTGCTGTCCCTGGGCTCTAACACACCGCCAGTTGGGGCCCAGATGTGCTAGCTGCACAGAGAAAAACACCAGCCAATGTGTCAGTGGGGTCCAGCACCGCCAGCTGTTCCCCTGCTGTGCAGCCGGCAACGTGTCCTGCAAAAGCCACGCAGACACAAGAACTGAAATTGAAGGGAACCTGTCCCCCCTCCCCCAGGCGTTTTTACGTTATCCAGCCACCTTGTACAGCGGTAATGCTGCATGTGTGCAAGGTGGCTCAGAAACGTATTCTCCTCGCACATGTGGAACTGAAAACACGTCTGAAATGTGTCCTCTGTGTGACCATTTAACCGTCCCGGTGGTGTGACTTTCCTTTGTAATGACACGCTGCAACCCCCTTGGTAGCGCTGCCCGTCTTCTGGCATCATTGTTTGGCTGGCTGCGCCTCTGCGGCCGCCCTGACCCACACAACGCCCCTCGGTGTCTTATTTATTGGGACTGCGAGGGTGTGATTCATGGGCAGGATCAGTGCATCAGTTCGCCTGTCCCTCCTCTCCTTCCGCCTTCTTCGGACTGTGCGGCTTCATGGCCGTGGCATGCGATAAGGGATCAGATGACGCCGCACAGTCTGAAGCGGGTGTAAGGACCCGAGTGTGAGAGGCGAACATATGTGCTGCGCCAGGCCCTGAATCCCAGCCCCGCAGTGTTTTAACAATGTTAAGACACTGCGGGGCTGGGATTCATGGTCATCGCGAACCGCACCGGCCGACATTACATGATGCCAGAAGATGGGCAGCGCTAACGGCGCTAGGCCAGGGGATAACACGACAGCGCAGACTCCTGTACAGCAAATAACAACGCTCGGGAGGCTGCACCCAGCACCAAGGTGGGATTCTTGACACCTGTGCTGCGTCTCATTACAAAGGGAACTCTCGCCTCCATTACACAGTTTGACTGTATAAAGGGCTAAATGTTATACGTGTTCCATTCAGCGTGTGCAAGGAGAAAAATTACAAGAGCAACCTTTGACTTGCGCAGCACTGCTGCTGCATAAGCTGTGGCTCTTCTACTTTGTAACCCCTGAGGGGGGGTTAAAGGTGACTTTTGAAATCGGTTCAATTAGGCTTCGGCCTACACTCTGCTCCACCTGCAGAGCCCGGGCTCCAACAACGCTAGTTGCTGTCCGGAAGTGCTGGCTGCACAGAGCCAAACACCTCGCCAATGTGTCAGTGGGGTCCAGCACCGCCAGCTGTTCCCCTGCTGTGTAGCCGGCAACGTGTCCTGCAAAAGCCACGCAGACACAACACACCCAAAGCTGCCGCCAGTGCAGGCTTCGGCCTACACTCCCCTCCCCCTGCTCCTCCTCCTCCTGCTCCTCCTCCTGCTGTCCCTGGGCTCTAACACACCGCCAGTTGGGGCCCAGATGTGCTAGCTGCACAGAGAAAAACACCAGCCAATGTGTCAGTGGGGTCCAGCACCGCCAGCTGTTCCCCTGCTGTGCAGCCGGCAACGTGTCCTGCAAAAGCCACGCAGACACAAGAACTGAAATTGAAGGGAACCTGTCCCCCCTCCCCCAGGTGTTTTTACGTTATCCAGCCACCTTGTACAGCGGTAATGCTGCATGTGTGCAAGGTGGCTCAGAAACGTATTCTCCTCGCACATGTGGAACTGAAAACACGTCTGAAATGTGTCCTCTGTGTGACCATTTAACCGTCCCGGTGGTGTGACTTTCCTTTGTAATGACACGCTGCAACCCCCTTGGTAGCGCTGCCCGTCTTCTGGCATCATTGTTTGGCTGGCTGCGCCTCTGCGGCCGCCCTGACCCACACAACGCCCCTCGGTGTCTTATTTATTGGGACTGCGAGGGTGTGATTCATGGGCAGGATCAGTGCATCAGTTCGCCTGTCCCTCCTCTCCTTCCGCCTTCTTCGGACTGTGCGGCTTCATGGCCGTGGCATGCGATAAGGGATCAGATGACGCCGCACAGTCTGAAGCGGGTGTAAGGACCCGAGTGTGAGAGGCGAACATATGTGCTGCGCCAGGCCCTGAATCCCAGCCCCGCAGTGTTTTAACAATGTTAAGACACTGCGGGGCTGGGATTCATGGTCATCGCGAACCGCACCGGCCGACATTACATGATGCCAGAAGATGGGCAGCGCTAACGGCGCTAGGCCAGGGGATAACACGACAGCGCAGACTCCTGTACAGCAAATAACAACGCTCGGGAGGCTGCACCCAGCACCAAGGTGGGATTCTTGACACCTGTGCTGCGTCTCATTACAAAGGGAACTCTCGCCTCCATTACACAGTTTGACTGTATAAAGGGCTAAATGTTATACGTGTTCCATTCAGCGTGTGCAAGGAGAAAAATTACAAGAGCAACCTTTGACTTGCGCAGCACTGCTGCTGCATAAGCTGTGGCTCTTCTACTTTGTAACCCCTGAGGGGGGGTTAAAGGTGACTTTTGAAATCGGTTCAATTAGGCTTCGGCCTACACTCTGCTCCACCTGCAGAGCCCGGGCTCCAACAACGCTAGTTGCTGTCCGGAAGTGCTGGCTGCACAGAGCCAAACACCTCGCCAATGTGTCAGTGGGGTCCAGCACCGCCAGCTGTTCCCCTGCTGTGTAGCCGGCAACGTGTCCTGCAAAAGCCACGCAGACACAACACACCCAAAGCTGCCGCCAGTGCAGGCTTCGGCCTACACTCCCCTCCCCCTGCTCCTCCTCCTCCTGCTCCTCCTCCTGCTGTCCCTGGGCTCTAACACACCGCCAGTTGGGGCCCAGATGTGCTAGCTGCACAGAGAAAAACACCAGCCAATGTGTCAGTGGGGTCCAGCACCGCCAGCTGTTCCCCTGCTGTGCAGCCGGCAACGTGTCCTGCAAAAGCCACGCAGACACAAGAACTGAAATTGAAGGGAACCTGTCCCCCCTCCCCCAGGCGTTTTTACGTTATCCAGCCACCTTGTACAGCGGTAATGCTGCATGTGTGCAAGGTGGCTCAGAAACGTATTCTCCTCGCACATGTGGAACTGAAAACACGTCTGAAATGTGTCCTCTGTGTGACCATTTAACCGTCCCGGTGGTGTGACTTTCCTTTGTAATGACACGCTGCAACCCCCTTGGTAGCGCTGCCCGTCTTCTGGCATCATTGTTTGGCTGGCTGCGCCTCTGCGGCCGCCCTGACCCACACAACGCCCCTCGGTGTCTTATTTATTGGGACTGCGAGGGTGTGATTCATGGGCAGGATCAGTGCATCAGTTCGCCTGTCCCTCCTCTCCTTCCGCCTTCTTCGGACTGTGCGGCTTCATGGCCGTGGCATGCGATAAGGGATCAGATGACGCCGCACAGTCTGAAGCGGGTGTAAGGACCCGAGTGTGAGAGGCGAACATATGTGCTGCGCCAGGCCCTGAATCCCAGCCCCGCAGTGTTTTAACAATGTTAAGACACTGCGGGGCTGGGATTCATGGTCATCGCGAACCGCACCGGCCGACATTACATGATGCCAGAAGATGGGCAGCGCTAACGGCGCTAGGCCAGGGGATAACACGACAGCGCAGACTCCTGTACAGCAAATAACAACGCTCGGGAGGCTGCACCCAGCACCAAGGTGGGATTCTTGACACCTGTGCTGCGTCTCATTACAAAGGGAACTCTCGCCTCCATTACACAGTTTGACTGTATAAAGGGCTAAATGTTATACGTGTTCCATTCAGCGTGTGCAAGGAGAAAAATTACAAGAGCAACCTTTGACTTGCGCAGCACTGCTGCTGCATAAGCTGTGGCTCTTCTACTTTGTAACCCCTGAGGGGGGGTTAAAGGTGACTTTTGAAATCGGTTCAATTAGGCTTCGGCCTACACTCTGCTCCACCTGCAGAGCCCGGGCTCCAACAACGCTAGTTGCTGTCCGGAAGTGCTGGCTGCACAGAGCCAAACACCTCGCCAATGTGTCAGTGGGGTCCAGCACCGCCAGCTGTTCCCCTGCTGTGTAGCCGGCAACGTGTCCTGCAAAAGCCACGCAGACACAACACACCCAAAGCTGCCGCCAGTGCAGGCTTCGGCCTACACTCCCCTCCCCCTGCTCCTCCTCCTCCTGCTCCTCCTCCTGCTGTCCCTGGGCTCTAACACACCGCCAGTTGGGGCCCAGATGTGCTAGCTGAACAGAGAAAAACACCAGCCAATGTGTCAGTGGGGTCCAGCACCGCCAGCTGTTCCCCTGCTGTGCAGCCGGCAACGTGTCCTGCAAAAGCCACGCAGACACAAGAACTGAAATTGAAGGGAACCTGTCCCCCCTCCCCCAGGCGTTTTTACGTTATCCAGCCACCTTGTACAGCGGTAATGCTGCATGTGTGCAAGGTGGCTCAGAAACGTATTCTCCTCGCACATGTGGAACTGAAAACACGTCTGAAATGTGTCCTCTGTGTGACCATTTAACCGTCCCGGTGGTGTGACTTTCCTTTGTAATGACACGCTGCAACCCCCTTGGTAGCGCTGCCCGTCTTCTGGCATCATTGTTTGGCTGGCTGCGCCTCTGCGGCCGCCCTGACCCACACAATGCCCCTCGGTGTCTTATTTATTGGGACTGCGAGGGTGTGATTCATGGGCAGGATCAGTGCATCAGTTCGCCTGTCCCTCCTCTCCTTCCGCCTTCTTCGGACTGTGCGGCTTCATGGCCGTGGCATGCGATAAGGGATCAGATGACGCCGCACAGTCTGAAGCGGGTGTAAGGACCCGAGTGTGAGAGGCGAACATATGTGCTGCGCCAGGCCCTGAATCCCAGCCCCGCAGTGTTTTAACAATGTTAAGACACTGCGGGGCTGGGATTCATGGTCATCGCGAACCGCACCGGCCGACATTACATGATGCCAGAAGATGGGCAGTGCTAACGGCGCTAGGCCAGGGGATAACACGACAGCGCAGACTCCTGTACAGCAAATAACAACGCTCGGGAGGCTGCACCCAGCACCAAGGTGGGATTCTTGACACCTGTGCTGCGTCTCATTACAAAGGGAACTCTCGCCTCCATTACACAGTTTGACTGTATAAAGGGCTAAATGTTATACGTGTTCCATTCAGCGTGTGCAAGGAGAAAAATTACAAGAGCAACCTTTGACTTGCGCAGCACTGCTGCTGCATAAGCTGTGGCTCTTCTACTTTGTAACCCCTGAGGGGGGGTTAAAGGTGACTTTTGAAATCGGTTCAATTAGGCTTCGGCCTACACTCTGCTCCACCTGCAGAGCCCGGGCTCCAACAACGCTAGTTGCTGTCCGGAAGTGCTGGCTGCACAGAGCCAAACACCTCGCCAATGTGTCAGTGGGGTCCAGCACCGCCAGCTGTTCCCCTGCTGTGTAGCCGGCAAAGTGTCCTGCAAAAGCCACGCAGACACAACACACCCAAAGCTGCCGCCAGTGCAGGCTTCGGCCTACACTCCCCTCCCCCTGCTCCTCCTCCTGCTGTCCCTGGGCTCTAACACACCGCCAGTTGGGGCCCTAGGAAGACAAGCTTGAATAGGTCCCCATCCGGGTTCCAGTACCGTCAGTGTTGTGAATTTGGATTCTGGGCTCCCCCGGTGGCCGCTTGTGGAATTGGACTTGTCATCCTCTTTCCTGTTTCACCTGGTTCCATCAGTAGTGGGTGTCGCTATTTAAGCTCATTTCTCTGGTGGTTTCTTGCCGGTCAACAATGTTATCTGATGCCTCTCAGTGCTTGTTCCTGCTTCTGACAACTACTAGATAAGTTGGACTTTTGTCCATGTTTCGTTTTGCCTATTTGTTCCAGTTCACAGCTGAAGTTTTGTTACTGTGTCTGGAAAGCTCTCGTTGATCAGGGATTGCTACTCTGGCGTTATGAGTTAATGCCAGAGTTTAAGGTAATCTCTGGATGGTGTTTTGTTAGTGTTTTTCTGCTGACCATGAAAGTATACTATCTGTCTTCTGCTATCTAGTAAGCGGACCTCAAATTTGCTAAGACTATTTTCCTGCTGCGTTTGTTGTTTCATCTGAACTCACCGTCATTATATGTGGGGGGCTACTGTCTTCTTTTGAATATTTCTCTAGAGGTGAGCCAGGTCTTATATTTCCCTCTGCTAGCTATTTAGGTCTTAGGCCAGAGCTGGGCATCTAGCAATAAATAGGAAATGCTACCTGGCTATTTCTAGTTGCGCGGCAGGCTTAGTTCATGGTCAGTATAGTTCCATCTTCCGAGAGCTTGTCCCTCTATAGGCTTGCTATGATCTCTGCCTGCAGAGATCATGACAGTTTGACCGGCCTCATAAAGTGTTAAAGACCCAGGTTGAGAAAGGAGAGTTATAAGAAGTCTGCTGGAATTTTTTTTTTTTTTTTTTTTTTTTTTCCTCCAGTTTGCCTTGCTGCAGTTTTTTTTCTCTCTCTCCTCCTAATCTCTGTATGGCTCTGTGTGCACCTGACAATAATGGATCTTCAGAGTGTAACTGCGGGTTTGAATAATCTCATCACGAAAGTACAAAATTTACAAGATTTTGTGGTACATGCTCCAGTATCTGAGCCGAGAATTCCTTTGCCGGAGTTCTTCACAGGGAATAGAGCTAGCTTCCAGAATTTCCGAAATAATTGTAAGCTTTATTTGTCCCTGAAGTCTCGTTCAGCTGGAGACCCTGCTCAGCAGGTTAGGATTGTGATTTCCTTGCTCAGGGGTGACCCTCAAGATTGGGCCTTCTCCTTGCCAGCAGGGGATCCTGCGTTGCGCGATGTGGATGCGTTTTTTCTGGCCTTGGGCTTGCTTTATGAGGAACCTCATTTGGAACTTCAGGCAGAAAAAACTTTGATGGCACTATCTCAGGGGCAAGACGAAGCTGAGGTTTACTGCCAAAAATTCCGTAAATGGTCTGTGCTTACTCAGTGGAATGAGTGCGCCTTGGCGGCAACTTTCAGAGAAGGTCTCTCTGATGCCGTTAAGGATGTTATGGTGGGGTTCCCTGTGCCTGCAGGTCTGAATGAGTCCATGACAATGGCTATTCAGATTGATAGGCGTCTGCGGGAGCGCAAACCTGTGCACCATCTGGCGGTGTCTATGGAAAAGACGCCAGAAAGTATGCAGTGTGATAGAATTCTGTCCAGGAGCGAGCGACAGAATTTTAGACGGAAGAATGGATTGTGCTTCTATTGTGGGGATTCTACTCATGTTATATCAGCATGCTGCTATGCGGGAATATATAAAGGAGTCTTTGGAAAAGGGACATATTCGTCCATCTTCTTCTCCCTTGGGAGCTGGGTTTTTCTTTGTCTCAAAAAAGGACGGCTCTTTGAGACCATGTATTGATTATCGGCTTCTGAATAAGATCACTGTTAAGTACCAATACCCATTGCCATTGCTTACTGATTTGTTTGCTCGTATAGAGGGTGCTAAGTGGTTCTCTAAAATTGATCTTCGTGGGGCGTATAATTTGGTGCGGATCAGGCAGGGGGATGAGTGGAAGACCGCATTTAATACGCCCGAGGGCCACTTTGAGTATTTGGTCATGCCTTTTGGTCTTTCTAATGCCCCTTCAGTTTTCCAGTCTTTTATGCATGATATTTTCCGCGATTTTCTGGATAAATTTATGATAATATATCTGGATGATATTCTGATTTTTTCTGATGACTGGGACTCTCATGTCCAGCAGGTCAGGAGAGTTTTTCAGGTTCTGCGGTCTAATTCTTTATGTGTGAAGGGGTCTAAGTGCGTTTTTGGGGTCCAGAAAATTTCCTTTTTGGGGTATATTTTTTCTCCCTCTTCCATTGAGATGGATCCCGTCAAGGTGCAAGCTATTTGTGACTGGACTCAGCCCTCCTCTCTTAAGGGTCTTCAGAGATTTTTGGGCTTTGCCAACTTTTACCGCCGATTTATTGCTGGTTTTTCGGATGTCGTTAAACCACTGACTGATTTGACCAGACATGGCGCTGATGTTGCTAATTGGTCCCCTCATGCTGTAGAGGCCTTTCAGGAGCTTAAGCACCGTTTTGCCTCTGCCCCTGTGTTACGTCAGCCTGATGTGAATCTGCCTTTTCAGGTTGAGGTTGACGCTTCGGAGATCGGAGCTGGGGCAGTGTTGTCGCAGAAAGGTTCCGACTGCTCCGTCATTAGGCCTTGTGCCTTCTTTTCTCGCAAATTTTCGCCCGCAGAGCGGAATTATGATGTTGGGAATAGGGAGCTTTTGGCCATGAAGTGGGCGTTTGAGGAGTGGCGCCATTGGCTAGAGGGGGCTAAGCATCAGGTGGTGGTATTGACTGACCACAAAAATTTGATTTATCTTGAGACTGCCAGGCGCCTGAATCCTAGACAGGCGCGCTGGTCTTTATTTTTTTCTCGCTTTAATTTTGTGGTGTCATACCTACCGGGTTCTAAGAATGTTAAGGCAGATGCCCTTTCTAGGAGTTTTGACCCGGACTCTCCTGGTAATGCTGAACCCACAGGTATCCTTAGGGAGGGAGTAATTTTGTCGGCCGTTTCTCCTGATCTGCGGCGGTCCTTGCAAGAGTTTCAGGCGGATAGACCGGATCGTTGTCCGCCTGATAGACTGTTTGTTCCGGATGATTGGACCAGTAGAGTCATCTCTGAGGTACATTCTTCTGCATTGGCAGGTCATCCCGGAATTTTTGGTACCAGGGATTTGGTGGCAAGATCCTTCTGGTGGCCTTCCCTGTCACGAGATGTGCGAGTCTTTGTGCAGTCATGTGACATTTGTGCTCGGGCCAAGTCTTGTAGTTCTCGGGCTAGCGGACTGCTGTTGCCCTTGCCTATTCCTAAGAGGCCTTGGACACACATCTCGATGGATTTTATTTCAGATCTGCCTGTTTCCCAGAAGATGTCTGTCATCTGGGTGGTCTGTGACCGTTTCTCTAAAATGGTCCATTTGGTTCCTCTGCCCAAGTTGCCTTCTTCTTCTGAGTTGGTTCCTCTGTTTTTTCAGAATGTTGTCCGATTGCACGGTATTCCTGAGAATATTGTTTCTGACAGAGGTACCCAATTTGTGTCTAGATTTTGGCGGGCATTCTGTGCTAGGATGGGCATAGATTTGTCTTTTTCATCTGCTTTTCACCCTCAGACTAATGGCCAGACCGAGCGGACTAATCAGACCCTGGAGACATATCTGAGGTGTTTTGTCTCTGCTGATCAGGATGATTGGGTTGCTTTTTTGCCATTGGCAGAGTTCGCCCTCAATAATCGGGCCAGCTCTTCCACCTTGGTGTCCCCGTTTTTCTGTAATTCGGGGTTTCACCCTCGATTTTCCTCCGGTCAGGTGGAGTCCTCGGATTGTCCTGGAGTGGATGCGGTGGTGGAGAGATTGCATCACATCTGGGGGCAGGTTATGGACAATTTGAGGTTGTCCCAGGAGAAGACTCAGCGTTTTGCCAACCGTCATCGTCGTGTTGGTTCTCGGCTTTGTGTTGGAGATTTGGTGTGGTTGTCTTCTCGTTTTGTCCCTATGAGGGTCTCTTCTCCTAAGTTTAAACCTCGGTTCATTGGCCCTTATAGAATATTGGAGATTCTTAATCCTGTTTCTTTCCGTTTGGACCTCCCTGCGTCCTTTTCCATTCATAACGTTTTTCATCGGTCGTTATTGCGCAGGTATGAGGTACCTGTTGTACCTTCAGTTGAGCCTCCTGCTCCGGTGTTGGTTGAGGGTGAGTTGGAGTACGTTGTGGAGAAAATTTTGGACTCTCGTGTTTCCAGACGGAGACTCCAGTATCTGGTCAACTGGAAGGGTTACGGCCAGGAGGATAATTCTTGGGTCAATGCATCTGATGTTCATGCTTCTGATCTTGTTCGTGCCTTCCATAGGGCTCATCCTGGTCGCCCTGGTGGATCTGGTGAGGGTTCGGTGCCCCCTCCTTGAGGGGGGGGTACTGTTGTGAATTTGGATTCTGGGCTCCCCCGGTGGCCGCTTGTGGAATTGGACTTGTCATCCTCTTTCCTGTTTCACCTGGTTCCATCAGTAGTGGGTGTCGCTATTTAAGCTCATTTCTCTGGTGGTTTCTTGCCGGTCAACAATGTTATCTGATGCCTCTCAGTGCTTGTTCCTGCTTCTGACAACTACTAGATAAGTTGGACTTTTGTCCATGTTTCGTTTTGCCTATTTGTTCCAGTTCACAGCTGAAGTTTTGTTACTGTGTCTGGAAAGCTCTCGTTGATCAGGGATTGCTACTCTGGCGTTATGAGTTAATGCCAGAGTTTAAGGTAATCTCTGGATGGTGTTTTGTTAGTGTTTTTCTGCTGACCATGAAAGTATACTATCTGTCTTCTGCTATCTAGTAAGCGGACCTCAAATTTGCTAAGACTATTTTCCTGCTGCGTTTGTTGTTTCATCTGAACTCACCGTCATTATATGTGGGGGGCTACTGTCTTCTTTTGAATATTTCTCTAGAGGTGAGCCAGGTCTTATATTTCCCTCTGCTAGCTATTTAGGTCTTAGGCCAGAGCTGGGCATCTAGCAATAAATAGGAAATGCTACCTGGCTATTTCTAGTTGCGCGGCAGGCTTAGTTCATGGTCAGTATAGTTCCATCTTCCGAGAGCTTGTCCCTCTATAGGCTTGCTATGATCTCTGCCTGCAGAGATCATGACACGTCAGCTGGTTGTCGGCAGTGTCTTTTGCTCTTGTACCTTCTGCTCCCCATCCTGGTTCCAGTACCGTCAGCTGGTTCCGGGCAGAGCCTTTGGCTTAGGTGCCTCCCTCTGGGTATCCGAGTTCCACCAACGTCAGGTGGTCCTTGGTAGTGCTTTCAGGCACGGGTACCTCCTGCTTAGTAACCGGGTTCCAGTAACGTCAGCTGGTCCTCGGTAGTTCCATTGGCTCTTGGACCTTCGGCTACCCATCCGGGTTCCAGTACCGTCAGCTGGTTCTCGGCAGTGTCTTTTGCTCTTGTACCTTCTGCTCCCCATCCTGGTTCCAGTACCGTCAGCTGGTTCCGGGCAGAGCCTTTGGCTTAGGTGCCTCCCTCTGGGTATCCGAGTTCCACCAATGTCAGGTGGTCCTTGGTAGTGCTTTCAGGCACGGGTACCTCCTGCTTAGTAACCGGGTTCCAGTAACGTCAGCTGGTCCTCGGTAGTTCCATTGGCTCTTGGACCTTCGGGTAGCCATCCGAGTTCCAGTTCCATCAGCTGTTTCTCGGCATTTTCTCAGCCTTCTTGTACCTTCTGCTACATTTCCAAGTTCAAGACCCGAAAGACGATGACCCGGAAGACCACCCCTAAGATGATGACGACACCAGAGACGACAACCACCGAGATGACGACGACCCTGGAGACGATGACCCTGAAGACGACCCCGATGACGACGACCCCGATGACGACGACCCCGATGACGACGACCCTGGAGATGACGACCCTGGAGATGACGACGACAACCTGGAAGACCGAGAAGCAGAAGAACAAGAGGCTGCAGAACAAAGAGCAGAAGAACATTAAGCATAAGACTAAATATCAGAGCAAAAGATATTATCTAAATTATAAGCAGAAGAAGACTAAGCAGTGTATGGGGGTGAGTCCGTTCCTCCTCGTGGTGCCCCTGGATAAAGCCTGATGCTGCAGGCCAAACTGAACGCGGACAAATGTAACTGTTTTGTGACAGGCAGAACGGAAGGTGTAATCTTCAAACTTTTATAGATAACAACTACGGGAATGCCTGTCACAAATAAGAATATGATGAAGAAGTTGAATATAAAAAAGATAATAGTTAAATAAAAAGAATATGAACAATGTAAAAAAAAAAAAATATATATACGTAGAAAAGAAGAAGATGAATAAGGTGAAGAAGTTGATGTCACAGAAGCTGATGATGAGGATAATGAAGAAGAAAGTGTGGGAGAAGTAAAAAATAGGGTGAAGGGCGTGGAAGTAGTGAAACATCAATATCTGACAAAATAAATAAAAAATTAACATAGTCAAATTCTTTCTAACGCCGAACGTCATAAAAAAATTAAAAATACTGCTATTCTATTTGATTGGGATAAACCCCTGTGCCTTTAATGTCTCCGCCACCTCCCCCAATACATCCTACATTATTCTTAGTTGTTTTCCTTCATGTAGAATTAACCTACAAGGAAAGAAAGGGTTTATTTTAATTCCGATATTTTCGTCCCATTGACTTGCATTGGGATCGGGTATCGGTATCGGATTGGATTCCGATACTGTGACGGTATCGGCCGATACTTTCCGATACCGATACTTTCCGATATCGGAAAGTATCGCTCAACACTAGTCAGGAGGATAATTCCTGGGTGGTTGCCTCTGATGTGCATGCGGCCGATTTAGTTCGTGCCTTTCACGCTGCTCATCCTGATCGCCCTGGTGGTCTTGGTGAGGGTTCGGTGACCCCTCCTTAAGGGGGGGTACTGTTGTGAATTAGACTTTTTGGCTCCCTCTTGTGGTCACTAGTGGTATGACTCTGGGATTGTCTTTTTTCTGTTTGGCACTCACCTGGGTCGTTAGTCCAGGGGTGTCGCTATATTAACTTCCTGGATCCTTAGTCCAGTGCCTGGCATCGTTGTAATCAGATCCTTCTGTTGCTCCTGTCTGCTGGTCCTGGCTCTTGCAAAATTAAGCTAAGTCTTGCTTCTTTGTTTTTTGAGTTACTTGCTTTGCTACTATTTTTGTCCAGCTTGTACTAAATTTGATTTCTGACCTTGCTGGAAGCTCTAGGGGGCTGATGTTCTCCCCCTGGCCGTTAGACGGTTCGGGGGTTCTTGAATATCCAGCGTGGATATGTTAATAGGGTTTTTGCTGACCATATAAGTCATCTTACTATATTCTGCTATTAGCTAGTGGGCCTCTCTTTGCTAAATACCTAGCTCATTCTTATGTTTGTCTTTTCCTCTTACCTCACCGTTATTATTTATTGGGGGCTTGTATCCAACTTTTGGGGTCTTTTCTCTGGAGGCAAGAAAGGTCTTTCTTTTCCCTTCTAGGGTTAGTTAGTTCTCCGGCTGGCGTGAGACGTCTAGAACCAACGTAGGCACTTTCCCCGGCTACTTCTATTTGTGGTGCTAGGATTAGATATATGGTCAGCCCAGTTACCACTGCCCTATGAGCTGGTTTTTTGTGTTTGCAGACTTGGTATTGATTCCTGAGACCCTCTGCCATTGGGGTCATAACAGATCAAGTTATAAAACCAAATTTTGTCAGATCCTTCCCGCCCTTGAAAGGGACCCACGAATGCTGGAGTTTCAAAACAAGCTTTTACACAACCTTAAGAGAGTTTTTCCCCAAGACAGCAGTGAAGCATAAAAGTTTGTATTACAGCACTAGAATACCAACCTCCGGTATGTCAATTCGTCAACACCAAAATGTTAGCAGCAGCAGTGGTGTAAGTGGAAGAAGCAATTTCTATGTCTCCTTTGACACTTTTTTCATACCAGCTTGTGCACCAGCACAACGGAGTCCAAGTCTTACACGTTGTGAACAAATGGAGAGGATGGTGCACGAGTATCTAGAGCTGAATATGAATACCATCAGGGAGGGTTTGGACCTTTTTATATTTTGTCTTCTAAAATTGATGAAAGGCCTGAGCTCGTCTCACACACCTTGGATGTTTTATTGTGCCCAGCAGCCAGTGTTCTCTCAGAACATGTCTACAGTGCTGCTTGTGGTGTCCTGATGGAAACCCCAGCAGGCAGTCCCCTGAAAGTGTAGACTGCCTAACTTTCATCAAGATGAACAAGTCATGGATCGCCAAAGACTTTTGCACCCCAATCGCAAACTGTACAGGCTAGGTGATATTGCATTTTTTAGTGTAATACATTAATGTCACATAACTGCACTGTCTGATATCTCTGTGTATTATGTGCCTGCTGTGGCAGCTGCTGATGTTAATACAAATTTGTAGAAATGTGAACAATCATGGTTCGTCTACATCTGCTGGGATAGTTGTAGTGGAAAATGTGTCAGTCCCAGTTGTACTATTTCTATTCTTGTGACATTTATTCCACATCGGTGGTGTCAGGACCTCATTTTTTTAAATGTGAACGCTCCACTTTAGGTGTCCATCTGCTAAATTGGGTGTAGTGGCAGACCTGTCGGTCCCTACTATACTATTTCTACTCTCATGAAATTTATTCCACTTCTGTTGTGTAAGGCCCTCATTTGTTTAAATGTGAACCCTCCTGGTTGGGTGTCCATCTGCTGGATTGGGTGTAGTGGAAGACCTGTCGATCCCTATTATATTATTTCTACTGTGGTGAAATTGATGCCACTTTGGTATTTCCTGCCAATAATTTTTGGAAATGTAAACACTCCTGGTTGGGTGTCCATCTGCTGCATTGGGTGTAGTGGAAGACCTGTCGATCCCTAATATACTATTTCTACTCTCAAGAAATTTATGCCACTTCTGTGGTGTATTGCCCTCATTTCTTTAAATGTGAATACTCCTGTTTGGGTTTCCATCTGATGGACTGGGCGTAGTGGAAGACCTGTCGGTCCCAAATATACTATTTCTGCTGTGGTGAAATTAATGCCACTTTGGTATTGTCTGTCAATAGTTTTTGGAAATATGAACACTCCTGTTTGAGTCTTCTTCATGCGTGTTGCCTGTAGCAATCGGCCTCCGAGTCCGTCAGGCCTCCACTTCCTTGGACTCAACTACCCATGTTACTACCCTTACATTTTTCTGACAGTGGTAGTGTACAAAACTGATATTTGTACCACCTGAGTTTGGCTCAGCATGAGAGTAGGTAGAGGTGTTGCATGTGGTATCAGGGCTTCCTTTGCTGGGAGGCCTACACTGAGCTGTAAATTCTGCAGTGCCATGCTGCAATTTGTACTGTGGGCGAATTGAGGCCACTTTCCTGGTGTGTGTCCCTCATTTGATAGTGTTTTGGCATAATTTGGGGCCGTTATAAGGTGTTGTGCTTGCGTTCTGTTTTTGCCTCCCATTGACATGAATGACGTTCAGTTGTGTTTGGCGAATATTCGACTAATTAGTCGGCGAATATTGCAAATTCAGCAAACGTAATCTGAACCAAACATTGAAATATTTGCTGATCTCTAGTTATGACCAGTCATTTTATGAGGTTATAACTCTGGAATGTTTTAATGGATTTGCTCTTCTCTAATTTTCAATCCTTAAAGTTGAGTAAAAATGTGACACCATTTGGAAGTCAGAGATGCTTTCCCATGTTGTTTTTCTTCCATTCAGCATTTTTTATTTTCATTTCAGCATTTTCACTGCCTGCCAGACCTCCTTGTAAGGTTTGCTGGAAAAAATGCTCAGATTTCCTATTAACTCATTTTATACTCATTATTTGAAATGAGCATCCGTTCATTAAGAATTGCTCACTTCAATTAATGATCATGCAAGCATTTTAGTGCTCACTAATCCATAGTGAGCACCTTGAACCCTCAGGGGCACACATAATTTTATTATGTTAAGCCATGAAAATTAAAAAAACACACTTCTACAAAGCTCCCTTTTTTATTTTCACAAAAGTAGAATTAAACGGATCCTAAAATTTGTTGCGCAATTTATCCTGAGTATGCTGATATGTAGTGCTAAACTACTGTTTAGGTGCATGGCAGGGCTCGGAATGAGCACCATTTGACTTTTGAAATGCAAAATTGGCTGTAATAAATAGCAAACAAATGGCATGTCATGTCTGGAAAGCCACTGAGGTGCCTCAACAGTGAAACCCCCCTTAGAAGTGACCCCATTATGGAAACTAGACCCCTCATGGAATTTATTAATGACGCCCCTTGTGGTTGAGGGTGGGGTTGGTTGTTTTTATCAAGTAGTTTGCACCTGTGCCGCTCCTAGCCTTTATCAGTGGAGGTCTGCTGCATCCTGTTAAGTGTGCATTTGTCATCAGACAGGGTTTTGGGAAGGCCGTATCTCATTGTATGTATTTTTCTCTATGTTAGCTGTTTTTTGATATTAGTGGTAGGACCCGCAATATTATGAGGACTCATGACGTTGGGTTGCGGGCTTACTTTATTTTGGCAAAAATAATAAACCAATACCTCATATAGTGTATGTGTTTATCATATGCATACATTTTTTGCACTCTATCATATCCTTTTTTGCAGGATGTGGCCAGGCCTCTTTATGTTGGTTAGGTTTTTCTGGGCTGTCTGTCACTGTGTGCTGCATATTATAGTGCTGGGCAGCCCGCCTGTTAATACAAGGGGCGTCATTAATAGGTTGCATACCAGACACTGTGCACCACACTTATCAGTGTGACTGGTGTCCTATGTGAGTTATATCAATGTGCATTTTTTTCTACTAGGCAGCCAACCCCTGCAATGTTTGGAGGGTGGGGGTGGTTGTTTTTATCAAGTAGTTTGCACCTGTGCCGCTCCTAGCCTTTATCAGTGGTGGCCTGCTGTATCCTGCTAAGTGTGCATTTGTCATCAGACAGGGTTTTGGGAAGGCCGTATCTCATTGTGTGTATTCCCTCATGGAATTTATCTAGATGTGTGGTGAGCAATTTGAATTGTTAAGGGCTTCACAAAAGTTTATAACACTGAACCATGAAAATTAAAAAAAAACACTTTTTTTCCCACAAAAATTTTATTTTAACCTAATATTTTTTTTTATTTTCAAGGGTAACAGGTGAAAATTGATGCCAAAACTTGTTGTGCAATTTTTCCTGATTACACTGAATTCCATATGAGATAGAAATGTACTTCTTAGGCCTACGGCATGGCTCGGAAGGAAAGGAGCGCTATTTTGGTTGGAAATGGTTGCAGACACCATGTCACATTTGAAGAGCCCAGAACATCTCAAAACAGCAGAAAGCCCCACAAATAACAATATTTTGGAAACTATACTTTTTACGGAATTGATGTAGGGAAGTGGTATTTTTAACTCTCAGGCGATTCACAAACTTGTATAACATTGGGCTGAATAAATTGTTTCTTTGAACCCAAGTTTGTAATTTTCAAATGAGGTAATAGGAGAAAACAAACAGTACAGTTTGTTATGCAACCCTGAGAATACAAATACCACAAAAGTAGTCAAAAACTGCATTTGAGGCTCAGTGCCAAGCTGAGAAGGGAAGAAGCATCATATTATAGTGCAGATCTTGTTGATATGATTTGCGGGTGCCACGTCACATTGGCAGAGCCCCTGAGGTCCCAGAGCAGCAGAACTCCCCATAAAGAACCCTATTTTACATATTACACCTCTCAATGAATTCATTTGGGGTGCAGTGATCACATTGACACCAGAGGTGTGTGACAGAATTGTATACAATTGGGAAGTGAAGAAAACATAATTACTTTTTTACCACAAATAAATGCTTAGCCCCAAATTTTATATTTTCACAAGGGGAAAAAGGTAAAAAAATGGCTCCAAAATGAGTCATTCAATTTCTGCTAAACATGGCAATACCCAATATGTGGCTGTATTGTATTGCTTAGCCACACAGTGAGACATGGTAGGGAAGGTGCACAATTTGAGTCAAGGAGAGCAAATTATTGTAGAATAGTTTGCAGACTCCATATACAGAGCCCCTAAGTGCCAGAAGAGCAGAATCCCCCCTCAAGTGACCCCATTTTGGAAATTACATCTCTATGGGAATTTATCTATGGGTGCAGTGACGATTTTGACTCCATGGGTGTTTTACAGAAAAAGCAGCAATGGATTTTGCCTAGTGAATATTGCAAATCTTTCATTGTAGTGTCCATACATTGTGTCTAGCTTGTGCTTCTGTAGACATGCACCTGAAAATTTGGGGGGCTCTTCGCTACAGAAATGCCAAACATGTAGACGGTAAAACTGGTTTAGGCACACTGTGGGGCTCAGAAAGGAGAGAAGTATTTGGAAGCGCAGAATTTGATGATTTTTTTTCTTTTGTAGGGTGAGGAGTCATTTCACTTTTCCAGAGCCTTTGTGTTACCAGTAACAAAGAAAATCCCTATACAGATGCCAGATCTGAAAGGGGACTTGTTTTTTTTGTGGATTGAGCTGAAGCTTTTGTTGGGAACATTTTACATAACATTTTTTATCACATTTATCATGTTCTCTACTCTGAGCACTTGCATCAGGGTTTTCATCTATATCTCTGAGTAACGTGATTCAGATGAAACCCACAAAGGATCTATTCAATATAATGTGGCAGCACAGTTATTCTAGACTCCATCTAGCCTTTATTCAGCGGTGTCCTTCTTTTTAGAGGTGCCCAAAACTATGGCATACCGCAATTTTATGCATGCTTTAAAAGACGGTCACCCCCGTAACATAGGCCTGATGATGTTTACAATGCATCCAACTGCCTTATTATAGAGTCTTCCACCGGAAGTTCCATATGAATCATGTTTTTCAAAGATTTACATGAAAAACTCTGCGTATGCATTCAGCTTGGAGCACAGGATACATTTAAGCCTAGCATTGCAATCTTTGGGAGGCAGAATAAACAAATCAATAGCAAATCAAGAATTTATTTTATTAATTTTTTACACCATTCCTCATGCAGTAACAGTGATTAGATTATGTTATTCTTTAAGTTGGTGTGATTACAGCAATAATTTGTCTATATTTTTGCCTATAAATCCATGTAAGGCTGTTTTTTTGCAAGAGAAGTTGATGTTTTTAATGATACTCTTTTTTGTCACATGACATTTTTTGATAGCTTTCTATTCATATTTTGGAAGGCAGAATGAACAAAAATCATCAAATCAGAAATTGTTTTTTCAGTTTATTTTTTATGCCATTCACAGTGTGGTAAAATTGATAAGACAACTTTATTCTTCGGATCAGTACAATTACAGTGATATCACGTTTATTTATATTTTTATGTTTTTCTGCTTTTACACAATTAAAACTATTTTACAGAAATAAGAATTTGAATTATAGAATCACAGAATGTTATACTAGGAAGAGACCTCAAGGGTAATCAAGTCTAATCCCATGCTCAATACAATGCAGAATTCACTAAACCATCTCAGACAGATGTCTGTCAAGCATCTGTTTGAAAACTGCCATTGAAGGAGAACTCACCACCTCTCATGGCAGCCTGTTCCACTCATTGATCACCTTCAGTGTCAAAATATTTTTTCTAATATGTAATCTGCATCTTCTCCCTTTCATTTTCATCCATTGCTTCTCATGTTTCCATGTGCAAATGAGAATAATGATGATCCCTCTACACTTAGTATACCCAAGTTTTTTTTCACACATGTTGCTTAGTTGCTGTTGCTTAGTTCTATTCCTCCCAGTCTTTAGTTGTAATTTTCATTCTACTTACCCAGATGTAGAATCTTGCATAAATCCCTGTTAAATACCATTCCATTAGTCCCTGCCTATAGTTTATCTAGATCCTTCTGAATCCTTTTTCTATTTTCTCTATCGTTGCCTACCCTCCTAACTTTGCATCATCTGTAAACATTATTAGTTTACCTTCAGTTATCTTATCAAGATCAGTTACAAAAATGTTGAACAATACTGAGTCCAGGACAGAGCTCTATGGTACCCCATTTTTAACACTTTTTAGCATCACTTTATTCTGAGTGCTATAACTTTTTTATTTCTCTGCTGACATAGCTGTATTGTGGCTTGTTTTTTTTGCAGGACAAGATGAAGTTTTTAGCTATACCATTTTTATGTCCATTTGACTTTTTTATCTTGTTATTTTCCACTTTTTTCTGGTGAAATAATGAAAAAGCATAGTTTTTTTTGTCCCATTTTTAATTTTTTTTTACGATATGCACCAAAGGGGTTTGCTAGTGTGTCAATTTTACAGGTCGCGTTGATAAAGATGTGGCGATACTAAATATGTGTATTTTTTTGCTTTTACATAACTACACGTATGTATTGGTTTAACATTTATTTTTTTAAATTATTTTGTGATTTTTTTTATCATTTAAAAAAAACTGCTTTTTAAACTTTTTTACTTAGTCTGGTCTCAGTCATTGTATTACACATGTAATGCAATGCATGAGACTTTATAGCTTTAAACTTTCAGATCGCCTGTTAGACTCTCTATCTGGCAGAGTCTAACAGGCTATTATAGCTAACAGACCCAGAGGTCATCATGTGACCTCCGGCTGCCATGTCAACCCTTTGATCCCCCATGACGTGATAAAGAGGTGAGTGAAGCAGTCCTCTCTCTTTCACTATCTTCTAACTGCCACAATCGATATTGATCTCGGCATATAGGAGATAGCAACGGGTTAACATTATTGAGACCTGATCCAATCAGGCTCTGATGATGTTGCCTGTCAGAGCTATCGGCACTAGAATAGCAGTGGTTGGAGGACCCTGGGTTCCTGGGTAGAGATGAGTGAATTTGATCTGGTCAGTGCTTATTCAGCAAGCTATAGTGCTTACTTAATAAGATGCAGAGCGAACCCGGCTTCCTGGATCGTTCCGGCTAATCAGCTGTTTGGCTCCACAGCTGCATGTGTCATGGCTGTGTGACAGTCAAGACACATGCATAGAGAGCCTGATGGTTGGGCTCTCCATGCCTATGTCATGACTGTCACACAGCCACGACACATGCAGCTGTGGATCTGAACAGATGATCAGCTTCAGCAATCCAGGAAGCCGAGATCCCTCTGCAGCTTGTTCTGTAAGCACTTTAGCTTGCTGAATAAGCCCTTACCTAATCAAATTCACTCATCTCTAGTACTGAGAACTGCGAGTCTACTGACTGTAGACAAATGTTGGTGCTGCACAAAGTCCAGTAAGCACATACGTTTAGCTACAGTGGGCGATCGGGAAGGGTTTACAAATTAGTTAAAAAGATAGCATCACAAATATTCTCTAAGGTAACTTAAATTGTAGTACAATCAAAATGGACTTTATTGTATTGTAATAAGCTTAGTTCCTCATGCTAATAGGTTCGCCCTTAAGGTACCTTCACACTAAGCGACTTTGCAGCGAGAACGACGACGATCCGTGATGCTGCAGCGTCCTGGATAGCGATCTCGTTGTGTTTGACACGCAGCAGCGATCTGGATCCCGCTGTGATATCGCTGGTCGGAGCTAGAAGTCCAGAACTTTATTTCATCGCTTGATCACCCACTGTCATCGCTGTATCGGCGTGTGTGACGCCGATACAGCGATGTGTTCACTTGTAACCAGGGTAAACATCGGGTTACTAAGTGCAGGGCCGCGCTTAGTAACCCGATATTTACCCTGGTTACCATTGTAAAAGTAGAAAAAAAAACAGTACATACTCACCTTCTGATGTCTGTCACGTCCCCCGGCGTCCACAGGGTTATGCGCTGCTGCCAAGAACTTCCTGCACTGATTGAGAGCGCCGGCAGTAAAGCAGAGCACAGCGGTGATGTCACCGCTGCTGCCGGCGCTGACACATTCAGTCAGTGCAGGAAGCTCTCGGCAGCAGCGCGTAACCCTGTGGACGCCGGGGGACGTGACAGACATCAGAAGGTGAGTATGTACTGTTTTTTTTACTTTTACAATGGTAACCAGGGTAAATATCGGGTTACTAAGAGCGGCCCTGCACTTAGTAACCCGATGTTTACCCTGGTTACCCGGGTGCTGCAGGGGGACTTCGGCATCGTTGAAGACAGTTTCAACGATGCCGAAGTCGTTCCCCTGATCGTTGGTCGCTGGAGAGAGCTGTCTGTGTGACAGCTCCCCAGCAACCTAAACAGCGACGCTGCAGCGGGCAGTCACATACATTTTTAAGATCTTCAAACAGGTCTAAAGCAGGTCACAGAGCAATAAAATATTAGCTGTAAGTCAACGTACTGTAAGCTGGTTACTTTCAACACCCTAACCATGAGATAAAGATGCCGTTTTAGAAGACCGGGCCATTTAGATATAGACAGGGCAACGACAAAGGTCCTGCACAACTTGAAGACGCCATCTTGGATCAACCATACACAGTTCTGATTGCACTGAGATTTCCAGACTGGAAGACAATTTAAGAACCCTGTAAAGAAACCTGTAAAACCAATGCACCTGATGTTGTGTGCTAAACAATGACTAACTCTCTGATAAATAATGCACCATATTAACTAAGCCAATAACTTTTGCAACAGAATTAATTATTGCTTTTATGTCAAATTCTACAGACAGAAAAACTCTGGTAATCAATATATTAATTAAAACACACAAAGCATGTTGTCTGATCTGACATTAACATGAGTGGGGTCTTAAAATATAGATATAACTAAAATTAGTATATATTTGTGTACATTACTAAAAAGAAAAATAATAAAATGTTATAATAGTATGCATCAGGCAGTCACCAGTTGAGGAGGTTAAGCTTATGTGCCTTGTAAATTCCAGGGTTATTTTTGAGAAAGTGTAACTAACTCCTCCTCGCTTCCGAGACAGTGAAGCTTACTCTTCATGCAGATGATTAGAGGAGATTTCCCAGCTGCACACAGGGGGCATCATGTATTTTCACAATTAAGCCTGCAATTTGCGTTGAAAAAATAAGATCCCCTATTGAGACATAAGACATGAATTAATATTAGTTACCTGAATTGCTGTAAATATAAAATAAGCTAAAACAAATCTTTGGATTCTCATACCTTTGTATTTAGGCAGTTGTGATGCTCAATTTTCGCATGCATGTTTTTTCTTTTTAAAAAAGACTGACATGTCATGTTCTGTTGCTTTGTGCTAGGGATAGCGGAACATATCAAATAATAAAGAGGTAGATATGAGGTGCGTTCGCAGCCCGGGGTCGACCGTGCAGAGATGGTTCCTGCTGCTGAGTAATGGCGGATGGACACTTGCTCACATGTGGGTTAGACTTCACCCAGTGTGAATGGAGGTGAACTCTGTTGCTTCACAGAGTCGCCAAAATATGTTGTTTAATAGTGTTGAGCATTCCGATACTGCAAGTATTGGGTATCGGCCGATACTTGCTGTATCGGAATTCCGATACCGAGATCCGATATTTTTGTGATATCGGGTATCGGTATCGAAACAACATTAATGTAAAAATGTGTAAAAGAGAGAATTAAAATAAAAAATATTGCTATACTCACCTCTCCGACGCAGCCTGCACCTTACCGAGGGAAGCGGCAGCGTTCTTTGTTTAAAATTTGCGCTTTTCTTTCCTTTACGTGAGTCCCGGCTTGTGATTGGTTGCGTGCCGCCCATGTGACCGGGACGCAACCAATCACAGCAAGCCGTGACGTAATTTCAGGTCCTTCAGGATTTTAAAATTACGTTCCGGCGTTGTGATTGGTTGCGTCGCAGTCACATGGGCGACGCAACCAATCACAGCAAGCCGTGACGTAATTTCAGGTCCTTAAGGATTTTAAAATTACGTCCCGGCTTTGTGATTGGTTGCGTCGCAGTCACATGGGAGACGCAACCAATCACAAGCCGTGACGTCACGGGAGGCTGGACACGCGCGCATTTTAAAATGGGCGCGTGTCCAGCCTCCCGTGACGTCCCGGCTTGTGATTGGTTGCGCCGCGATCAACCAATCACAAGCCGGGAGGCTGGACACGCGCGCATTTTAAAATTTTAAAATGCGCGCGTGTCCAGCCTCCCGGCTTGTGATTGGTTGACCGCGGCGCAACCAATCACAAGCCGGGACGTCACGGGAGGCTGGACACGCGCCCATTTTAAAAAGCGCGCGTGTCCAGCCTCCCGTGACGTCACGGCTTGTGATTGGTTAATGGCGGCCATGTTGCCGGGACGCGGACCAATCACAGCAAGCCGTGACGTAATTTCGTCACGGCTTGCTGTGATTGGTCCACGTCCTGGCAACATGGCGCCGTGACCAATCATAAGCCGGGACGTCACTGGAGGCTGGACACGCGCGCTTTTTAAAAAGCGCGCGTGTCCAGCCTCCCGTGACGTCACGGCTTGTGATTGGTTAATGGCGGCCATGTTGCCGGGACGCGGACCAATCACAGCAAGCCGTGACGTAATTTCGTCACGGCTTGCTGTGATTGGTCCGCGTCCCGGCAACATGGCCGCCCTGACCAATCACAAGCCGGGACTTCACGTAACCAAGTAAAAGCGCAAATTTTAAACAAACAACGCTGCCGGTTCCCTCGCTGAGGTCCAGGCTGCGTCAGAGAGGTGAGTATAGCGATATTTTTTATTTTAATTCTTTCTTTTACACATTTATATGGATCCCAGGGCCTGAAGGAGAGTTTCCTCTCCTTCAGACCCTGGGAACCATCAGGAATACCATCCGATACTTGAGTCCCATTGACTTGTATTGGTATCGGGTATCGGTATCGGATTGGATCCGATACTTTGCCGGTATCGGCCGATACTTTCCGATACCGATACTTTCAAGTATCGGACGGTATCGCTCAACACTATTGTTTAACAAAGTTAAATTGATTTAAGAATAAGTTCCAACGAGCCTGACGAGGAGAAAGTCATCTAGCGGATCTAAGGAACTCTAGATTGCAATGGTCAGTTAGCACAATGATCTGTTGTGCAGCTCCTTGCAGATGATGCTTCCATTCTTTGAAAGCCGCAATAATAGCCAGCAATTCCTTGTCTCCCACGTCGTAATTCTTCTCTGCTGAGGTTAGTCTACGGGAAAAGAAAGAACAAGGATGTAGCAGACCCTTCTCTCCAGTTCTTTGGGAGAGAATAGCCCCCAAAGCATTATCAGAAGCGTCCACCTCCACAATGAAAGGATGTGTTGGATCTGGGTGTATCAACAGCGGTGCTGATGTGAAACAGATCTTCAGCCGATCAAAAGCTTCTTGAGCCTGTGATGACCACTTAAAGGGCTTTTCCTTCTTTGTCAAGGAAGTAATGGGACGGACAATATCAGAAAAATTTCGAATGAAGCGTCTGTAGAAATTTGCAAAACCAATAAAACGTTGGACCTCCTTAACGTTCTTGGGTGCCGGCCAGTCAAGGATAGCCTGAATCTTACCAGATTCCATGTTCAGCCCCTGGGGAGAGATGATATAACCCAAGAACTGTAACTCAGAACGATGTAACTCACATTTCTCCGGCTTGATATACAGTTGGTTCTCTTTCAGACGTCTTAAAACAGTTTTGACATGTTCTTCATGTTCCTGTAGAGAGTCAGAAAAGATTAGTATATCGTCCAAATAGATCACCACAAACTGGTCCAACAAATCTCTGAAGATGTCATTAACAAGGTGTTGAAATGCTGCAGGGGCGTTACAAAGCCCGAAGGGCATCACAAGAGATTCAAAGTGTCCATACCGGCATCTGAATGCTGTCTTCCGAATACACACCAAATTATAAGCCCCACGAAGATCCAGCTTAGAGAACACCTTAGCATGGCGGACTCTTTCCAGTAATTCGGGAATCAGAGGCAAAGGGTAACGGTTTCGTACGGTTACCTTATTGAGTTCCCGATAGTCTACACAGGGTCTCAGGGTCCCATCCTTCTTCTTTACAAAAAAATGGGTGCCCCTGCTGGTGAGGAAGAAGGACGTACAAAGCCTTTGGCCAGATTTTCATCAATATACTCCTTTAAGGCTTGAAGCTCAGGTGCCGCCAAAGGGTATACGTGACCAAAAGGAATATCTGCCCCAGGAAGCAACTCAATGGAACAGTCATAATGCCTGTGTGGAGGAAGCTGATCTGCATTCTTCTTGTCACAGAGGTCAGAGAACTCTTTATATGCTGGAGGTAAAGAAAGTACCTGTACATGTGGTTCAGTAGCCTTGGACTCAGGGACAGCTTCTGTTAATGCCGAGTTGCTCCTTGTTGGAAAGATAATCTCCTTTGTCTCCCAGTTGATAATTGGGTTCTGAGAATGCAACCAAGGAATGCCTAAAATCACAGGAAAATGAGGAGAATAAATTTGCAAGAAAGAAAGTTGCTCCTGATGATTAGGCTCCAACAAAATTTCAAGGGGTACGGTCTCCTGATCCACAGGCCCAGAGATTAAAGGTGACCCATCCACTGTTTCCATGGTAATTGGAGAGGCTCTTTGCTGCATTTTAATACCATGTTCCTTGTCAAATGTGATATCCATGAAATGGCCACCTGCACCAGAGTCAATCATAGCTGAACTGGAAATCCACTGTCCTGAACACAGGATATTAATAGGGAGAGAACAGTGAGAGTTCTTTTCCTTCAGCTCCTTGGGGGGTGAAGTCATAGAAAGTGAATGAAATACAGCATTTAAAGGCAGGCTACATTCAGAGAAGTCAGATTCATCATCACTAGTGTTGAGCGATACCGTCCGATACTTGAAAGTATCGGTATCGGAAAGTATCGGCCGATACCGGCAAAGTATCAGATCTAATCCGATACCGATACCCGATACCAATACAAGTCAATGGGACTCAAGTATCAGAAGGTATCCCTGATGGTTCCCAGGGTCTGAAGGAGAGGAAACTCTCCTTCAGGCCCTGGGAACCATATTAATGTGTAAAATAAAGAATTAAAATAAAAAATATTGATATACTCACCTCTCCGACGCAGCCTGGACATCACCGCTGGTAACCGGCAGCCTGCTTTGTTTAAAATGAGCGCGTTCAGTACCTTCCATGACATCACGGCTTCTGATTGGTCGCGTGCCGCTCATGTGACCGCCATGCGACCAATCAGAAGCCGTGACATCATCCCTCAGGTCCTAAATTCCTAATTTTAGGAATTTAGGACCTGAGAATTACGTCACGGCTTGTGATTGGTCGCGTGGCGGTCACATGGGCGGCCGCGACCAATCACAAGCCGTGACATCATCTAAGGCCCTGAACGCGCTCATTCTTAGGAAGGAAGGCTGCCGGAAAGAAGCCGAGGGTGAGTATATTCCTATTAGGTATATATTCACCCTCGGACGCGCCCTGCCTCTTTCCGGCAGCCTTCCTTCTTAAGAATGAGCGCGTCCAGGGCCTTAGATTACATCACGGCTTGTGATTGGTCGCGGCCGCCCATGTGACCGCCACGCGACCAATCACAAGCCGTGACATAATTCTCAGGTCCTAAATTCCTAGAATTAGGAATTTAGGACCTGAGGGATGACGTCACGGCTTCTGATTGGTCGCGTGGCGGTCACATGAGCGGCACGCGACCAATCAGAAGCCGTGACGTCATGGAAGGTACTGAACGCACTCATTTTAAACAAAGCAGGCTGACGGTTACCAGTGGTGATGTCCAGGCTGCGTCGGAGAGGTGAGTATATCAATATTTTTTATTTTAATTCTTTATTTTACACATTAATATGGTCCCGATACCGATTCCCGATACAACAAAAGTATCGGATCTCGGTATCGGAATTCCGATACGGCAAGTATTGGCCGATACCCGATACTTGCGGTATCGGAATGCTCAACACTAATCATCACAGTTGTCATACTCCCCTATTGCTGCTAGCTCCTTGTTAGGCCATCTAGGACACTTAGGACAATTGATCAAGAAGTGGTCAGACTGGCCGCAGTAGAAACATAGACTTTCACGAAGGTGATGCTCCCGGCGCTCATTGATCTCGCGTCTCTGAATGGAATCAATTTGCATGGACACCTCCTCCACTTCCCAAGATGTTTTACCTGCAAGCTCTTTGGAAGGAAGGGAAAAGTTAGAAATACAGTTATATGCAGCAAATTTCTCCTGCCTACGCTCAGTATGGCGAATGTCTATGAGCACACAATGCTGTATAAATGTCTCTAGTTCTTGTGGTGACTCCAAGCGAGCTAGTTCATCTTTTATAATACTAGACAGACCCCTTTTAAAAATAGACAATTGTGCATAACTGTCCCAATTGGTATCTACCGCTAATCTCCTGAATTCAGTGGCATACTCAATAACAGAACGTTTAGCCTGGCGTAAAGACAACAAAGCAGATTCAGCTGTTGCACGGCGATTAGGGTCATAAAACATTAATGCCATAGCGGCCAAGAAATCATCCAAGTCATTTAACCGTGGGTCACGAGACTCACCCATCGGATTCGCCCAGGCGAGCGCTCGTGAGGTCAGTAGCATTATTACACACAATACTTTGGATCTATCAGTAGGAAAATGGTCAGCATGCACATCAAAATATAGCATACATTGATTCACAAAGCCACAAAATTTGTCGCGATCACCATTAAATCTGAATGGGGGCAACTCAGGTGGGCTAGCTGGTGGCGGTTGCCCAGAGGGTAAAGTCACTTGTGCAGCTATTTGCGTGCTTATGTCCTGAAAAGCCCGTCCATACTGGGACTCTATGCCAGCAAGTTTGTTTTCCTGGGCAGCCATGCGATTGCTTAAGTCCTGCAAAGTTTGTCCAAACACTTGTTGATTCTGTTCAAAGCTTCCAAATTTCTTTTGCAGACCTTCCACATCTTTCTGCAGTGATCTAATTATGGAAAACACCTGCTCCACTCTGCTCTCTGCAGTCATTGTTCCAGCAGTCTCCTTTTTTTATGGCTAGATTATCCTGTAATAATTATAGGGGATAATTCATGAGACTCTTTGCGTGGAACAAGACAAGAGGACACAGTTTTATAAGGGGTAAAGTTTTTATTATCACACGGTGATTCAAACAGGTGCAGAGAGAAATTCAAGTCCACAACACTTGGTGCAAATAATAAACACAGCTTAGCAGTCAATAGGAAACTTCAGAGGTAGATGCAAACAAACAGAAAGTCTATGAAGGACAGTTATTCTTGAGGAAACTTGACACAAATAGATCCTTGACTTAGTCCGGACACAGATAGATATGCTATAAGGCAGTTCAAATCATATCTTAGCTCAACCAGGGAGGCCTGGTTTATAGTCTCAGGTTTTGCAGAGCAGCAAACAGCTTACATGTCCAGCAAATGCAGATGGAAGTAACACGAGCAGCAGATGAAGGAGGATTACTGAACACTGGTGTACGCAGCAGGAACTCAGAGCAGAGTAGCAGGATCACCACACAGGTTCACAGGAGCAGGTTCAGGTGCAAGGCCAGGGAGTAATCAGGAGCTGGATGCAAAGCAGGATAATCTAGCACAGACTGAAGGCTGGGGTGGAGTTTTATAGCAGGAAGACAAGTGCACATGAGACCAAGGACGCCATGTTGGAAAAGGGCAGTAATGCACGAAAAGGTAAAAAATGTTCAGAGTCCTGACACCGCTATGGGCATGGGTAAAGTAGCCCAGCAGGCCGTTGTCAAGGAGTTTTATTCTTGGCGCTGGAGACACAAGCCCGAATATAGTCTACGACATCACGGGCCATATGCGGCCACCAGTACGTCCTCATCAGAAGCTCAGATGTCCTTTTGGTCCCAAAGTGTCCACCCACCCTGGACGAGTGAGCCCAAGAGAGAACCTCCAGTCGCAGATTAGAAGGCACAAAAGTCTAGCCCAGGAGCACAGACTCTAGCGAAACCGGGGCCACGGTTCTCAGGCTCTCAGAAGGGACAATAAGCCAAGGCTCCTCCTCCTCTGATGACACTACGGAGCGGGAGAGAGCATTGGCACAAATGTTCTTCTCCCCGGAGAGAAAATGGAGGGTGAAATAGAAACGGGAAAAGAACAGGGACCATCTAGCCTGGCAAGAATTTAGCCGCTGGGCAGTCTGTATATACACCAAATTTTTGTGGTCAGTGTAAACTTGGAAGGTAAAGCGAGCCCCCTCAAGGTGTCTCCACTCCAAGAAAGCCAACTTCATGGCTAGCAACTCCCTGTCCCCAATGGAATAATTCCTCTCCGCTAGTGTGAAGGTCTTGGAGAAGAAGCAAGGATGCTTCTGACCTTGAGCATCCTTCTGGATTCTGGAAGAGGACAGCTCCAGCACTGACGGAAGAGGCATCCACCTCAGTGATAAATGGTTTATCAACATCGGGGCGATGTAAAATGGTAGAGCTAGTGAAGTATGACTTGATAGAGAGAAAGGCCTTGGAGACCTCCTCCGACCACAATTTGGGATTTGCTACCTTCTTGGTGAGGGCAACCAAGGGAGCTACCAAAGTTGAGAAGTGGAGAATGAACTGGCGATAATAATTAATGAACCCCATAAAGCGCTGCCCTGCTTTAAGAGAATGGGGTTCCTGCCAGTCCATCACAGCCTGTAACTTGGCAGGGTCCATGGCCAATCCCAGGGCGGAGATGATATAGTCCAGGAAAGGCAAGGATTCCTGCTCAAACACACACTTCTCCAACTTGGCATAGAGGGAGCTTGCCCATAGGAGGTTGAAGACTTTGCAAACATCTCTCTGGTGGGAGTCTATATCTGGAGAGTAGATGAGAATATCATCCAGATAGACTAGGACTGAGGAGGTGAGCATATCCCGGAAAATATCATTTACAAAGTCTTGGAAAATGGCAGGAGCATTACAGAGCCCGAAGGGCATCACCAGGTATTCATAGTGCCCGTCCCTGGTGTTAAATGGCGTCTTCCATTTGTTCCCTCACGGATGCGAATCAGGTTGTAAGCACCCCACAGATCAAGCTTAGTAAATACCCTCGCTATCCACAACCTATCAAATAGCTCAGATATCAGAGGCAGAGGCTATTTCTTCTTAACGGTGATGGCATTAAGACCCCTGTAGTCTATGCATGGACGTAATTCTCCATTCTTCTTCTGCATGAAGAAGAACCCTGCCCCTGCAGGTGACACTGACTTCCTAATGAATCCTCTTGCCAGATTCTCCTGAATGTATTGGGTCATCACCTCCATCTCCAGGAGAGAAAGGGGATAGACTCAACCTCAGGGAGGCTCTGCACAGGCATGAGGTCAATAGGACAGTCATAGGGGCGGTGGGGCAGAAGGGTCTCCGCAGCCCTCTTGGAGAACACGTCCGCATAGGGTCAATAGTGCTTTGGGAGAGAGGAAAGATCTGTGAGTACCTCAGTTGTAGCAACCTGAACGCACTCCCTCAGACATCTACCCTCACAGGACTCACTCCATCCCAGAATTCTCCCAGAGGACCACTCAAAATGAGGAGAGTGGTAGCGTAGCCATGGTATCCCTAACATGACTTCATCAATTCCCTCAGGAATGACTAGCAGAGAGATAATCTCCTGATGGGATGGAGATATGGACAAAGTAAATGTGATGGTCTGGTGTGTTATTTGTGAGGGCAGAGTCGACCCATTCATCACTTCACCACTCGTACAGTCACCGGCTTGGCGAGCATCACCAGGGGTATTGCATGGCATTGGGTGAAGGCAGAGGACATAAAATTCCCCTCCGCTCCGGAATCCACACAAAGCTCAACTAAAAGAGTGGTTGGGCCTAAAGTGATTGTCCCTTTGAAGGACAGTTTGGAGGAAATCGTCGCCGTGTCTAGTGTACCACATCCTACATCCACTAGATGCTGATGTTCTCCCGACCGCTGGGAACATCTGGAGGCAAGATGTCCTGAATGCTGGCAGACATGACAGAATTTGAGTGCACAAGCGGTCCGGGACTTAGATCCCGCTTGTGACACCTCCTTGGCCTCATGTGGCTCAGACTCCTGGACCGGAGATTTCAGAGGTATGGCGAAAGTGGGGGCCAGCCAAAACCTCTGCCTACACTTGCCTCGCTCCCACCTTCGCTCATTAAAACGAAGGTTGATGCAAGTTGAAACAGCTATTAGCTCCTCCAGTGTGGCGGGAATCTCCCTAGTGGCCAAAGCGTCCTTTACATGGTCAGCCTGCCCCCTCCAAAATACAGGGATGAGGGCTTTATCCAGCCACTCCAGCTCAGATGCTAAAGTCCGGAAATGGACGAAAAAATGGCTGACCAAGGATGAGCCCTGTGTCAGTGCCAGCAATTGGAGCGTGGTATCATGAGTGACTTGAGGTCCCAAAAAGACCTGTTTCAGAGTGCTCATGAACCGGAGATCACTCGGCACCACATGATCGTCGAGCTCCCACAGCGGTCCACTCCAACGCCCTGTCCAACAAGAGGGATAAAATGTATCCCACTTTAGCCTGCTCTGAGGGGAAACGTGCAGCCAGGAGCTCAAGGTGTTTTGCACACTGGTTTACGAATCCCCTGCATGACTTGCTATTGCCAGAGTACCTATCTGGCAGCGGGAGGCGGGATAAGGTCAGAGCAGAGGTGGCAGTGGACAAACTAGCTGCAGCCATGCTAGCAGCCTGAACAGCTACTGCAGTAACATCCACAGCTGAGGTTGTGTGCTCGAGAGCCGCCAACCTGCCCTCCAGCTGCTGGATGTACTGCTGCAGTTACTGTTTGGCCGCCATTACTAGTCAAACCCTGGCGCTAGTATAATGTTAGGGCTAGCGGAATGCACCAAATAATGAGGTAAATATGAGGTGCGTTCGCAGCCCGAGGTCCACCGTGCAGAGTTGGTACCTGCTGCTTAGTAATGGCGGATGGACACTTGCTCACACGTGGGTTAGACTTCACCCAGTGTGAATGAAGGTGAACTCTGTTGCTTCACAGAGTCAACAAAATACACTGCACCCTGTTAGCAGTCACAGGGTGCAGCTGCAAGACACTAGTGGGATCCCTATGAATCACCCCCACTAAACTGGTGATTGGAATCGCTCTGACCCTTGGTGGCTTTTGAGCCCACGCCTGAGGATGCCCCAAGTCAGATGCAGAGTCCAAGTGGGAATTCCCACCCTACACTGACAGGCTGTCAGGAAAGCGCACTGTTTGCGCACGGTGCCGTACAGACGGGCACTGCAAAAAGGCACCGTAACGTGTGCTGCGTGTGCAGGTAGCACTGTCGGGGTCTAGATAGCTTCCACCATTCGTGAGCAGTCAACAACACATGGAATGGGAATGATTAATGAGCATTCATCCATCGACAGTCATTCATCTACACGCACACACGTTATCAAGTTTATACTAGCGCATGGCTGTGCGGCCATGTGAACCTTTTATAGCGGAAGCTCTCCGTGACCTTCCTAGTGATCCAAAAGTAGCTGCTACAGGACCTGAGCATGTGACCCCCGACCTCCAATGAGAGGTCGTCCCTTGGGCATGCTCAGTAGAGAAAAAGCAAGACTTAAGCTGGAGTTACACTAAACGACTTACCAACGATCACGACCAGCGATACGACCTGGTCGTAATCGTTGGTAAGTCATTGTGTGGTTGCTGGGGAGCTGTCACACAGACAGCTCTCTCCAGCAACCAACGATCAGGGGAACGACTTTGGCATCATTGAAATTGTCTTCAACGATGCCGAAGTCCCCCTGCAGCACCCGGGTAACCAGGGTAAACATCGGGTTACTAAGTGCAGGACCGCGCTTAGTAACCCAATATTTACCCTGGTTACCATTGTAAAAGTAAAAAAAAAAACACTACATACTCACATTCTGATGTCTGTCACGTTCCGCGCCGGCGTCCACAGGGTTAAAACTTCTTTTGGCAGGAGCGCTGCGAATGCACGCGCTGCTGCCGAGAGCTTCCCTGCACTGAATGTGTCAGCGCCGGCAGTAACAGCGGTGACGTCACCGCTGTGCTCTGCTTTACGGCCGGCGCTGACACAGTCAGTGCAGGGAAGCTCTCGGCAGCGGCGCGTGCATTCGCAGCGCTCCTGCTGAAAGCAGTTTTAACCCTGTGGACGCCTGGGGACGTGACAGACATCAGAATGTGAGTATGTAGTGGTTTTTTTTTAACTTTTACAATGGTAACCAGGGTAAATATCGGGTTACTAAGCGCGGCCCTGCACTTAGTAACCCGATATTTACCCTGGTTACAAGTGAACACACGGCGATCCAGCAATGACAGCAGGTGATCAGCGACCAAAAAAAGGTCCTGATCATTCCCCAACAACCAACGGTCTCCCAGCAGGGGCCTGATCATTGGTCGCTGTCACACATAACGAGATCGTTAGCGGGATCGTTGCTACGTCACCAAAAGCGTGACGTTGCAACGATATCGTTATGTGTGACTCAGCCTTTAGTCCCAGGAGCGTCTGCTCGCCGCTGATTAGTACTGGTTACAATGGCTGGACCTGGAAAGGCAGCAGTAACCAAGCGCACAGCATCTGCCTGAGCGAGACGCTGGGACTGATGTCTCTGCTGAGGAGGCTCCACTGTGGATGGAGAAGAATTGGAGACTGCAGTGGACATGGTTTGAGCTTCCTCATGTGCAGCGGCGGGTACTCGACACCTAACACTTTGTTTCATAAACTTTTATATACAGTGGGTATGGAAAGTATTCAGACCCCTTTACATTTTTCACTCTTTGTTTCATTGCAGCCATTTGGTAAATTCAAAAAAGTAAATTTTTACTCATTAATGTACACTCTGCACCTCATATTGTCAGAAAAAAATGTGAAATGTAGAAATTTGTGCATATTTATTAAAAAAGAAAAACTAAAATATCACATGGTCATAAGTATTCAGACCCTTTGCTCAGACACTCATATTTAAGTCACATGCTGTCCATTTCCTTGTGATCCTTCTTGAGATGGTTCTACTCTTCATTGGAGTCCAGCTGTGCTTAATTAAACTGATAAGACTTTATTTGGAAAGTCACTCACCTGTCTATTTAAGACCTCACAGCTCACAAGCATGTCAGACCAAATGAGAATCATGAGGTCAAAGGAACTGGCCAAGGAGCTCAGATGCAGAATTGTGGCAAGGCACAGATGTGTCCAAGGTTACAAAAGAATTTCTGCAGTACTCATGGTTCCTAAGAGCACAGTGGCCTCCATAATCCTTAAATGGACAAAGTTTGGGACGGCCAGAAGACCTGGCCATCCAGCCAAACTGAGCAATTGTGGGAGAAGAGCCTTGGCGGGAGAGGTAAAGAAGAACCTCAAGATCACTGTGGCTGAGCTCCAGAGATGCAGTAGGGAAATGGGAGAAAGTGTCACAATGTCAACTATCACTGCAGCCCTCCACCAGTCAGGTCTTTATGGCAGAGTAGCCAGATGGAGGCCTCTCCTCAGTGCAAAACATATGAAAGCTTGCATAGAGATGCTAAAAAACACATGAAGGACTCCCAGACTATGAGAAATAAGATTATGTGGTCTGATGAGACGAAGATATACCGTTTTGGTGATAATTCGAAGTGAGCAGCACAGTAACTCAGTGGATAGCACTGCAGCCTTTCAGCGCTGGAGTCCTGAGTTCAAATCCCACCAAGGATAACATCTGCTAGGAGTTTGTATGTTCTCCCCGTGTTTATGTGGGTTTCCTCCCACATTCCAAAGACATACCAATAGGGAATTTAGATTGTGAGCCCCATCTGGGACAGCGATGATAATGTGTGCAAACTGTAAAGCACTGCAGAATATGTTAGCGATGTATAAAAATAAAGATTATTATTATTAAGTGGTATGTGTGGAGAAAACCAGGCACTGCTCATCACCTGCCCAATACAATCCCACATGGTGGTGGCAGCATCATGCTATGGGGATGTTTTTCAGCTGCAGGGACAGGACAACTGGTTGCCATTGAAGGAAACATGAATGCGGCCAAGTACAGAGATATCCTGGATGAAAACCTTTTACAGAGTACTCTGGACATCGGACTTGGCCGAAGGTTCACCTTCCAACAAGACAATGATCCTAAGCACACAGCTAAAATAACAAAGGAGTAGCTTCAGAACAACTCTGTGACCATTCTTGACTGGCCCAGCCAGAGCCCTGACCTAAACCCAACTGAGCATCTCTGGAGAGACCTGAAAATGGCGGTCCACCAACATTCACCATCCAACCTGACGGTACTGGAGAGGATCTGCAAGGAAGCATGGCAGAGGATCCCCAAATCCAGGTGTGAAAAACTTGTTGCATTATTCTCAAGAAGATTAATTGCTGTACTAGCTCAAAAGGGTGCTTTACTCAATACTGAGGAAAGAGTCTGAATACTTATGACCATGTGATATTTCAGTTTTTCTTTTTTAATAAATTAGCAAAAATGTCTAAATTTCTATTTTTTTCAGTCAAGATGGGGTGCAGAGTGTACATTAATGAGAAAAAAATGAACTTTTTTGAATTTACCAAATGGCTGCCATGAAACAAAGAGTGAAAAATGTAAAAGGGTCTGAATGCATTCTGTACCCACTGTATGCTGTAAAGGAGTTGTTCACTACTTTGAAAACCCCTGCTCAATCACTATATTCCACCATATACAAAATAAATAGCCTGTACTAATTTAACGTGCAGGTGTCATTCCAGCGATGTCAGTGCCTACAGTATATCATGCAAACCCTGCAACCAATTAGGCTGTGTGCATCCAGTGCGGTTTTGATGCATTTTCACTACATTTTTTCCACACGGAAATGGGCCAAAAAAGCTATGGAATCCTTATGTAAGCTAATTCAATGACAATCCTGAAGTGTTGTGCACATGATCAGTAAAATTCCTTTGAGTATTTGCAGTGCCTTTTTTTCTGAAGCATGTCAATTCTGTGCGTTTCAGCAGTGTTTTTTCACCCATTGACTTCAATTGATTCAGTCAAATCCCCAGCAAAAACGCAGGTACAAAAATTTTGTGGATTTCCTTCAAATTTTCTGAGTATTTGTTTGCATTTTTACCACCTTCCAATTGTGTTTCCCAAGCTGTAATCTGTGTGACAGCATGGAAAACACCAGAACGGAGGTTCTTATCGGTGGTAATGCTACCTCCAGTACGACTGTCGTACTGTGACTGTGACCCGTAGTGGTGACTGTGACCCGCGGTAACACTACCGCTGGTAAGACTGTCAGGCAAATCGCTGCCTAGTCATGCTATCAGATGTCAGCATGACCCCACAGCTGTGACTGTGACCTGCAGCGGTAACCTACGGTAAAAAGCTTACTGCAGGTTAGCTGGCGTGGGCTAATGAGACTACTGCTCCCATCTTGCTACATCTGCTGCCACTGATAACAGTGACAGCAGGTGCCGCTGATGGGAGATGTAGCCTCATCAGCCGGCACCTGTGCTCACAGTTGAAAAAAAGGAAAATAATTACATACATGTTCAAATAAAATTAAAAAAAACATTATACTCACCTTAACACCAAATCCCAGATGCCCTCGTCTCAGAAAAAAAATGTAAAATAATAAACCAACATATACTGACCTGTCTGCCGTATTTCATGCAAGTGTTCCACTGCGATCTCACATGTAGAACAGTCACATTGGTTATGTAACTGCTCTACCTGGCCGCTGGTGATACACTGACACTGACTCTCCCACAGTGTATCGTTGAGCTGCCTTGAGAGAGGTCACCAGAGTTCATCAGCTGATCAGCTCCGGTGCTTTCACTTACGGCATTGCTGCGTGGGAATTTTCTCACACAGCAGTGGTGCCGTAAGGGAGGTCAATCGAGCTGATCAGCTGCTGAACTCTGGTGAACATCATCAGTGACTGCTCTCAAAGTCATCAGGATCATCATGGGACATTATGGATTATCTTCTCTGCAGTTATAAGAGTTATAAGAGTTAAAATTTGACCTGCGATTTCTCATTTTTACAACGAAATTTACAAAACCATTTTTTCTAGGGACCACCTCACATTTGAAGTCAGTTTGAGGGGTATATATAGCTTAAAATACCCAAAAGTGACACCATTCTAAAAACTGCACCCCTCAAGGTGCTCAAAACTACATTCAAGAAGTTTATTAACCCTTCAGGTGCTTCACAGCAGCAGAAGCAACATGGAAGGAAAAAATGAATATTTAACTTTTTAGTTACAAAAATGATCTTTTAGCAACAATTTTTTTATTTTCGCAAGGGTAAGAGGAGAAATTGGACCCCAAAAGTTGTTGCCCAGTTTGTCCTGAGTACTCCGATATCCCATATGTGGGGGGAACCACTGTTTGGGCGCACAACGGGGCTCGGAAGGGAAGGAGCACCGTTTGACATTTTCAATGAAAAATTAGCTACAATCATTAGCGGACACCATGTCGCTTTTGGAGAGATTCTGTGTGCCTAAACATTGGAGCTCCCCCACAAGTGACCCCATTTTGGAAACTAGACCCCCAAGGAACTTATCTAAATGTACAATGAGCACTTTGAACCCCCAGGTGCTTCACAAATTGATCCGTAAAAATGAAAAAGTCCTTTTTTTCACAAAAAAATTATTTTACCCTCAATTTGTTCTTTTCCACATGAGCAACAGGATAAAATGGATGGTAAAATTTATTGGGCAATTTCTCCTGAGTACACTGATACCTCACATGTGGGGGTAAACCACTGTTTGGGCATATAGCAGGGCTCGGAAGGGAATGAGCGCCATTTGACTTTTTCAATGAAAAATTAGCTCCAGTCGATAGCGGAAACCATGTGGTGTTTGGAGAGCCCCTGTGTGCCTAAACATTGGAGTTCCCCCACATGTGACCCCATATAGGAAACTAGGCCTCCCGTGGAACTAATCTAGATGTGCAGTGACCACTTTAAACCCCCAAGTGCTTCACAGAAGTTTATAACGCAGAGTCGTGAAAATAAAAAATCATTTTTCTTTCCTCAAAAATTATATTTTAGCCCGCAATTTTTTTTCACAAGCGTAACAGGATAAATTGGACCCCTAATTTTGTTGTCCAGTTTGTTCTGAGTATGCTGATACCCCATATGTGGGGGGGGACCACCATTTGGGCACACGTTGGGGCTCAGAAGGGAAGTAGTGACATTTTGGAATGCAGACTTTGATGGAATGGTCTGTGGGCATCATGTTACATTTGCAGAGCCCCTGATGTGCCTAAACAGTAGAAACCCCCCACAAGTGACCCCATTTTGGAAACTAGACCCACCAAGGAACTTATCTAGATATATGGTGAGCACTTTGAACCCCGAAGTGCTTCACAGAAGTTTACAACGCAGAGCCATCAAAATAAAAAATCATTTTTCTTTCCTCAAAAATGATAATTTAGCAAGCAATTTTTTTATTTTCGCAAGGGTAAGTGTCATGATTCCCCAATGGCATGGGAACATCAGAAACACAAAAATAACAGACTAGCTCTCGGGTGATGGAAACTCAAGCTGACCGTGACCTAAATCTACCACACAACTAACAGTAGCCAGGAAGCATTCCTACGGCTGCCTAGATGCCATGCGCCAGCCGGAGAACTAACTACGCCTGGAAGAGGAAGGAACAGACCTGGCTTACCTCTAGAGAAATCCCCAAAGATGATAGTAGCCCCCACGTATATTGACGGTGAGTTCAGAGGAAAAGACATACACAGTATGAAGGTAGATTTAGCAAAGCGAGGTCCACTTACTAGATAGAGGAAGGATACAAAAGAGGACTTCACTGTCAGCTGAAAAACCCTTTCAAAAACCCATCCTGAAATTACTTTAAGACTCCTGTGTCAACTCATGACACAGGAGTGGCAATTTCAGTCCACAAGAGCTTCCAGTAACAGGAAATGACAAAACTGTAAACTGGACAAGAAAAACAAAACAATAAGGACAAGAGTCCACTTAGCTGATCAGCAGACTAGTAGCAGGAACTGAAAGACTCAGGTTACAATGATGACCGGCAAGGAAGTGACTGGAGAGCAAGGCTAAATAGGGAACTCCCAAAACTGATGGAAGCAGGTGAGCTGAGGCAGAAAAGCACACACAAGTCTCCAGTACCACCAGCCACCACCAGGGGAGCCAAAAAGCGGATCACAACAGTACCCCCCCCTTAAGGAGGGGGCACCGAACCCTCACAAGAACCGCCAGGGCGACCTGGATGAGCCCTATGAAAGGCAGGAACCAAATCCGAGGCATGAACATCAGAGGCAGTTACCCAAGAATTATCTTCCTGACCATAGCCCCTCCATTTAACCAGGTACTGGAGTCTCCGCCTGGAAATACGGGAGTCCAAGATCTTCTCTATAACGTACTCCAATTCACCCTCAACCAGCACAGGAGCAGGAGGCCCAGCAGAAGGAACCACCGGCACCTCGTATCTCCGCAACAACGACCGATGGAACACATTATGGATAGCGAAAGATGCCGGAAGGTCCAAACGAAAGGAAACAGGGTTAATAATCTCCAAAATCCTATAGGGACCGATGAACCGAGGCTTAAATTTAGGAGAAGAAACCCTCATTGGGACAAAACGGGAAGACAACCACACCAAGTCCCCAACACGAAGGCGAGGACCAACCCGACGCTGGCGGTTAGCAAACCGCTGAGTCCTCTCCTGGGACAAATTCAAATTGTCCACCACTTGTTCCCAAATCCAATACAACCGATCCACCACAGCATCTACTCCAGGACAATCCGAAGACTCCACCTGACCAGAAGAAAAACGGGGATGAAACCCCGAATTGCAAAAGAAAGGGGAAACCAAAGTGGCAGAACTGGCCCGATTATTAAGAGCAAACTCCGCCAACGGCAAAAAGGCAACCCAATCATCCTGATCCGCAGACACAAAACACCTCAAATACGTCTCCAAAGTTTGATTAGTTCGCTCCGTCTGGCCATTAGTCTGAGGATGGAAGGCAGACGAAAAAGACAAATCAATGCCCAACCTGGCACAGAATGCCCGCCAAAATCTAGAAACGAACTGGGTACCCCTATCAGAAACGATATTTTCAGGAATACCATGCAAGCGAACCACATTTTGAAAAAACAAAGGAACCAACTCAGACGAGGAAGGCAACTTCGGCAATGGCACCAAATGAACCATCTTAGAAAAACGGTCACACACCACCCAGATAACAGACATCCTCTGAGAGACAGGAAGATCAGAAATAAAGTCCATCAAGATGTGCGTCCAAGGCCTCTTCGGAATAGGCAAGGGCAACAACAACCCGCTAGCCCTAGAACAACAAGGCTTGGCCCGAGCACACACATCACAAGACTGCACAAAAACACGCACATCACGAGACAGAGATGGCCACCAGAAGGATCTAGCCACCAAATCCCTGGTACCAAAAATTCCAGGATGACCCGCCAGCGTAGAAGAATGAACCTCCGAGATGACTCTACTGGTCCAATCATCAGGAACAAACAGTCTACCAGGTGGACAGCGATCAGGTCTATCCGCCTGAAACTCTTGCAAAGCACGTCGCAGAT
Organism: Ranitomeya variabilis; assembly: GCF_051348905.1. NCBI lineage: Eukaryota > Metazoa > Chordata > Amphibia > Anura > Dendrobatidae > Ranitomeya > Ranitomeya variabilis. The sequence goes on from NC_135234.1 coordinate 554,638,009, forward strand.
CTGGGGAAATAGCGGATAATATCACCCCATCCTTAAGGATACCTGTAGGTTCCGAATCACCAGGGGAATCAGGCTCAAAACTCCTAGAAAGGGCATCCGCCTTCACATTCTTAGAACCTGGTAGATATGAGACCACAAAATTAAACCGAGAGAAAAACAACGACCAGCGCGCCTGTGTAGGATTCAGGCGCCTGGCAGACTCAAGATAAATCAGATTCTTGTGATCAGTCAAAACCACCACCTGATGTCTAGCACCCTCAAGCCAATGACGCCACTCCTCAAATGCCCACTTCATGGCCAAAAGCTCCCGATTACCGACATCATAATTTCTTTCGGCGGCAGAAAATTTTCGAGAAAAGAACGCACAAGGTCTCATCACTGAGCAATCGGAACTTTTCTGTGACAAAACCGCCCCCGCTCCGATCTCGGAAGCATCGACCTCAACCTGAAAGGGGAGAGAGACATCGGGCTGGCGCAACACAGGGGCAGACGAAAAGCGGCGCTTAAGTTCCCGAAAGGCCTCCACAGCGGCAGAGGACCAATTGGCAACATCAGCACCCTTCTTAGTCAAATCCATAAGAGGCTTAGCAACACCAGAAAAACCTGTTATAAATCGACGATAAAAATTAGCAAAGCCCAAGAACTTCTGAAGACCCTTTAGAGAAGTAGGCTGCGTCCAGTCACAAATAGCCCGAACCTTGACAGGGTCCATCTCAACAGAAGAAGGGGAAAAAATGTACCCCAAAAAGGAAATCTTTTGAACCCCAAAAACACACTTAGAACCCTTTACACACAGAGAATTCTCCCGCAAGACCTGAAAAACCCTCCTGACCTGCTGAACATGAGACTCCCAGTCCTCAGAAAAAATCAAAATATCGTCCAAATACACAATCATAAATTTATCCAGATATTCACGGAAAATATCATGCATAAAGGACTGAAAAACTGAAGGCGCATTAGAAAGGCCGAAAGGCATTACTAAATACTCAAAGTGGCCCCCAGGCGTATTAAATGCGGTTTTCCACTCATCCCCTTGCTTAATTCGCACCAAATTATACGCCCCACGGAGATCAATCTTGGAGAACCACTTAGCCCCCCTTATGCGAGCAAACAAATCAGTAAGCAGCGGCAACGGATACTGATATTTGACAGTAATTTTATTCAGGAGTCGATAATCAATACAAGGCCTCAGCGAGCCATCCTTTTTAGAGACAAAGAAAAACCCAGCTCCTAAAGGTGATGAAGAAGGACGAATATGTCCCTTTTCCAGGGACTCCTTAACATATTCTCGCATGGCAGCATGCTCAGGTACAGATAGGTTAAACAAACGACCCTTTGGAAATTTACTGCCTGGAATCAGATCTATGGTGCAATCACACTCTCTGTGGGGAGGGAGAGAACCAATTTTAGGCTCTTCAAAAATATCCCCAAAATCCGACAAAAATGCAGGAATCTCAGAGGGAATAGATGACGAGATAGGAACCAAAGGTATGTCCCCATGAGCCCCCCGACATCCCCAGCTTAATACAGACATAGTTTTCCAGTCCAGTACTGGGTTATGAGATTTTAACCATGGTAATCCAAGCACTAAAACATCATGTAAATTATACAACACGAGGAAGCGAATCTTCTCCTGATGGTCTGGAGTCAAACGCATAGTCACTTGCGTCCAGAACTGTTGTCTATTACAAGCCAGAGGTGTAGAATCAATACCCTTCAGAGGTATAGGGACTTCCAGAGGCTCCAAATCAAACCCACAGCGCCTGGCGAAGGACCAATCCATGAGACTCAGAGCGGCGCCAGAGTCCACATAGGCATCCACGGTAATAACTGATAATGAACAAATCAGAGTTACAGACAGAAGAAATTTAGACTGTAAAGTGCCAATAGAAACAGACTTGTCAACCTTCCTAGTACGTTTAGAGCATGCTGATATAACATACGCGGAATCACCACAGTAGAAGCACAAGCCATTTTTGCGCCTATAATTCTGCCGCTCGCTTCTTGACAGAATTCTGTCACATTGCATTTTCTCTGGCGTCCCTTCAGAAGATACCGCCAAATGGTGCACGGGTTTGCGCTCCCGCAAATGCCGATCAATCTGAATCGCCATTGTCATGGACTCATTCAGACCTGTGGGCGTAGGAAACCCCACCATGACATCCTTAACGGCATCAGAAAGGCCCTCGCTGAAATTTGCCGCTAGGGCACACTCATTCCACTGAGTAAGCACAGACCATTTACGAAATTTTTGGCAGTATATCTCAGCTTCATCTTGCCCTTGAGACAGGGCTATTAAAGCTTTTTCAGCTTGAATCTCCAAATTAGGTTCCTCATACAGCAACCCTAAAGCCAGAAAAAACGCATCCACATTGAGCAACGCAGGATCCCCTGGTGTCAATGAAAATGCCCAATTTTGAGGGTCACCTCGCAGCAAAGAAATCACAATCTTAACCTGCTGAACAGGATCTCCAGAGGAGTGAGGTCTGAGAGAAAGGAATAATTTACAATTACATTTGAAATTCAGAAACCGAGATCTATCTCCGGAAAATACCTCTGGTGTAGGAATCTTAGGTTCAGAAATAGGAGTACGTATAACATAATCTTGTAAATTCTGAACCTTCGTAGCAAGATTATTTAAACCTGCAGCCAAACTCTGGACATCCATGTTAAACAGCTAAGGTCAGAGCCATTCAAGGGTTAAGAGGAGGTAAGAAGCAGCTAGACAGCAATTAAGGGCTAGGCAGCAAAACTCTGAGGGAAAGAAAAAAAAAAATTTCCTTCAACACTTCTTTTTCTCCAGCTTCAGCCCAAACAATTAACACTTTGTTGGCCGGTCATACTGTCATGATTCCCCAATGGCATGGGAACATCAGAAACACAAAAATAACAGACTAGCTCTCGGGTGATGGAAACTCAAGCTGACCATGACCTAAATCTACCACACAACTAACAGTAGCCAGGAAGCATTCCTACGGCTGCCTAGATGCCATGCGCCAGCCGGAGAACTAACTACGCCTGGAAGAGGAAGGAACAGACCTGGCTTACCTCTAGAGAAATCCCCAAAGATGATAGTAGCCCCCACGTATATTGACGGTGAGTTCAGAGGAAAAGACATACACAGTATGAAGGTAGATTTAGCAAAGCAAGGTCCACTTACTAGATAGAGAAAGGATACAAAAGAGGACTTCACGGTCAGCTGAAAAACCCTTTCAAAAACCCATCCTGAAATTACTTTAAGACTCCTGTGTCAACTCATAACACAGGAGTGGCAATTTCAGTCCACAAGAGCTTCCAGTAACAGGAAATGACAAAACTGTAAACTGGACAAGAAAAACAAAACAATAAGGACAAGAGTCCACTTAGCTGATCAGCAGACTAGTAGCAGGAACATGCAACTGAAAGACTCAGGTTACAATGATGACCGGCAAGGAAGTGACTGGAGAGCAAGGCTAAATAGGGAACTCCCAAAACTGATGGAAGCAGGTGAGCTGAGGCAGAAAAGCACACACAGGTCTCCAGTACCACCAGCCACCACCAGGGGAGACAAAAAGCGGATCACAACAGGTAAGAGGAGAAATTGGACCGAAAAAGTTGTTGCCCAGTTTGTCCTGAGTATGCTGGTACCCCATATGTGGGGGTAAACCACTGTTTGGGTGCACGTCGGGGCTCAGAAGCGAGGGAGCACCATTTGACTTTTTGAACGCAAGATTGGCTGGAATTAATGGTGGTGCCATGTTGTGTTAGGAGACCCCTGATGTGCCTAACCCTAATCCCAACTCTAGCCATAGCCCTAATCACAACTTTAACCCCAACACACCTCTAACCACAACCCTAACCACAACACACCCCTAACCCTAATCCCAACCCTAACCCAACCCTAACCACAACCCTAACCCCAACACACCCCAAATCCTAATCCCAACCCTAACCCAACCCTAACCACAACCCTAACCCCAACACACCCCTAACCCTAAACAAAACCCTAACCACAAGCCTAATCTTAACCCTATTTCCAACCCTAGCCCAAATTCCAACCCTAACTCTAATTTCAACCCTAACCCTAAGTCTATGTGCCCACATTGCGGATTCGTGTGAGATTTTTCCGCACCATTTTTTAAAAATCCGCAGGGAAAAGGCACTGTGTTTTACCTGCAGATTTACCGCAGATTTCCAGTGTTTTTTGTGCGGATTTCACCTGTGCATTCCTATTGAGGAACAGGTGTAAAACGCTGTGGAATCCGCACAAAGAATTGACATGCTGCGGAAAATACAACGCAGCGTTTCCGCGCTGTATTTTCCGCACCATGGGCACAGCAGATTTGGTTTTCCATAGGTTTACATGGTACTGTAAACCTGATGAAAACCTGCTACGAATCCGCAGCGGCCAATCCGCTGCGGATCCGCAGCCTAATCCACACCGTGTGCACATTGCCTAATTCTAAGGGTATGTGCACACGCTGCGGAAAACGCTGAGGATCCGCAGCGTTTCCGCAGCTGCGAGTCCGCAGCAGTTTCCTATGAGTTTACAGTTCAATGTAAACCTATGGGAAACAAAAAACGCTGTGCACATGCTGTGGAAAAAAACTGCGCGGAAACGCAGCGGTTTACATTCCACAGCATGTCACTTCTTTCTGCGGATTCCGCAGCGGTTTTACAGCTGCTCCTATAGAAAACCGCAGTTGTAAAACCGCAATGAAATCCGCAGAAAAAAATGCGGTAATTCCGCGATAAATCCGCAGCAGTTTTGCACTGCAGAAAAATCCACAGAGGACCAGAATGCGTGTGCACATAGCCTTACCCTAACTCTAATTCTGACCATAGCCCTAACCATAACCCTAGCACTAACCCTAGCCCTAACCATAGCCCTAACCCTAACCCTAGTTCTAACCCTAGTTCTAACCCTAACCCTAGTGGAAAAATAAAAGTAAATATATTTTCTTTATTTTATTATTGTCCCTACCTATGGGGGTGATAAAGGGGGGTTCGTTTACTTTTTTTATTTTGATCACTGTGATAGGTTTTATCACAGTGATCAAAATGTACCTGGAACAAATCTGCCGTCCGGCAGATTCGGCGGGTGCACTGCGCATGCACCCGCCATTTTGGAAGATGGCGGCACCCATGGAACAGACAGATGGACACCAAGAGGATCGGTAAGTATGGGGGGGGGATCAGAGCACAGGGGGGTATCGGAGCATGTGGGGGTGGGATCGGAGCACGGGAGGAGCGGACAGGAGGATGGGGAGCGGACAGGAGGACGGAGGGGAGCGGACCACAGAATGGAGGACTGGGGAGGAGATCGGTGGCGGGGGGCAGATTAGGTTTTCCAGCCATGGCCGATGATATTGCAGCATCGGCCATGGCTGGATTGTAATATTTCACCACTTTTCATAGGTGAGATATTACAAATTGCTCTGATTGGATGTTGCACTTTCAACAGCCAATCAGAGCAATCGCAGCCACGTGGGGGCAAAACCACTCTTCTGGGCTAAAGTACCACTCCCCCTGTCCCTGCAGATTGGGTGAAATTGGAGTTAACCTTTTCACCCGATCTGCAGGGACGCGATCCCTCCATGATGCCACATAGGCATCACAGGTCGGATTGGCACCGACTTTCATGACGCCTACGTGGCGTCGCAGGTCGGGAAGGGGTTAATATAATCTCTATACAAAGACCAACATTGATATTACAGCCATATGGTCAGTGGTAGATACCAGTCCTATGGAACATATATGTGATTACAGCACAGTTACAAATAGTGACTTACAGAGGACTTTCATTCTGATGGAATCGTTCACTTTTCCCATCTTTACCATCTGGCCCCGACCGACATGACAACTTCTTGCAGCCACGACTCAGCTGCAGAGATTACAGCAAAGACATATTTCACTTCTCATATTTTCAGCACTGTCCCCAATGGGACTATTACCAACCTGCACAAACTCCTTATCCTGCTAATACCTCAGGTCTCCCTCATCTGATGAGTCTTCCATGCCCAGCGCCAGTTCGTCCTCCACTTTTTCCTCACCTCCTGCACCTTCCTCAACAGTTTGGCTGCTACCATGCACCCTCGGTAATCCCTCTCCCCCAGCCTCCAATGCTAGCCGCCTTGGTGCTGCCAACCTTCTTGACCTTGGAGATATGATCCCTTCCGCATATGACTCCTCCTGTTCCTCCTCCTCCCCTTGTTCCATCACCTGACTCTGGACACTGTGTAAGGTGTTCTCCAGCATGTAAATCACCGGAATGGTCATGCTGATAATGGCATTGTCAGCACTAAACATCTTCGTTGCTATTTCAACACTGTGCAGAAGGGTGCATAGGTCCCTGATCTGAGACCACTCCTGCAGCGTGATTTGCCCCACCTTTTGAGATCATTGGCCAAGGTTATATGTCATAACGTATTGCACCAGGGCTCGTCTTCACTTCTCATGTTTTCAGCACTGTCCCCAATGGGACTATTACCAACCAGCACAAACTTTTTATCCTGCTAATACCGCCGCTGCTGCCAAATGTGTCCTTATTACTGCACCTACTGTGTGGTTCTGTGTGCCCTCTAAATTCTAAAGCAACTTTCTAGAAAAAAGTAATGCTGTGTGCAAGTGCCCTAGAAAACAGTGCCCACATTTTGCCCCCCAGAAAGCAATAATGCCTATGTGCTCCCCTTTGACAGTCGCAGTAACCTGAGTTCCCCTTTAGCAATACGTGCCTACTTTACATGTAATGTCCTGAGTCTCCCCCTTTTGCAGATCCCCTATAAACAGTATGATGCTCTCTTATGCACAGTATAATGCCCCCACCCACACAGTATACTGATCCCTTAGTATTCCACAAACTGTTTGATGGCTCCAACACTTTATGATGCCCCCCTCACTGTAATCTCCACACTGAATGATGGCCCCCTAGATAGCCTCCATATAGTATAATGCACCAGATAGTCCTCAATATAATATAATGCACTCCCCATAGGCCTTCGTATAGTGTAATGCACTCTTCATAGGTCTCTATAGTATATTGCACTCTGCATAGGCAGACTCTATTCAGTATAGTGCATTCCCCATATGCATACTCTAAATAGTATAATGCTTTCCCTATAGACAGACTTTATGTAATATAATGAACTCTTCATAGACAGACTTTTTATTTTATAATGCATCCCCCATAGGCAGATTCCATATTGTAAATTGTACCCCCCATAGGCAGACTCTATATTGTATAATGCAAACTCATAAGCACACTCTATATTGTATAATGCACCGCCCAAAGTCAGACTCTATATTGAATAATACACCCCCTATAGACATACTATATATTGTATAATACACACCCCATAGACAAACGCTATATAATTAGTGATGAGTGAATACATTTGGCGCTATTCATTACTGGCACGAATTGTACAGTATTCGGCCTATTCAATCCTCGGCAAGCAATTTGTTATTTGCCTCGGTATAATCGAGTGACCCGCCTAGCATGTTTGGTGCTTTATTTGCAGCCATTGAACTGGGCTGGCTTGCCAATCACTGTAATGCCGGCACCATCTTTGTTGTAGCATTACTGTGATTGGCTGGCCTTCCAGTGTCATAGGGACTATTTAAAATCTGCTGGCGCCATCTTGCGCACATTGCAGCCAGAAGCAGTGTAGGGAGAGCGTAGTTTGAGAGTAGGAAAAGTGATAGTAGTGTAGGAAGAGTGATAATTTATACTGAGTGTTTATTCCAAAAAGCTCTTTTAAGAGCCAAAGACTGTCAAGATTACTTTTTTGTTGTTAGGTGGGTATTTAGTAGTGAGATATTCAATAGCAGGAAGGGAGGGTGGGTGAAAGACAGGCAGGTACCTGGGTGTTCTGATCATTGCAATTACATGCTTCAGCTCTCTGCTATTTACCACTTAAAATACCTAATATTTGTCTAGCAGTAGTTTGACTTGCTCAATAGGGGTCCAGATAATCACATGTGACAATTAGCAGGAGCAATAATCTTCATTAGGGTACCTTCACACGAAGCGACGCTGCAGCGATAGCGACAACGATGCCGATCGCTGCAGCGTCGCTGTTTGGTCGCTGGAGAGCTGTCACACAGACCGCTCTCCAGCGACCAACGATGCCGAGGTCCCCGGGTAACCAGGGTAAACATCGGGTTGCTAAGCGCAGGGCCGCGCTTAGTAACCCGATGTTTACCCTGGTTACCAGCGTAAAATGTAAAAAAAACAAACAGTACATACTTACATGCGTCCCCCGGCATCCGCTTCCTGCACTGTGTGAGCGCCGGCAGTAGCAGGGCACAGCGGTGATGTCACCGCTGTGCTGTGCTTTCACTTTCACTTTGCGGCGCTCAGTCAGTGTGGGAAGCGGACGCCAGGGGACGCATGTAAGTATGTACTGTTTGGTTTTTTTACATTTTACGCTGGTAACCAGGCTAAACATCGGGTTACTAAGCGCGGCCCTGCGCTTAGCAACCCGATGTTTACCCTGGTTACCAGTGTAAAATATCGCTGGTATCGTTGCTTTTGCTGTCAAACACAACGATACACGGCGATCGGACGACCAAATAAAGTTCTGAACTTTATTCAGCGACCAGCGACATCACAGCAGGATCCTGATCGCTGCTGCGTGTCAAACTAAACGATATCGCTGGCCAGGACGCTGCAACGTCACGGATCGCTAGCGATATCGTTACAAAGTCGTTTCGTGTGAAGGTACCTTTACTCCGCATTTGCACAGTTATCATAAGCAAATTTAAAAAACAATCTTAGGTTTCTATTGTTCTAAAAATAGTGTATCTTTAACTACCAGTTGTGCGACTGGCACAATAAGGGTACAGATAATCATATGTGAAAATTTAGCAGGGGCAGTATTCTTCATTACTCTGCATTTGTAGTGTTGTAGGAAGTAGAGATGAGCGAATATTTCAATATTCGTTTCAGCTCACGATTAGAGATGAGCCACCTCCCTAGTGTTCGGGTTCGGTTCGATTCGTCGAACAGGGACGTGTTCGATTAACTGTTCGTCGAACGTTCGACTAACACCGTCGAACCCCATTGAAACCAATGGCAGGCAAACACAAACACATACAAACACATGGAAAACACATAGAAAACACCTTAAAAGGTGTCCAAAAGCTAACAAACTGCTCAGAAGACACAACAAACACGTGGAAAAGTCACAACTACATATAGTCATGCGAAAAGAAAAGAGATGGAGGAGTAAAAGGAGGAGGAGACACAGATATAGGCATGCCATGCCCTTCTAAAATCAAGAAAGGCTGGAGTAAAAATCCAAACTCACTCTACTAACACCCAGACGTCTTGACAAAAAAAATAAAAAAATAAATATCTTTAGGTAGAATGGTGGCGGGTCCATTCAGAACACTTTCCTTAGAAGACGTAGTGGTACCCCCATTGGGAGTTGTGCCAAAAAATGGACCCAATACATTCAGACTAATCCACTATTTGTCATATCCAAGGTGCAGGTCAGTAAACGACAACATCGACACGGAACCAAGTACAGTACTATATACTGTACCTCCTTTGACGAGGCAATCAGGTGGGTCAAGAAGTCGGTAAGGGGCACCCTAATGGCCAAAACAGACATTTAGGGGGTGTTCCGGTTACTACCTGTGCCTCCGAATAGTGTCCTCCCATTGGGCTGCTTCTGTGAAGGAGCATACTACATAGATTGCTGTTTGCCCATGGGGTGCTCCATATCCTGCTCACTATTTGAGGCGTTTAGTTGCTTCCTCGAATGTGTCGTCATGGACGTTTGTAATGTGGCACATATTATCCATTACCTCGACGACTTCTTATGTCTGGGCCCAAAAGATTCGCCACAGCGTGAAAACACGCGATAGTCCACCTGTGAGAAGGAGAGAGCTGGAGGGAGAGTGGACACCCCAGAGCCGAGGGGTTAGATTGAGAAAGAAAGAAGGCGGTGTAGCTTGCTTCATGGGTGGGGTACTCTGCTGAGCAGCAGAAATTGCTACTAGGCCCAAAAGGATTTCCTGGGCCAGATGCCGTTACAAAATAGTAGTTAGGTAAAAAGGCGGTGTAGCTTGCTTCATGGGTGGGGTACTCTGCTGAGTAGCACTAAATTCTACTAGGCCCAAAAGGATTTCCTGGGCTAGATGCCGTTACAAAATAGCAGTTAGATAAACAGGCGGTGTAGCTAGCTTCATGGGTGAAGTACGCTGCTGAGTAGCACCAAATTCTACTAGGCCCAAAAGGATTTCCTGGGCCAGATGCCGTTAAAAAATAGTACTTAGGTAAACAGGGGGTGTAGCTTGGTTCATGGGTGGGGTACTGTGCTGAGTAGCACAAAATGCTATTAGGTACAAAACGATTTCCTGGGCTAGATGCAGTTAAAAATTAGCAATTAGATCAACAGGCAGTGTAGCATGCTTCATGGGTGGGGTACGCTGATGAGTAGCACTAAATTCTACTAGGCCCAAAAGGATTTCTTGGGCTAGATGCTGTTACAAAATAGTAGTTAGGTAAACAGGCAGTGTAGCTTGCTTCATGGGTGAAGTACGCTGCTGAGTAGCACCAAATTCTACTAGGCCCAAAAGGATTTCCTGGGCTAGATGCCGTTACAAAATAGAAGTTAGGTAAACAGGCGGTGTAGCTTGCTTCATGGGTGGGGTACGCTGCTGAAAAGCATCAAATTCTACCAGACCCAAAAGGATTTCCCGGGCTAGATGCCGTTACAAAATAGCAGTTAGGTAAACTGGTGGTGTAGCTTGCTTCATGGGTGAAGTACGCTGCTGAGTAGCACCAAATTCTACTAAGCCCAAAAGGATTTACTGGGCTAGATGCCATTACAAAATAGTACTTAGGTAAACAGGTGGTGTAGCTTGCTTCATGGGTGGGGTACGCTGCTGAAAAGCACCAAATTCTACTAGGCCCAAAAGGATTTCCTTTGCTAGATGCCGTTACAAAATAGTAGTTAGGTAAACAGGCGGTGTAGCTTGCTTCATGGGTGGGGTACGCTGCTGAGTAGCACCAAATTCTACTAGGCCCAAAAGGATTTCCTGGGCTAGATGCCATTACAAAATAGTACTTAGGTAAACAGGCAGTGTAGCTTGCTTCATGGGTGGGGTACGCTGCTGAAAAGCACCAAATTCTACTAGGCCCAAAAGGATTTCCTGGGCTAGATGCCGCTACAATATAGTAGTTAGGTAAACAGGCGGTGTAGCTTGCTTCATGGGTGAAGTACGCTGCTGAGTAGCACCAAATTCTACTAGGCCCAAAAGGATTTCCTGGGCTAGATGCCGTTACAAAATAGCAGTTAGATAAACAGGCGGTGTAGCTAGCTTCATGGGTGAAGTACCCTGCTGAGTAGCACCAAATTCTACTAGGCCCAAAAGGATTTCCTGGGCCAGATGCTGTTAAAAAATAGTACTTAGGTAAACAGGGGGTGTAGCTTGGTTCATGGGTGGGGTACTGTGCTGAGTAGCACAAAATGCTATTAGGTACAAAACGATTTCCTGGGCTAGATGCAGTTAAAAATTAGCAATTAGATCAACAGGCAGTGTAGCATGCTTCATGGGTGGGGTACGCTGATGAGTAGCACTAAATTCTACTAGGCCCAAAAGGATTTCTTGGGCTAGATGCCGTTACAAAATAGTAGTTAGGTAAACAGGCAGTGTAGCTTGCTTCATGGGTGAAGTACGCTGCTGAGTAGCACCAAATTCTACTAGGCCCAAAAGGATTTCCTGGGCTAGATGCCGTTACAAAATAGAAGTTAGGTAAACAGGCGGTGTAGCTTGCTTCATGGGTGGGGTACGCTGCTGAAAAGCATCAAATTCTACCAGACCCAAAAGGATTTCCCGGGCTAGATGCCGTTACAAAATAGCAGTTAGGTAAACTGGTGGTGTAGCTTGCTTCATGGGTGAAGTACGCTGCTGAGTAGCACCAAATTCTACTAAGCCCAAAAGGATTTACTGGGCTAGATGCCATTACAAAATAGTACTTAGGTAAACAGGTGGTGTAGCTTGCTTCATGGGTGGGGTACGCTGCTGAAAAGCACCAAATTCTACTAGGCCCAAAAGGATTTCCTTTGCTAGATGCCGTTACAAAATAGTAGTTAGGTAAACAGGCGGTGTAGCTTGCTTCATGGGTGGGGTACGCTGCTGAGTAGCACCAAATTCTACTAGACCCAAAAGGATTTCCTGGGCTAGATGCCATTACAAAATAGTACTTAGGTAAACAGGCAGTGTAGCTTGCTTCATGGGTGGGGTACGCTGCTGAAAAGCACCAAATTCTACTAGGCCCAAAAGGATTTCCTGGGCTAGATGCCGCTACAATATAGTAGTTAGGTAAACAGGCGGTGTAGCTTGCTTCATGGGTGAAGTACGCTGCTGAGTAGCACCAAATTCTACTAGGCCCAAAAGGATTTCCTGGGCTAGATGCCGTTACAAAATAGTACTTAGGTAAACAGGCGGTGTAGCTTGCTTCATGGGTGGGGTACGCTGCTGAAAAGCACCAAATTCTACTAGGCCCAAAAGGATTTTCTGGCTAGTTGCCGTTACAAAATAGTAGTTAGGTAAACAGGCGGTGTAGCTTGCTTCATGGGTGGGGTACACTGCTGAGTAGCACTAAATTCTGCTAGGCCGAAAAGTTTTTTGTGGGCCAGATGCCGTTAAAAATAGTACTTAAGTAAACAGGCGGTGGGTGGCTGGGCTACTCTGCTGACTAGCAGACACTGAAGCTTTGGAGCAAACCTCTGAATCCCAGGCCATAGTATGAGTAAACAACTCTGCAGATGACCCCACCCACCTGGAAATGATGATGGCAACATCATGTAAAACTCAGCAAGGGGACTAAATAAAAGAGTCTCCATTTTTTCAAAAAATTTGGCCACAGACACCACTTAAGTGGCATCAATTTCGCCAGAGTTTTTTAAAACGGTTGGTGAGGTGATTTTCAAAAATCATCAAGCTTTTAGTCTTCCCAAGATGACACAGGGGTAGAAAAGTCCTTGCAGATCCAGGATTTGTTCATCTTGATGAACATTAGTCTGTCTACATTGTCACTGGACAGCCGCGTGTGCTTATCTGTCAGCACACCACCGGCAGCGCTGAACACACGTCCAGAGAGAATGCTGGCTGCGGGGCACGACAAGATCTCCAAGGCGTGAGTGGCAAGCTCAGGCCATTTTTCAAGATTGGAAGCCTAAAATGAGCAAGGGTCCAGTTCCACAGTCATGGCATCGATGTTAACTTGGAGATATTCTTGTACCATCCTCTCTAGGCGTTGGCTGTGCGTCAGACTTCTTGTCTCCTGTGGCCTTGCAAAGGATGGTCTAAAAAAAATCTTGAAGCGATTGGAAAAAATTGCTGTTACCACCAGATACGATGTTACTGTTATGGTTAGAGTGATTACTCAATAGTCCCATGGTTGGCAAGTTAGAACTCAGAGATTGACTATATGCACCACTGGTGTTTTGTGGAAAAGCAGATGTTAGATACTGAAACAGTCTCTGCTGATACTCCTGCATGCGTGAATCCCTTTCTATGGCAGGAATTATTTCGCCAAATTTGCTTTTGTACCGGGGATCTAAGAGTGTGGCAACCCAGTAGTCGGCATTACTTTGGATTCTGACAATCCGAGGGTCATGTTGCAGGTAGTGCAGCAAGAAGGCACTCATGTGTCTTGCGCATCCAGGAGGACAAAATCCTTGTTGTCTTGGTGGTGGCGAGGTGAGAATCATGCTTCCTTCGTCTGCCCTCTCCCCCCAACCTCGCACAACAGAAATTTGATCAAGGTCTCCCTCATCTGATGAGTCTTCCATGCCCAGCGCCAATTTGTCCTCCACTTTTTCTTTGCCTCCTGCACCTTCCTCAACAGTTTGGCTGCTACCATGCGCCCTCAGTAATCCCTCTCCCCCAGCCTCCAATGCCAGCTGCCTTGGTGCTGCTAACCTTCTTGACCTTGGAGATATGATCCCTTCCACATACGACTCCTCCTGTTCCTCCTCCTTCTCTTGTTCCACCTCCTGACTCCAAACACTGTGTAAGGTGTGCTCCAGCATGTAAATCACCGGAATGGTCATGCTGATAATGGCATTGTCAGCACTTAACATCTTCATTGCTATTTCTAAACTGTGCAGATGGGTGCGTAGGTCCCTTATCTGAGACCACTGTTGTGAATTCTGTTCTCGAACTCCCTCCGGTGGTTATGAATGGTACTTCGGCGAGTTCTGTCCATGGACTCCCTCTAGTGGCTGTGAGTGGAGCTGCTGGTTCTGAGGTTCCTTCTCCAGCTGACCTCGTTTAGGCCTTGGCTGGCTGCTCTATCTAGCTGTCAATGTCCTAGTACTGGTTCAGTTTTCTTGGATCTTTCAGATGACCCGTCTACTTCAGCAAAAGCTAAGTCCCTGCTAGCTTATTTGTTATCATTGTGTTTTTGTCCAGCTTGCTATTATGATTTTGTCTTGTTAGCTGGAAGCTCTGGGATGCAGAGTGGCACCACCGCGCCGTGAGTCTGTGCGGTGCTCTCTTTTGCACACTCTGCGTGGTTTTTTGTTACTTTTTATGCTGACCGCAAAGATACCTTTTCTATCCTCAGTCTATTTAGTTCAGTCTGGCCTCCTTTGCTGAAACCTATTTCATTCCTGCGTTTGTGACTTCCATCTTAACTCACAGTCAATATATGTGGGGGGCTGCCCATTTCTTTGGGGAATTTCTCTGAGGCAAGGTAGGCTGTATTTTCTGTCTTTAGGGGTAGTTAGCTCTTAGGCTGTGAAGAGGCGTCTAGGCAGAGTCAGGAACGCTCCACGGCTATTTCTAGTTGTTGTGATAGGATTAGGGGTTGTGGTCAGCAGAGCTCCCACTTCCCAGAGCTCGTCCTGTATTACTAGTTTGCTCATCTGGTCATTTCTAGTGCTCCTAACCACCAGTTCAATTATAACAGACCACTCCTGCAGCGTGATTTGCCCCACCTCTTGAGCTCATTGGCCAAGGCTTTACGTCATAATGTATTGCACCAGGGCTCGTCGGACAGTGCAGACACTGCTCCTAGGCCCAAAAATATTAACTGGATTAGATGCAGTAAAAATTGAGATACACAGGTGGTATAGTTTGTTTCACAGGCTGGCTACTCTGCTGACGTGCAGACACTGCTCCTAGGCCCTAAACTATTAACTGGATTAGATGCAGTGAAAATAGAGATACACAGGTGGTGTAGTTAGTTTCACAGGCGGGATACTCTGCTGACGTGCAGACACTGCTCCTAGGCCCAAAACTATTAACTGGATTAGATGCAGTAAAAATTGAGTTACACAGGCGGTATAGTTTGTTTCACAGGTGGGCTACTCTGCTGACGTGCAGACACTGCTCCTAGGCCCTAAACTATTAACTGGATTAGATGCAGTGAAAATAGAGATACACAGGTGGTGTAGTTAGTTTCACAGGCTGGCTACTCTGCTGACGTGCAGACACTGCTCCTAGGCCCAAAACTATTAACTGGATTAGATGCAGTAAAAATTGAGTTACACAGGTGGTATAGTTTGTTTCACAGGTGGGCTACTCTGCTGACGTGCAGACACTGCTCCTAGGCCCTAAACTATTAACTGGATTAGATGCAGTAAAAATTGAGATACACAGGCAGTATAGTTTGTTTCACAGGTGGGCTACTCTGCTGACGTGCAGACACTGCTCCTAGGCCCAAAACTATTAACTGGATTAGATGCAGTGAAAATAGAGACACACAGGTGGTGTAGTTAGTTTCACAGGCGGGATACTCTGCTGACGTGCAGACACTGCTCCTAGGCCCTAAACTATAAACTGGATTAGATGCAGTAAAAATTGAGATACACAGGCGGTACAGTTTGTTTCACAGGTGGGCTACTCTGCTGACGTGCAGACACTGCTCCTAGGCCCAAAACTATTAACTGGATTAGATTCAATAAAAATTGAGATACACAGGCGGTATAGTTTGTTTCACAGGCTGGCTACTCTGCTGACGTGCAGACACTGCTCCTAGGCCCAAAACTATTAACTGGATTAGATGAAGTGAAAATAGAGATACACAGGCGGTGTAGTTAGTTTCACAGGCGGGCTCCTCTGCTTACGTGCAGACACTGCTCCTAGGCCCTAAACTATTAACTGGATTAGATGCAGTAAAAATTGAGATACACAGGCGGTATAGTTTGTTTCACAGGCTGGCTACTCTGTTGACGTGCAGACACTTCTCCTAGGCCCAAAACTATTAACTGGATTAGATGCAGTAAAAATTGAGATACACAGGCGGTATAGTTAATTTCACAGGCTGGCTACTCTGCTGACATGCAGACACTGCTCCTAGGCCCAAAACTATTAACTGGATTAGATGCAGTAAAAATTGAGATACACAGGCGGTATAGTTAGTTTCACAGGCTGGCTACTCTGCTGACGTGCAGACACTGCTCCAAGGCCCAAAACTATTAAGTGGATTAGATGCGGTAAGAATTGAGATACACAGGCGGTGTAGTTTGTTTCACAGGCGGGCTCCTCTGCTGACGTGCAGACACTGCTCCTAGGCCCAAAACTATTAACTGGATTAGATGCAATAAAAATTGAGATACACAGGCGGTATAGTTAGTTTCACAGGCTGGCTACTCAGCTGACGTGCAGACAATGCTCCTAGGCCCAAAACTATTAACTGGATTAGATGCAGTGAAAATAGAGATACACAGGCGGTGTAGTTAGTTTTACAGGCGGGCTACTCTTCTGACGTGCAGACACTGCTACTAAGCCCAAAACCCCAAAACGATTTACTGGGTTAGATGCAGTAAAAATTGAGATACACAGGCGGTGTAGCTAGCTTCACAGGCGTTATTTCAGCACAGATCTATCCCCTGCCCCGCCACCCACTATACACTGAAACAGTCCATTAACAATGATAAACAGTTTTAATATGCAAATCAAGCTAGGCTTTTGGTGAACGAACAGTTATCGAACAGAAACTCGAATAGCCAAATTTTAAGCAAATTGTTCTGGTTCGTCGAACGACTCGAACACCGCCCAAAACAGCTCGAATTTGAAATTGGCGAACAGTTCGACTCGAACACCGCTCATCTCTAATTATGAATCAGAACAAAAACTATTCACTCATCTCTATTAATAGATTGAATGAAAAATCTACTCTAGGAAATGCAAAATCAATAGGTAGTTACAATATTGAAGCAACACCTAGAAAAGGACAAATGTGAAAAGAACTTCTGTTTAGTTTACATAAATATTTCTAGAATGTTGATAGGTTTTCATTGTCCTTGCCAAAAGAAAAATGTTTCACTTTCCTACTGTCCTTTGATACTGCAGAATCATTATACTATGATTAAGTCAAATCTCAGTTTAAATTTTCTTGTATTTTAGAAGAAAGAGTTAAGGATGGCATAGTTAGTATATTGTATTCGGTTGTTTGAAAATGTATTCGAATGAAATAACAGCTTGATCACCCCGCCCACTATACACTGAAACAGTCCATTAACAATGATAAACAGTTTTAATGTGCAAATCAAGCTAGGCTTTTGGTGAACGAACAGTTATCGAACAGAAACTCGAGCAGCCGAATTTTAAGCACATTGTTCGGGTTCGTCGAACGACTCGAACACCGCCCAAAACAGCTCGAATTTGAAATTGGCGAACAGTTCGACTCGAACACTGCTCATCTCTACTCATGATTGCCGAATTTGCAATAATCGCCAACTTAAACGCTAAATATAGCCGAACATACACAGCACAAAAAACAGTGTATCCCACGCTGTGCGTCAGTGTGGGAAACACCGGCATAGTGCTTCTGTTTGGCGATGAAATCATCCCCGCAGGTCAGAGAGACACAATTCCCACGCTGTCAAGAGACAGCATGACCGCTCAGCTGTGATTGGAGGTATAAAGTTTACCTCCGGTCACTTGTGTCAGCTGATGGGACTACAGCTGACACCTGCTGTCGCTAATAACAGTGAGATGGGTAGTGTGGCAAGCACTTTTGCTGAGATCCGAGGTGCTGGTGAAGTGGATGGCAATCCCCATAACAGAGTAATGTTCAATCACTGCACACTCTTGACAGTCGCTGTTGGCAAAGAGTGCTCAAAGTTCAAAGTTCAATGTTCAGCCTACAATCCATTATCGCTGCATCCACATCTGTATAATAAAGTCTTCACAAGCATCTATCAAGAGTGTGCGGTGATTGAACATTATTCTAATAACCGTGAGAGCAGGAGCTGCAGATAGAAGTATTAATTTGCTTGATGATAAGCTGTAAATAAATATTTTTTAAAAAAAAACTAGCCTGGGTTCCTCTGTATTTTTCATAACCAGCCAGACAAAACTGACAGCTGGGAGCTGCAACACTCAGCTGTCAGCTTCAGCAAGGTTGGCTATCAAGAATAGAGGGGTCCCCACTAGAGTTAAGCAAATATGTCTGGAAAATGACAGCAAAACATAAAATCGGCACGGATTATGGTACATTTGGATTCAGTAACACGAGCATTTATCTTAAAATCCTGAAAAGTTGGTAACATTCAGTAAAAGATAGAATAAAAGCCGGCAATTCATGTGCCGTGTACAATAAAATCACAGAGTGACAGGTTAGAATAGAATAGATAGAATAGAATAGACATATAATACATAGATATACAGTAGATGTCAGTGACACACACATATACAGCTTTGACAAAAATTAAGAGACCACTGCAAAAAGTTCAGTTTGTCTGATTTTTCTCTTTATAGGTATATTTTTGAGTTAAATGTAAATTGTTCTTTTACTCTATATACTTCTTATTTTTTTCTGACAAAGAAAAAATGGTCAAAATAAAAAACAGTGCTTCTAGACCTCAAATATTGCAAAGAAAACAAGTTCATAATCATTTAGAAGCAACAATACTAATGTTTTAACTCAGAATGAGCTCAGAAATTAATATTTTGTGGAATAACCTTGATTTTTAATCACAGCTTTCATGCATCTTGGTATGCTTTCCATCAGTCTTTCACACTCCTGGGGCAAAAATTTAACCCTAGAACGCGTACCTGGGGCCTCGCAGGCCTGCTAGGTTACTTGTTTTCTATTATCTGTAAAACTACATTAGTTAGAATTTTGAAACTCAAGGTAATCCTCAGGTATATAGTTGTTAGTAATATCCAGTTGTTCATATATTTTTATGTTATAGGCATCTCGTATAGCAACGCTTTTTTTGTGACTACCCCAGATTCACTTACCTGGGGCCTTTGAGGCCTGCATTGGTTTACATGTACTCCTCAGTCTTTTTGTCTGTACTGTTGTTGGGGAAGAACTTATGACTCAGTCTTTATGACTATTGGTCGATGGCTGTTGCTGGGAAGAGTGTGGATTCTGCCTGACATGGTAATGTGATCCTGGAAGGGAGTTTCCCCTCACAAAGTAACGTGATTATGATGTCAGTACAGGTCCTTTAGTCCTAAATCCTAGTTGCTGGAGAGACTTAGGAGGAAGAAGTCAGCTTTCTTTGGTCTGTAACAAAGAACCTTTCTGAGCTCCAAAACCAGAGGCTTCTACTGCACTTACAAGAAAGTGATCTGTTGAAGGTAAAGGCCCCGTCTCACATAGCGAGATCGCTAGCGAGATCGCTGCTGAGTCACAAGTTTTGTGACGCAACAGCGACCTCCATAGCGATCTCGCTATGTGTGACACGTACCAGCGATCAGGCCCCTGCTGCGAGATCGCTGGTCGTGTCGGAATGGCCTGGACCTTTTTTTGGTCGTTGAGGCCCCGCTGACATCGCTGAATCGGTGTGTGTGACACCGATCCAGCGATGTCTTCACTGGTAACCAGGGTAAACATCGGGTTACTAAGCGCAGGGCCGCGCTTAGTAACCCGATGTTTACCCTGGTTACCAAAAAAAACAAACAGTACATACTCGCCTTTCGGTGTCCAGGTCCCTGGCCGTCTGCTTCCTGCTCTCACTGACTGCCGGCCGTACAGTGAGAAGTGAGAGCGCAGCAGTGACGTCACCGCTGTGATCTGCTCTCACTGTACGGCCGGATCTCAGTCAGAGCAGGAAGCAGACGGCAAGGGACCTGGACACCGAAAGGCGAGTATGTAGTGTTTGTTTTTTTTGGTAACCAGGGTAAACATCGGGTTACTAAGCGCGGCCCTGCGCTTAGTAACCCGATGTTTACCCTGGTTACCCGGGTGCTGCAGGGGGACTTCGGCATCGTTGAAGACAGTTTCAACGATGCCGAAGTCGTTCCCCTGATCGTTGGTCGCTGGAGAGAGCTGTCTGTGTGACAGCTCCCCAGCGACCACACAGCGACTTACCAACGATCACGGCCAGGTCATATCGCTGGTCGTGATCGTTGGTAAATCGCTATGTGAGACGGGGCCTTAAGAGTAGGGGGGCTGTACTTTACCCTAAGCACACAAACACTAACAAAGTCTTAGCACACACAGTGTATAGTGCACAAGCCTGATTGTAATCTTTATTTTTTACTTTTCATTTTAGTTTACTCACATCTAAGATTACAATGGCACAGTCTACATCAAGGGGATTGACTGTCCAAGAAATTGAGGCGATTATTTTCAATAGTGATGAAGACAGTGACATTTCTTTGTCGGATGAAGAGTATATTCCACCAGCTAATGTATCAACTTCATCGTCCAGCGATTCCTCAGATGATGAAGAAGTAATGGATCCAGCAGAATGTGCAAGTAGAACATCTAAAACAAATGTTTTTTGGAACAGTACTGCTGTGGCTCATGCACGCACCCCATCACATAACATTATTAGAGTTCCTCAAGGAGCTGTCGGAATTTCCCAATTCATGTCCAAAAAAGATGTTTTCAGTAAATTTGTTTCAGATGATATTGCAGATGAGGTAGTTTTGTGTACGAATGTGAAGGTAAACGTATTGCTTCGGAAAAAAAAAAACTTGGAAAAATTTAACTAAAGAGGAACTATATGCCTATATTGGCCGCACTCTTCTGGCAGGGTCGACTAAATCATATGATGTGCCAATCAGAGAGTTATTTCTGAACCCATTTGCAGATCCACATTACAAAGCCACTATGTCCGTAGATAGATTTGAGGCTATTCGGAGATGCATTCGTTTTGATGAAAAGAGAACTCGGCCTGTGAGGTTGGCAACCGATAAATTAGCGCCTATTAGCTATACAGGTCCTTCTCAAAAAATTAGCATATAGTGTTAAATTTCATTATTTACCATAATGTAATGATTACAATTAAACTTTCATATATTATAGATTCATTATCCACCAACTGAAATTTGTCAGGTCTTTTATTGTTTTAATACTGATGATTTTGGCATACAACTCCTGATAACCCAAAAAACCTGTCTCAATAAATTAGCATATTTCACCCGTCCAATCAAATAAAAGTGTTTTTTAATAACAAACAAAAAAACCATCAAATAATAATGTTCAGTTATGCACTCAATACTTGGTCAGGAATCCTTTGGCAGAAATGACTGCTTCAATGCGGCGTGGCATGGAGGCAATCAGCCTGTGACACTGCTGAGATGTTATGGAGGCCCAGGATGCTTCAATAGCGGCCTTAAGCTCATCCAGAGTGTTGGGTCTTGCGTCTCTCAACTTTCTCTTCACAATATCCCACAGATTCTCTATGGGGTTCAGGTCAGGAGAGTTGGCAGGCCAATTGAGCACAGTAATACCATGGTCAGTAAACCATTTACCAGTGGTTTTGGCACTGTGAGCAGGTGCCAGGTCGTGCTGAAAAATGAAATCTTCATCTCCATAAAGCATTTCAGCCGATGGAAGCATGAAGTGCTCCAAAATCTCCTGATAGCTAGCTGCATTGACCCTGCCCTTGATGAAACACAGTGGACCAACACCAGCAGCTGACATGGCACCCCACACCATCACTGACTGTGGGTACTTGACACTGGACTTCAGGCATTTTGGCATTTCCTTCTCCCCAGTCTTCCTCCAGACTCTGGCACCTTGATTTCCGAATGACATGCAAAATTTGCTTTCATCAGAAAAAAGTACTTGGGACCACTTAGCAACAGTCTAGTGCTGCTTCTCTGTAGCCCAGGTCAGGCGCTTCTGCCGCTGTTTATGGTTCAAAAGTGGCTTTACCTGGGGAATGCGGCACCTGTAGCCACACCAGACTCAGTCCACTGCTTCCTCAGGTTCCCCAAGGTCTGGAATCGGTCCTTCTCCACAATCTTCCTCAGGGTCCGGTCACCTCTTCTCGTTGTACAGCGTTTTCTGCCACATTGTTTCCTTCCAACAGACTTACCATTGAGGTGCCTTGATACAGCACTCTGGGAACAGCCTATTTGTTGAGAAATTTCTTTCTGGGTCTTACCCTCTTGCTTGAGGGTGTCAATGATGGCCTTCTTGACATCTGTCAGGTTGCTAGTCTTACCCATGATGGGGGTTTTGAGTAATGAACCAGGCAGGGAGTTTTTAAAAGCCTCAGGTATCTTTTGCATGTGTTTAGAGTTAATTAGTTGATTCAGAAGATTAGGGTAATAGGTCGTTTAGAGAACCTTTTCTTGATATGCTAATTTATTGAGACAGGTTTTTTGGGTTATCAGGAGTTGTATGCCAAAATCATCAGTATTAAAACAATAAAAGACCTGACAAATTTCAGTTGGTGGATAATGAATCTATAATATATGAAAGCTTAATTGTAATCATTTCATTATGGTAAATAATGAAATTTAACACTATATGCTAATTTTTTGAGAAGGACCTGTATATGGAATCTTTTTATCAAGAACTGTTACAAACTTTACAATTCTAGCGAATATGTGACAGTGGACGAACAACTTCTTGCCTTTAGGGGACGTTGCAAATTTATCCAATATATGCCCAGTAAGCCAGCTAAATACGGCATACAAATTTTCTGGATGTGCGATTCAGCAACTTATTATGGGATGAATGGCATGATTTACTGTGGAAAAGAAGCTGACGCTCCAGTCCAGAAAGATCTATGTTCCAACATAGTGAAAATACTAGCTTTACCAATTTTCCATTCTGGAAAAAATATCACTATGGATAATTATTTTACTAATTTAGAACTGGCCAATTTTTTGCTTCAGAAACAACTAACACTTGTTGGTACAATGAGACCAAACCGCCGCGAAATTCCACCAATAATGAAGCACAATGCACAGCGACCAATCTACGAGAGTGTATTCGGTTTCTGCAATGAGGCAACAATGGTGTCCTATAAAGCTAAGAAAGAAAAATCTGTGATATTACTGAGCACAATGCATCATGATGAAAGTATTGACACCAATGACAGGAAACAAAAACCTGAAATTATACTTCATTATAATAAGACAAAAGGAGGTGTCGACAAGATGGACGAAATGATTACTGAATATTCGTGTAAAAGGCAGACTAAACGTTGGCCTGTTGCCCTTTTTTCCAATATCCTTGATGTGTCATCCCTCAATAGCTATATTGTTTATTGTCAAACTAATCCAGAATTCCATGCCAACAGGAAGGACAATAGACGTATATTTTTGACAGAACTTTGTTATGAACTTTTGATGCCTACTATGCTAGAGAGAAGCAGCACAAAATGCTTATCAAGGCAAATTACAGAGGCAATGATCCGATGTGGAATATGCTTTCAGGAACAGCCAGAGCAAAGAGAAAAAAAGAAAGCGCTGCTATATTTGTCCAGCAAAGAAAGAAAGAAAATCGGAGCGTTTCTGTTCTACTTGCGGACAAAATGTATGCAGGGAACATTCTGAAGAAAAAATAATATGCAAGAATTGTCGGGGGAATATGTAAAGTGGAAAATAAATATTCCTGCACCAAGTTTGCTACAGACTTTATGTAAAAACTTTTTATAAGAAAAAATGTATCCATCATAAAAAATTGTACTGAGTGAATATATTGGGTGTGCCCGTTTAGTTAAATTTTTGTTGTTTTATGTATATAATTTTTTTTTGGGAATTACACACATCTTAGGCTATGTTCCAAGTAGCGCTGGGGTTCACCAGAATGGGATCCATAATGGATCTGACCTCCTGGTAACTCCAGCTAAGGCTGATGGAATGCCGGGATTCCACCAGCCTTAGCTGAGGTCACCAGGAGGTCAGATCCATTACTGATCCCCTCCTGGTGGACCCCAGCGCTAGTGGGAATGCATCCTTACTTTGCAAATTTAAAATAAACTTTGAAAAGTATTTTTATTTGAGTTATTCCATGTTATTTGCACACAGGCCTAAAAGGCCCCAGGTACGTGAATATGGGGTAGTCACAAAAAAAGCGTTGCTATACGAAATGCCTATAACATAAAAATATATGAACAACTGGAAATTACTAACAACTATATAGCTGAGGAATACCTAGAGTTTCAAAATTGTAACTAAAGTAGTTTTACAGAAAATAATAAAAAAGTAACCTGACAGGCCTGCGAGGCCCCAGGTACGCGTTCTACCAGCCTTAGCCGGGGTCACCAGGAGGTCAGATCCATTACGAAATCCCGTCCAGGCGGACCCCAGAGCTAGTGGGAATGCATGCTTACTTTCAAATAACTTTGAAAAAAAATTTTTTTTGAGTTATTCCATGTTATTTGAAAACAGGCCTCAAAGGCCCCAGGTACGTAATAGTGTAGATTTCTATGGTCACGCATTCTAGGGTTAAGCAGTTCTTCTTTGTTTGATGGCTTGAGACTATCCATCTTGATTACATTCCAAAGGTTTTTAATGGGGTTCAGGTCTGGAGATTGGGCTGCCCATGACAGGGTTTTGATGTGGTCATCTTTTAATTTTTGCCAGAGCTGTATTGTTAACCCTAAATGTATCCTTCTATGCTTCCTCCTCTTCCCCCAGGACCACCACCATGTAGATGACAGTAATAGGGATGCTGATTATGGCATCATCACCACTAACCAGCTTAGCAGCCATTAAGAATATGTACAGAAGGATGCAGAGGTCCTTCATCTGTATCCAGTACGCAAGTGTGAATTGCACCATGAGTAAGAGCTAGTGTAGCTCAAAACACGTCGACAGTTATCGCGTTTTTTTTACATTTTTTCTTTTCATGTTTTAAATCAACTAATTAATGTGAAGATTTAAGACTTTTGCGGTTGCTGGATTTTCCCATTTTCTTCATGGTGAATTGTACCACGTCTGTTGTGCCAGGCTATGAAAAATGTCATCCTGATCCAGGTCTCAGCACTGTTGCCACAGTTGCTGCAACATGTGCAGATCTCTATACTAACTGAAGTGGAATGGTCAAAGTCATCACAACAGTATTTTCTGCAGCAGTGCATCCAGGCTGGGACAGTGCCAGAGGAATTGCTGCACCATCAGGTTCAGGATGCAAGCCATGCAAGGCACATGTGCAAGGTTGGCCTGGCATAGGGCTGCCACCAGGTATGTACCTTTATCGCACACTGCCTTCAGGCTCCAGGTTGAGTGTAGATAGCCATTGCTCAAACTCGGCATGGATAGCTGTCCACAAATGTTGATCTGTATGACTGTGGTCTCCAAAGTATATTATTGTAAACAATGCCTGATTATGGCGAGCCCTGATAGCGCAGTATTGAGGTGGGGGAGGGATTCTGGAACTTTGAAATGTGTGTTTAATTAAGGCAAAGGTTGAGAGCCCAGGTGGAGGCCCTAGAGGAGGTGGAGAAAGAAGAGGAACTACAAGAACAGTTACATTCAGAGTCTTGTTCCGCAAGCCCTGTGGAATCCAAGACTTGGCGTCAAGTGACACCTTGGTGTCTACTGCTTTAGTTCTCCAAGCCCTGGTGTGTACTAGTTTAGTTCTCTAACCCAAGCTGCCTATTAGTTTAGTTATCCATCTTATGGTGTGTAGTGGTTTATTTCTTCATCCCCAAGTGCCTTGCAAGCCTTGGGGATTGCAAGACACGTGGAGCAGCTCCTTCTCCAACTGCCCCTACAGCCATCAGAGTCACCCAGTGCCCAGTAATCTAGATGTAACTCCTCTATCTATGCTCACTCTTCCAGGTGTGATTGTTGAAATGCAACCTGGAAGACATGGAATTTTTCAAGGAACTGGTGATATTGTCTGACACTTGTTGCTGAAAGCGAAGGCTCATTTTCTTAGAGAAGGAATGGTGACTGGGCAACTGGTACTGGGGGTACTGCGACAGCAATCAGCTTTCGGAAACCACCTGTATCGATCCATTAGGTGCAAAGGCTGCATTTCCGTGGCCAACAGATTGGAGTCGCCATGCAATAATCACAGAGATCACAGGCCATGAGTCATACAGAAACAAGCGCTGTGATCTTTGTAGCGAATAGTTCTCAGCTGGCTCCTATCATCCGGACAATGACACGGTTGGGCAACAAATCATCTGAGAAGGCCGCATGCAGTTCACAAAAATTAGCTCTCAGAAAAGTAGTATTGAGCATACGGCTTATCCATGTCCTGATTACAAGACATGGAATATGCATATACCCTACCGTACGATCACTGCTAACTCTATGATAACCTTACACTCCTTGCTGCAAACAACAATCCTGTTTTTAACCTTTTATTTTTTTTATTCTTATGTAATTAAGTAAATACAGGCTGATTTGTTCCTAATTCTTCTTTTGAGTTTCACAACATCAGGATGTTCCATCCCCTTTACCTCAGAGTAGCAGTCATATACCGGTCCCCAGGCTCACCCACCCACTTCTTTGACCACTGCATTGCAGCCACACTTCATGTCTTCAGAATTGACAACCCTTATCCTGGGAGACTTTAACAGCTCCATCTCTCCAACCGCATCCCAGCTTGTATCTCTAGCAAATTCTCATGGCCTCTCACAACTTTCAAACTCTGAGACACACAAAGACGGTAACACTCCAGATCTGGACTCTGTCTGGCTCAGTTCAATCTCCAACCTAGATGGCTCGCTTTTTACCCTTAGTCCCTCATGAAACTAGGAGTATAACCACAACTTAGACATTTGTAGGTGCTCCCTACAAACACATATTGTTATGGTGGCCTATAACATTCCCTTATCAAAGTCCTTTTTATATAAATAGCTCATTCTCTACTTATCTGAACATAAATTGCCATCAATCTCAACTGTACCCAAAAGGCTCATGCAGCCTTTATCTGCCCCCATTTCCTCAAGATGGTTGTATCATCATTGTAAATAAGCACCTGTAATTAGTGTCACCCTCACCTCATAGTAGATTGTAAGTTCTGAAGTGCAGGGTTATCATTATTTTTGCTTTTATTGCTTGATTATGTTAACCTTGGTTACTTTTAACTGTTTTATATGAACTGCTGACTCATAAAGCAATGCGGAATGTGTTTGCGATTTATAAATAAAGGTTATTATTATTAGTAGATAGAAGATGGTGAAACTCAAGATGTTAACTTTGCCATGAGTAGGAGTAAAGAATCTTTTAGGTCAGCACAAATGCACAATCAATGGTTTGCTGCTGTGCTGACACAGGATGAAGTAGGGTGCACATGACAAGCTGCTGGGCTGCGAGTGAGATGCAGGCAGAGATGTTATGGCAGATTGAGAAAGATGGGGTGTGCTTGGTATGTAATATCGGTCAAAAACAGCAGACATGTCCAATTCTGTATCAGCTGAAAGGCTCTCAGTAACCCCAACTGTAGGGGGTAAACAAGTGGAGGTTCTTTGGCCAGACACCTGTGTGACAACAATTGCCATGGTGAGGGAGAAAGAAGAATTAGAAGATGTGGTTAGAAGGGGTAGACGGTAGCTGGTGAGACCCCCTAGTCTGCATTTTAGTACAGTGACATTCCCAGATAAACGCATGTTGATCGTGCATATGCCAGGTCATGCATGTAATACTGAAATTATTTCATTATTTTTTACTCTGCTAGGTGGTTTTTAAACAGTTGACAGATGTCATGATTTTTTAGATTTTTGCCAGGCTGAAAAAAAGACCCAAAATAACCAACTGCAGAACCGCAAACATTGCAGTCAACTGCCAGAGTTGGGCCTCAGGATGCATTGGTTGTCATGGTTGCATAACACTGTCTATGTAGCCTCCTCATTTTCCTCCTCATCCTCCTCTGCTGAGCTACTCAGCTGCATGCCTCTGGGTTTACACCAAGTTTCATCTACTATCTCATCGTCATACTCTATATTCTCCCACTCCTCACCCTGAAAGTCACCCTCTTCCTGCCTTGACAGCACAGTACTGTCAGCAGGCACCTCAAATATCTGAGTCTTGTCACAATTGGATGACCTTCACCCAACAGGGTTAACGTCTGATGAGGGTTTGGTTTATGCTTGGACAAAACTTTGTCTGGCCATGGATCAAAGTGAGAAAAAATTTGGCCACCGATGCAGATGAATTCCTCTTCTTGACTCTGGGAATCTTTAGCGTACACTGCATATGCCCATGGCACACAATGTGTGAAGAGGTCTGCAGAGTCAGCTATCTGTGATTCTCAACAGTCAGTTGGGCGCTTGGAGAGTTGTGATGTGGGGAAAAAAGGGTAATTGGGGTGCCACCACTGAGGACTCTACTGTGTGTGATGTTAAGGTGGAGGAAGAGGAGCAGAGGCCACTTGATGCAGCGCTTGCCATCTACTGGAGCACATGTTCTTTCTGGCCCTCATCTACAAAGCATTGTACAGCTGTCAAAGAAACGGAGCTTAGTTGTTCATCCAGTAACAGAAGTTGTAAAAATGCTACACAAATTCTGACTGCAGCAAAACAAATCAACTTCTTATCCCTCATATCATACCTGTCTCACAACCCTAAACATCTATTCAGTACTTTCAATTCTTTCCCCCCTCCCTCTCCTCTCATCTCAGCTGAATACTTTGTCTTATTACCTGTGAACTTGACACAATAACGTCCTACCTCATTCCAAACTTTAACCACAGTTTTCACCACAAGCCTAACCCACCTCTTCAACCTATCACTAACAACTGGTGTCTTCAATCCTGATTGAAACATAACTCGATCACACCCATCCTCAAAAAGCCCAATTTTGAGCCATCCTCTGTGTTTACCTATCGCCCCATATCATATCTCCCCTATGCTTCCAAACTACTGGAACAACATGTCCATTTTGTACTGTCCTCCCACCTCTCCTCTTGCTCCCTCTTTGACTGCTTACAATCTGACTTCAGACCACACCGTTCCACTGAATCTGCCCTGAATAAAGTCATCAACGACCAACTCACCGCCAAATGAAAGTGGTATGAGTTTGTCCAAATACTTCTCCTGGACCTGGCATCTGTCTTTGACACAGTGGACTAATCCCACTTACTACAGACTTTCAGATCTGTTGACATTATAGATTTGGCACTGTGTTGGATCTCCTCATATCCAACAGAGAGGACATTCAGTGTCTCCCACTCACACACCACCTTCTCATTTTGCCCCCTATGTGTCAGTGTCCACCAAGGTTCAGTTGTAGGACCGGGAACTGTGCTTAGAGGGAGCACACACGAGCTACCTCTTAAAGGGACAGCCCACATCAACCTACGGTATTCTCAACCAATAGCTGGGTGACACCTTCTATTTAAGGCTTCCCCTGCAATATGTAGGTGCCTGAGCTACGTTGTGAGTTTGACTTGCACGGTTGCGAGTTGTCAGTTTCCCCAGGTCCTCCTGTCTGCTTGTCTATCCTGTACCCGTCTGCTTTAACCTGTCTGTGACATATGCTCGTACCTGTCTGTGCTCTTCTGTCCACCAGCTGGTCCAGCCCTAACCTGCCAGTGCTTTTCTATTCCTCATCCAGTCACATCGGCACCCGTGGTTCCACAGTCCCTATAGTGCCTGCTGTAGGGGGTCAGCTGCCACCTTCTGTAGGTCAGCTATTTAGTAGCACCTGGTGCCACCTCTTTGTATCTGCTTGGATCGTAGTTTTGCCTCCTGCCACTTGCTCGAGTAGGGATTTAGTAGGCCACCTGGTTACACCCCTTCCAGGCTCTCAGAGGGATACGGAACAGTGATTCCACCACCTTTCCCGTTACAGTTTCCATCTGCTGGGTTGGCTGTAGTGGAAGAGGTGTTGGTCCCCGTTATACTAGTTCTACTCTATTGCAATTGATGCCACTTTGTTGGTGTCTGCCACTAATTTTTGCAAATGTGTTAACTCTTGGTTGGTCTCCTTCATGCATGTTGTCTGTGGCAGTAGGCCTCCAAGACCGTCAAGCCTCCACTTCCTTGACTCCATGTTACTATCCTTAGATTTTTTTCTGAAAATAGTAGTTGAAATGTATAATATTTGTGCCATCTAAGTGTGGCTGAGTAGGAAAGCAGGTTGAGCTTTTGCATGTGGTATCAGGGCTCCCAGCACAGGAGGCCTAGAATGATCCATCACCTACCTTATCTTACTGTGATATTCAATTGAAAGCTGTAAATGCAGTACCAGAACCCGATATCTCATGCCTGGCTTATTGCTGTAGTGCCATGCTACAATTAGTACTGTGGGTGAATTGAGGCCACTTTCCTGGTGTGTGCCACTAATTTGATGTGTTTTGGCAGCATTTGGGGCAGTTATAAGGTGTTGTGCATGCTTTTGTTTTTGCCTCCCTTTGAGATGAATGGCGTTCAGATATGTTCAGCGAATATTAGATTAATTTATCGGTGAATATCGTAATCTAAACCAAGCATTAAAATGTTCACTCATCTCTAGTTAGAGAAGGTTGGGTTTTTATAAATAGGAAATTTGCATCACTTGGCCTTACCCAACGATGATGTGAACAAGCCATAACTCAGGCCAATTAAGGTCTGAAACCTTGGTCAAAGTTATCTGAGCGCACAAATATAAAAAAAAAACAAAAAAACTTTTGCATAGGCCCATTTTCAGTTTTGTAATTTTGGAAGGAAAGAAAAGAGAATATATTTTGTTTTGCCTAAAATACAAAGGAAATGTGTCACATTTAATTTTAGCCCTTTTAGAAATCATTTCACCTTCAGCGAGCTTACCTGTTCTCAATAAAAGTAATTTTGACAAACATTGCGCTAACTTTTACATGCCTCTGTACATGTTAAATAGCATAATAATTATTGAGTTATGATACATAACTGCCCTAACTTTTACATGCCTCTGTACATGTTAAATAACATAATAATTATTGAGTTATGATACATAACTTACATATTTCAGAAAGACAATGTTAAACTGCATCCATCTATCACACCCACATTTCTTAGGTCACATTCTGATGTACGTCTATAATCTGATTTGAAAAAATATGACTATAAGGATTCCAAGACATAACAATATTTTTATTTACATTTTATAAAACTTTTTGGGAATTGCGGTTGTATGACAATCAAAGTAAAGGTTGTATGTTACATAGCATAACATGTCAAGGTCATTGTGAAGTTTAATTACAGCATTCACCTTTTTAAAAAGTATTTTTTTAAGATAAGATAAGTAATTGAAAATGAATTGCATTTTTAGTTTCACCAAGGAAGCCTGCCAAATTGTCCCGATTTCATATTTAACTTAATTTGCCTGCGTTATCAAGGCAACTTAGTAATTATAAATTGCGATTGTCGGGCATTAAATTTATCTGTGTTTCTTCAAGGTTTCATAATTTCATGACAAATATTCATTATATGTGCAACAAGAATTAAGTTCCAATTTGATCTGACAAAACCACATCA
This sequence comes from Ranitomeya variabilis, assembly GCF_051348905.1. NCBI lineage: Eukaryota > Metazoa > Chordata > Amphibia > Anura > Dendrobatidae > Ranitomeya > Ranitomeya variabilis. The sequence continues at coordinate 554,669,550 of NC_135234.1, forward strand.
TTTATTATACTAATCCAGTCATTTTAATCATGTCTTCTTTATCCCTCTATGAGGAATTTATGCATTTTGTATATTAGGTTAAGCAATCATAATCATTAGGTTAAGCAGCATCATAAGCCTATCTCTGTGACAAGGTAAAAATCACCTCTGTAGAATCAGATTCAGGCAGAAATTTCTTTGAATTAAAATCAGCATAAGTGCACTCTATATTATAACACATGTGCAACACTGTATATTTTTCAAGCTATGAGCATAGATTAGCAGGTACAGTTTCAGCTATTGCTAATTATATTTTCAGCATTATCTTGACAGTAGCATTTTGTAAATTGCTCCTTTTCTGGCTACAGGTTTTGCAAGAAGGGAGTCAAATATTTTTCTGTCCTTTCTGAAAGAGGATTTTTTTCCAATTTCAAACCATAGTTAGAGCGTTTGCATTATTTACCTTGATTAGCACATCTGACAAAATCCAAATGTGATATTTTTTTTAAAATTTAGCAACAAAATGTAATTTGCATTAAATTTATTCAATGACAATCAAAAGTGTCTAATTACAATCTGGATGTAGAAAAGCTGCGGAGACACCATCACGTGTTTCTCAACCCAAGCAATGAATAGCCAGGTCATTCACTGGGAAGGAACAACCACGGGAAGGGCAGCATCCAATAAAGGAAAACCACCTATGCCAAAACATGGTATCCATCCACAGACAGCTGTTTTGGGGTATTTGCCCCTCATCAGTGTGGAGTAGGAAACTGGCTATTAGGAGCAGTGCCTGGTGAAAAGACTATAAACATAAGGATGAATGACTTCGGGGAGATCAAAACATCCAACACCGCGGAGACACCATCACGTGTTTCTCAACACAGCGATCCAGAACACTGCCCCATCCCTAAAGGGAAATATGCAAATGCATGTATAAAAGCCACGGAGACACCATCACGTGTTTCTCAACGCAAGCAATGAATAGCCAGGTCTTTCACCGGGAAGGAACAACCACGGGAAGGGCAGCATCCAATAAAGGAAAACCACCTATGCCAAAACATGGTATCCATCCACAGACAGCTGTTTCGGGGTATTTGCCCCTCATCAGTGTGGAGTAGGAAACTGGCTATAAGGAGCAGTGCCTGGTGAAAAGATGTTTTGATCTCCCCGAGGTCATTCATCCTTATGTTTATAGTCATTACAATCTGGGGTCTATCCAAAACCCTGATCATAATAATTGCAGGGTGGAAATGTAAAAAAATAGTACTTCTGTTTTTTCACCATCACTTTGTCCATGGAGCTCCACATTTGTTCATTCTGGTCCAGATTTCATTCACAAACTGAAATTCTTATTAACACCACAGGCATCACTGGGTCTTTGCACCTTTGGTGCCTACTAGTCCTCAGGTTTTCAAAATCGCCAAGCATTTTAAAGAAATGGAAAGGCTAATAAAAATTACATAAAGTCATTTGGGCATCTTTTGAGCATTTTGTAAGTAGGGACACCTTTGGGACGAGTGATGTAATGTTTCTAATTTTTATCCTGGAGAAAACAGCAGTATTCCAGAGGGTATGGTAGAAAAGTACTAATTTGGATCTATTCAGTGCTGCTCTGTGTCCTATAGGGACCCTCCTGATCCATGTTACATGCAGCAGAATTGGAGAAGGAAGAGCAGGATGAAGAAAAGAGGAAGAGCAGGTGGAAGTGGAAGAGGACATATACTCAGTGCTGACAAGAGACTAGGGAGACAGTCAGGGGCTGGCTGACACTTTTCAGCCTGGGGGCAATCACAAGACAGTGGCCCTCGAGTTGCGATGGCCCTCCTTTTTCCTGCTTATCTCCAGCCATTGCATTAAAGCAGCAGAGATAACAGGCTTTAAAACAGGCTGGTACATAGATATGGGATATACAATATGATGTCCCCACTGCCTCCTATATATAGCATGAGGCTTTACAGTTTTCTATATACTGTATACTATAGCTCCCTGCAAATAGTATGTCTCCAAAAACCCCTATATATAGTATTATGGTCCCCTACAGCTCTCTAATTGCAATATTATGTACCTCACTTCCTATATATAGTATGATGATATATAGTATCATGTCCCTACAGCCCCCTATATGGAATATGGTGGCCTCACAGCCCCGATATGATGGTCCCCACAGTTTCTTTTATTTAATTATATTATATATAGTATGATGGTCCCCACAGCCCTACATATATATGATATATGATATACGATACACTTTATTGATCCCTGGGGGAAATTACAGTATTAAAGCAGCAATACAAAGAGCATTACATAAAATATTAGTACACAAATCTTGCACAAATATACCAACAATAACAAATAAATGTGGGTAGTACAGGTATACAGGTCCTTCTCAAAAAATTAGCATATAGTGTTAAATTTCATTATTTACCATAATGTAATGATTACAATTAAACTTTCATATATTATAGATTCATTATCCACCAACTGAAATTTGTCAGGTCTTTTATTGTTTTAATACTGATGATTTTGGCCTACAACTCCTGATAACCCAAAAAACCTGTCTCAATAAATTAGCATATCATGAAAAGGTTCTCTAAACGACCTATTACCCTAATCTTCTGAATCAACTAATTAACTCTAAACACATGCAAAAGATACCTGAGGCTTTTAAAAACTCCCTGCCTGGTTCATTACTCAAAACCCCCATCATGGGTAAGACTAGCGACCTGACAGATGTCAAGAAGGCCATCATTGACACCCTCAAGCAAGAGGGTAAGACCCAGAAAGAAATTTCTCAACAAATAGGCTGTTCCGAGAGTGCTGTATCAAGGCACCTCAATGGTAAGTCTGTTGGAAGGAAACAATGTGGCAGAAAACGCTGTACAACGAGAAGAGGTGACCGGACCCTGAGGAAGATTGTGGAGAAGGACCGATTCCAGACCTTGGGGAACCTGAGGAAGCAGTGGACTGAGTCTGGTGTGGAAACATCCAGAGCCACCGTGCACAGGCATGTGCAGGAAATGGGCTACAGGTGCCGCATTCCCCAGGTAAAGCCACTTTTGAACCATAAACAGCAGCAGAAGCGCCTGACCTGGGCTACAGAGAAGCAGCACTGGACTGTTGCTAAGTGGTCCCAAGTACTTTTTTCTGATGAAAGCAAATTTTGCATGTCATTCGGAAATCAAGGTGCCAGAGTCTGGAGGAAGACTGGGGAGAAGGAAATGCCAAAATGCCTGAAGTCCAGTGTCAAGTACCCACAGTCAGTGGTGTGGGGTGCCATGTCAGCTGCTGGTGTTGGTCCACTGTGTTTCATCAAGGGCAGGGTCAATGCAGCTAGCTATCAGGAGATTTTGGAGCACTTCATGCTTCCTGGCACCTGCTCACAGTGCCAAAACCACTGGTAAATGGTTTACTGACCATGGTATTACTGTGCTCAATTGGCCTGCCAACTCTCCTGACCTGAACCCCATAGAGAATCTGTGGGATATTGTGAAGAGAAAGTTGAGAGACGCAAGACCCAACACTCTGGATGAGCTTAAGGCCGCTATTGAAGCATCCTGGGCCTCCATAACATCTCAGCAGTGTCACAGGCTGATTGCCTCCATGCCACGCCGCATTGAAGCAGTCATTTCTGCCAAAGGATTCCCGACCAAGTATTGAGTGCATAACTGAACATTATTATTTGATGGGTTTTTTTGTTTGGTATTAAAAAACACTTTTATTTGATTGGACGGGTGAAATATGCTAATTTATTGAGACAGGTTTTTTGGGTTATCAGGAGTTATATGCCAAAATCATCAGTATTAAAACAATAAAAGACCTGACAAATTTCAGTTGGTGGATAATGAATCTATAATATATGAAAGTTTAATTGTAATCATTACATTATGGTAAATAATGAAATTTAACACTATATGCTAATTTTTTGAGAAGGACCTGTATAAGTCACTGTTAATTGACATTAGTACACCTGCAATCAGTCATTGTTGTCTAGCACCCTAGGGAAATTATTATACAGTACAATTCCATATCATAAGGTTCAAACGATTTCCTGAATATCGCCTTCTTGCACCTTAGTAGGATTAGACAGCTGCTGAATGTATTCTTCTGCTTCAAGAACAGCTCGTATAGTGGGTGTGTATTATTGATCATTATAGCACTACACTTCTTCTGAATCCTATCCTCTAATACCTCCTCAAAAGATTCCAGATGGAGGCCAACAGCCACGCTTGCCTTCTTGATAAATTTGTTGAGCTTATTAGTTTCAGCTACTTGCACACTACTGCCCCAGCATATAATAGATAGATATATAGCATATATAGTGCGATGGCCCCAGTTCCCACTATAAATATAGTACGATGGCACCAGTTGACCATATATATAGTATGATGGCCCCAGTTCTCCCCATATATTTAGTATGATAGCTCCAGTTCTCCATAATAAAAATAATGAAGTTTATACTCACCTCATCCTGATTTCTGACACTGCAGCCTCCATTTTTTCTTCTGGTCCGCAGAGTGGCATGAGCAATAATGTCATTGCGCCTCCTGCATGAGCACACTGAAGTCTCAGGAAGCTGCGGTCTGCAGCTTATGAGACAGACCAGGGTTTCCACTATAAATTTGGGGGCCCCATACTGGCAAAATTTTTGGGTTCCCTTGAGACCCCCACCATCCCACCACCCACTCTTAGAAAAAATTTAACTTCTCCACCACATCCTCACGGATCAGATATTAACAGTTTCCATCAAACACCAGATCACATTCATAACCAGCAGCTTTTGTTCTGGCCAAAATAATTTTAAGCTGACACCACGACACGGTAGACTCTTTCGGCCGGACCCTAGTCTACTCTAAACTATTAAAAATAAATATATTTTTATGTGTTTTTCTTTAAGGGAATGAGTGACATACATTTACATTTTTTTAAACAACCATTAATACCACATACAAATATCGTCACACCATGACCAGACCACATATTACCACCACATAGTGAACGAATAATACCACATACAAGGACAAATACCGCCACACCATGACCAGACCACATATTACCACCAGACTGAATACTCCAATACTGATCATTAATTTTTTAAGAAAACGCAATAATAAGTGTCATTGTGTACAGGAGCTCTGTATTTACTGTCGGTGTACAGATAATACAGTGATCACTGATGACATTATACAGAGGAGCTCTGTATATAGTAAACAGTGTATAGTGTCAGTGTACAGGTAATACAGGGATCACCGGTGACATAATATACAGGAGCTCTGTATATAGTATACAGTGTATAGTGTCAGAGAAAAGGTAGGACACTGACTCACCAGTAACGTCTCTAGCTGAAGTCCTCCATCTTTGCTTTTCTTTTGCATCCAGCACAGTTAACCATCACTTCTTCCAGCCAGGACTCGTTTCTGCATAAAATAACACCGTTACCTAAAGCACCGCTTCCAGAGCACATTCCCCACGTTTTCCCTTTCTTCTACACTACACATCACACATCACATCTGAATACAGAGGTGCACCCACGATCAATATATTATTGGTCATTATGCAACCTCGTAGATTGTAAACTTTGGTATCTGTTGATCTATGTATTTATTGTTATGATGAATGTCCATTGTCTGCACAAGTCCCCTCTAAAATATAAAGTGTTGCTGAATATGTTCGCGCTATAGAAATAAAATTATTATTATTATTAACCCACCATTCCAAACATAAATTATAATCTACCACTGTGCCCCCACTATCTATACATAGCCACTTTCCCTATTTAATATATAAATGAATTAGCACCTGCACTCTTTCCACCAATTCATTACCAGTAGTGTTGAGCGATACCTTTCGATACTTGAAAGTATCGGTATCGGATAGTATCGGCCGATACTCGAAAAATATCGGATATCGCCGATACCGATACCCGACACCAATACAAGTCAATGGGACACAAGTATCAGAAGCTATCCTGGATGGTTCCCAGGGTCTGAAGGAAAGGAAACTCTCCTTCAGGCCCTGGGATCCATATTCATGTAAAAAATAATGAATTTAAATAAAAAATGGATATACTCACCCGTCCGGCGGCCCCTGGACCTTACCGATTGTAACCGGCAGCCTCCGTTCCTAAGAATGAGGAGTTTAGGACCCTCGATGACGTCGCGGCTTGTGATTGGTCGCGTGCCGCTCATGTGACCGCTCACATGACCAATCACAAGCCGCGACGTCATCGCAGGTCCTAAACTCCTCAATGAGAAGATTCTAGCAATCTCAGTAGTGAATGTGCTAGAATGTATGGGCTCCTGTCAGGTCCTCTCAGCAGCCCATACATTCTAGCTGCTGCTTTACTGCTGGAAACACTAGACGCCCCGGAACGACTGAGGTAAGTATAAAAAATATTTTTATTTTTGTTTTTTTTAAATGGGAGAGGTGGGGGGGAGTGAGACTGCAGATGATGGAGTGTGTTTGAGGGGGCACTGGGCATGATGAAATGATAGGGGGCTGCAAATGATGAAGTGTGTTTGAGGGGGCACTGCGCATGATGAAATGATAGGGGGCTGCAGATAATGAAGTGTGTTTGAGGGGGCACTGCACATGATGAAATGATAGGGGGCTGCAAATGATGAAGTGTGTTTGAGGGGGCACTGCGCATGATGAAATGATATGGGGCTGCAGATGATGAAGTGTGTTTGAGGGGGCACTGCACATGATGAAATGATAGGGGGCTGCAGATGATGAAGTGGGGGTGATGGGGACTGCAAATGATGAAGTGGGGGTGATGGGGACTGCAAATGATGAAGTGGGGGTGATGGAGACTGCAAATGATGAAGTGGGGGTGATGGGGACTGCAAATGATGATGTGGAGGTGATGGGGATTGGAAGTGATGTGGACTGCAAATGATGATGTGGGAGTGATGGGGACTGCAGATGATGAATTGTGTTTGAGGGGGTACTGCACATGATGAAATGATAGTGGCTGCAAATGATAAAGCAAGGGGGACTGCAGATGAAGTGAAGGGGATAGGGGACTAAATGATGAAGTAAGGTGGACTGCAAATGATGAAGTGGGGGTGATGGGGACTGCACATCAAGTGAGTGTGAGGGACGGTGGACAGCAATTGATTTGAACGTGGGGGTGGGGAGAGCCAATGGTGTATTGAAGGTAGGGAGAGCAAATAATGAATTTTGAGGGTGGGGAAGAGCAGTTGATAATGAATAGAAGGTGGGAGAGAGAGAAGACATGACAATGAATTGAGGCAGAAGGGGCATGTAACTATAATGAATCAGAGTTAGGGTTAGAGCGGGAGGTACATAGTGGGATCGTTGAGGATAAAGTGACTGGAAATAAATTGGGGGAAAGAGTACAGGTGCAAATTAATTTATATATTAAATGGGGAAAGTGGATATGTACAGATAGTGGGGGCACAGTGGCGTATTATAATTTTTATTTGGAATGGTGGGTTGCATAGTAACCAATTACAGTGTATATTAATGGTGGGTGAATGTCTGTATTCAGATGTGTAGTGTAGAAGAAAGGGAAAAAGTGGGGAATGTGCTCTGGAAGCGGTGCTCTAGATAACTGTGTTATTTTATGCAGAGACGAGTCCTGGCTGAAAGAAGTGATGGTGGTCTGCGCTGGATTAAAAAGAAATGCAAAGATGAAGGACTTCAGCTAGAGACGTCACTGGTGAGTCAGTATGTTACCTGTACACTGACACCATATGCTGTATACTGTATACAGAGCTCCTGTGTATAATGTCACTGGTGATCACTATATTATCTGTACACTATACACTATATACAGAGCTCCTGTGTATAATGTCACTAGTGATCACTGTATTATCTGTACACTGACACTATATACAGAGCTCCTGTGTATAATGTCACTAGTGATCACTGTATTACATGTACACTGACACTATATACAGAGCTCCTGTGTATAATGTCACTAGTGATCACTGTATTATCTGTACACTGACACTATATACATAGCTTCTGTGTATAATGTCACTAGTGATCACTGTGTTATCTGTACGCTGACACTATATACATTGCTCTTGTGTATAATGTCACTGGTGATCACTGTATTACCTGTAAACTGACACTATACACAGAGCTCCTGTGTATAATGTCACTAGTGATCACTGTATTACATGTACACTGACACTATATATAGAGCTCCTGTGTATAATGTCACTGGTGATCCCTGTATTACCTGTACACTGACACTATATATGGAGATCCTGTGTATAATGGCACTGGTGACCACTGTATTACCTGTACACAGACACTGCATACTAAGTACAGATCTCCTATGTATAATGGCACTTATGGTGATAGTATTTTTTTAATTAATGATCAGTATTGTACTATTCAGTCACAATGTGGTGGTAATATGTTGTCCGGCCATGGTATGGCGGTATTTGTTCCTTGTATGTGCTATTATATGGTCACTATGTGGTGGTAATATGTGGTCTAGTCATGGTGTGGTGGTATTTGTTCCCTGTAAATGCTATTATTCGGTCACCGTGCGGCGGTAGTATGTGGTCTGGTCATGTTGTGTTGGTATTTGTTCCTTGTATGTAGTTGGTCACCATCACCATATGGTGGTAATATGTGGTCTGTACATGCTGCGGTGGTATTTGTCCCTTGTATGCGATATTGTTCGGTCACTGTAGTGGTAATATGTGGTCTGCACATGGTGTGGCAGTATTTATTCCTTGTAGATAGTATTATAGGTCACTATGTGGTGATAATGTGGTGGCTGGTCATGGTGTTGTGGTATTTGTCCCTTGTATGTGGTATTATTGGTCATTTGAAAAATTGAAAAATAAATAAAAATATACCTAAATTGTATTGCATATTTTAACAAATGTTTAATAAGTTAGAGTAGAGTAGGGCCTGGCCAAAAGAGTCTACCTTGTCATCGTGGCAGATTAAAAAAACCTTTTGGCCAAAACAAAATCTGCTGGCTATGTGTGTGATCTGGTGATGGGAACTGTTAATGTGTGATTGGTGAGAAGTGGAGTTTTTCCAAGAGACAGCGGTGGTGCTGTGGACAGTTCGATGGTTGGAGGCGGGGCTGGGGTGGAGCCTGGGCAGAATCTTAAGGGGGCCCCGAAAATTTTGGCAGTATGGGGCCCCGAAATTTCTAGTGGCAGTCCTGTGTGCAGTCCCCCCTCAGACACAATTCATCATTTGCAGTCCTGTTCCCCCCACTTCATCATGTGCAGTCCCCCTTTCCCCACTTAATGTGCAGTCCACATTACCCCCCACTTCATCATGTGCTGTCCCCCTTAACCCCTAATTCCTCATGTGCAGTCCCCCTTACCCCAAATTCATGATGTGCTGTCCCCCTTACCCCCCACTTCATGTGCAGTCCCCCTTACCCCCCACCTTATCATGTGCATCCCCACTCCCCCACTTCATCATGTGCATCCCCACTCTCCCTTCTTCACCATGTCCATCCCCACTCCCCCTTCATCATGTGCAGTCCCCTTTATCCCCCACTACATTTGCAGCCCCACTCCCCCTTCATCATGTTCAATCCCCCTTACCCCCACATCATCATGTGCAGCTCCAGTCCATTATGTACAGCCCCATTCCCTCCACTTCATCATGTGCAGCCCCATTTACCCCCCAACTGTATCATGTTTACTCTCTTTTAACCCTCAAACACCATCATGTTCATCATCACTCCCCCTTCATCATGTGCAGCCCCACTTACCCCCACTCCATCATGTGCAGTCTCCTTTAACCCCCAAACTCATTAATGTGCAGCCTCACTCCCCCTTCATCATGTGCTGTGCAGCCCCACTTACCCCCACTCCATCATGTGCAGTCTCCTTTAACCCCAAAATTCCATCATGTGCAGCCCCATTCCCCCTTCATTATGTGCAGCCCCACTTACCCCCCACTTCATCATGTGCAGTCTCCTTTAACCCTCAAACTCCATCATTTACAGCCACAATCCCCCTTCATCATGTACAGCCCCACTTACCCCACAGTCCATCATGTGCATTCTCTTTTAACCCCCAAACTCGATCATGTGCAACCCCACTCCCCCTTCAACATGTGCAGCCCCATTTACCCCCAACTCCATCATTTGCAGTCTCCTTTAACCCCCCAAACTCCATTATGTGCAGCCCCACTCCCCTTCATCACGTGCTGCCCCACTTACCCCCAAACTTCATTATGTGCAGCCCCACTCCCCTTCATCATGTGCTGCCCCACTTACCCCCAAACTCCATCATGTGCAGTCCTCCTTACACCCTCTCACTTCATCACTTGCAGTTCCCCCCACCCATTGAATGCACTTTATAAAGAAAACAAAAAAGTTTTTCAAACTCAAAGAGTCTCCCTCAGCAAGAAGATCGTTGGGTACAGCCGGGACCAGCTGCTTGGAAAGCATCACCAAACCAGGGATTCAAGCTTGAGGAGGATAATTTGCATATTCCAGGTGCCTTCTGGGAAAAGCGAAGAGTCTCCCTCAGCAAGAAGATCGTTGGGTACAGCCGGGACCAGCTGCTTGGAAAGCATCACCAAACCAGGGATTCAAGCTTGAGGAGGATAATTTGCATATTCCAGGTGCCTTCTGGGAAAAGCGAAGAGTCTCCCTCAGCAAGAAGATCGTTGGGTACAGCCGGGACCAGCTGCTTGGAAAGCATCACCAAACCAGGGATTCAAGCTTGAGGAGGATAATTTGCATATTCCAGGTGCCTTCTGGGAAAAGCGAAGAGTCTCCCTCAGCAAGAAGATCGTTGGGTACAGCCGGGACCAGCTGCTTGGAAAGCATCACCAAACCAGGGATTCAAGCTTGAGGAGGATAATTTGCATATTCCAGGTGCCTTCTGGGAAAAGCGAAGAGTCTCCCTCAGCAAGAAGATCGTTGGGTACAGCCGGGACCAGCTGCTTGGAAAGCAATTTTTGCCTGTAGGACATTATTGCAAGAAAGCTTGGCTGAGTAGATTACACAAGAAGGAAAGCACACAGCAAGTCAGCAGGATCTAGGAGCAACATGGCAGATGTGACAACCTACATGGTGAGCTGCAGCATGTGCTACATGTTCACAGATCGACCAGAAGAAGAATCCAATTTCACCTGTCAGAAGTGTAGACTAGTGGCCCTTTTAGAAGAAAAGGTGCGGGGTCTGGAAGAAAGAATAGCAACTTTGAAACTCATCAAAGAGAATGAAGACTTCCTAGACAGAACAGAAGCATCTCTACTGGTCACAGAAGGTGAAAAAAGTGTCAGAGAACCTCCAAAAGCAGATGAGTGGAAGCATGTGACCAAAAGAAGCAAGAAGACCATGGAGAAATCAGCAACCACACAACTGAAGAACTGATATCAAATCTTTGTAGAGGATGAAGATGGCACACCTAAGGATGAAGCACTACCAGCAAGCAAAAAAGAAAAGGGTACACAGCAACAAGTGACAGCAAAAATTACAGCCAAGAAGCAACGAAGAGTGGTGGTGGTGGGAGACTCACTACTGAGAGGCACAGAAGCAGCCATCTGCAGACCGGACATAACCGCAAGAGAAGTATGCTGCCTTCCAGGTGCGATGATCAAGGATGTGACCGATAGGATACCAAAGCTCTTCAGCTCCAAGGACGTCCACCCATTTCTTCTGATACATGTTGGCACCAATGACACGGCAAGGAAGGACCTACCGACAATCTGCAAGGACTTTGAAGAGTTGGGGAAGAAAGTAAAGGAACTGGATGCACAGGTAGTTTTTTCTTCTATCCTTCCAGTAGACGGGCATGGCACCAGGAGATGGAACAGGATCCTTGATGCGAACAACTGGCTAAGACGATGGTGCAGACAACAAGGATTCGGATTCCTGGACCACGGTGTGAATTACTTGTACGATGGACTCCTCGCCAGAGACGGACTACACCTCAACAAACCTGGGAAACACACATTCGCCAGAAGACTCGCTACACTCATCAGGAGGGCGTTAAACTAGAAGAAGAGGGGACGGGAAGAAAAACATTAGACTCGAACAAAGAAGACCCAGGAAAACATACTCAGAAGGGAGGTAAGAACATTTCTAAAACAATCCACAGCGAGGAGATTGGAACAAAACAAAATCCTCTAAACTGCATGCTCGCAAACGCCAGAAGCCTGACAAACAAGATGGAAGAACTAGAAGCAGAAATATCTACAGGTAACTTTGACATAGTGGGAATAACCGAGACATGGTTAGATGAAAGCTATGACTGGGCAGTTAACTTACAGGGTTACAGTCTGTTTAGAAAGGATCGTAAAAATCGGAGAGGAGGAGGGGTTTGTCTCTATGTAAAGTCTTGTCTAAAGTCCACTTTAAGGGAGGATATTAGCGAAGGGAATGAGGATGTCGAGTCCATATGGGTCGAAATTCATGGAGGGAAAAATGGTAACAAAATTCTCATTGGGGTCTGTTACAAACCCCCAAATATAACAGAAATCATGGAAAGTCTACTTCTAAATCAGATAGATGAAGCTGCAACCCATAATGAGGTCCTGGTTATGGGGGACTTTAACTACCTGGATATTAACTGGGAAACAGAAACCTGTGAAACCCATAAAGGCAACAGGTTTCTGCTAATAACCAAGAAAAATTATCTTTCACAATTGGTGCAGAATCCAACCAGAGGAGCAGCACTTTTAGACCTAATACTATCTAATAGACCTGACAGAATAACAAATCTGCAGGTGGTCGGGCATCTAGGAAATAGCGACCACAATATTGTACAGTTTCACCTGTCTTTCACTAGGGGGACTTGTCAGGGAGTCACAAAAACACTGAACTTTAGGAAGGCAAAGTTTAACCAGCTTCGAGATGCCCTTAATCTGGTAGACTGGGACAATATCCTCAGAAATAAGAATACAGGTAATAAATGGAAAATGTTTAAGAACATCCTTAATAGGCACTGTAAGCAGTTTATACCTTGTGGGAATAAAAGGACTAGAAATAGGAAAAACCCAATGTGGCTAAACAAAGAAGTAAGACAGGCAATTAACAAGAAAAAGAAAGCATTCGCACTACTAAAGCAGGATGGCACCATTGAAGCTCTAAAAAACTATAGGGAGAAAAATACTTTATCTAAAAAACTAATTAAAGCTGCCAAAAAGGAAACAGAGAAGCACATTGCTAAGGAGAGTAAAACTAATCCCAAACTGTTCTTCAACTATATCAATAGTAAAAGAATAAAAACTGAAAATGTAGGCCCCTTAAAAAACAGTGAGGAAAGAATGGTTGTAGATGACGAGGAAAAGGCTAACATATTAAACACCTTCTTCTCCACGGTATTCACCATGGAAAATGAAATGCTAGGTGAAATCCCAAGAAACAATGAAAACCCTATATTAAGAGTCACCAATCTAACCCAAGAAGAGGTGCAAAACGGGCTAAATAAGATTAAAATAGATAAATCTCCGGGTCCAGATGGCATACACCCACGAGTACTAAGAGAACTAAGTAATGTAATAGATAAACCATTATTTCTTATTTTTAGGGACTCTATAGCGACGGGGTCTGTTCCGCAGGACTGGCGCATAGCAAATGTGGTGCCAATATTCAAAAAGGGCTCTAAAAGTGAACCTGGAAATTATAGGCCAGTAAGTCTAACCTCTACTGTTGGTAAAATATTTGAAGGGTTTCTGAAGGATGTTATTCTGGATTATCTCAATGAGAATAACTGTTTAACTCCATATCAGCATGGGTTTATGAGAAATCGCTCTTGTCAAACCAATCTAATCAGTTTTTATGAAGAGGTAAGCTATAGGCTGGACCACGGTGAGTCATTGGACGTGGTATATCTCGATTTTTCCAAAGCGTTTGATACTGTGCCGCACAAGAGGTTGGTACACAAAATGAGAATGCTTGGTCTGGGGGAAAATGTGTGTAAATGGGTTAGTAACTGGCTTAGTGATAGAAAGCAGAGGGTGATTATAAATGGTATAGTCTCTAACTGGGTCGCTGTGACCAGTGGGGTACCACAGGGGTCGGTATTGGGACCTGTTCTCTTCAACATATTCATTAATGATCTGGTAGAAGGTTTACACAGTAAAATATTGATATTTGCAGATGATACAAAACTATGTAAATCAGTTAATACAAGAGAAGATAGTATTCTGCTACAGATGGATCTGGATAAGTTGGAAACTTGGGCTGAAAGGTGGCAGATGAGGTTTAACAATGATAAATGTAAGGTTATACACATGGGAAGAAGGAATCAATATCACCATTACACACTGAATGGGAAACCACTGGGCAAATCTGACAGGGAGAAGGACTTGGGGATCCTAGTTAACCCCTTAATCCCGTATGACGTACTATCCCGTCAAGGTGACCTGGGACTTAATTCCCGGTGACGGGATAGTACGTCATACGCGATCGGCCGCGCTCACGGGGGGAGCGCGGCCGATCGCGGCCGGGTGTCAGCTGCATATCGCAGCTGACATCCGGCACTATGTGCCAGGAGCGGTCACGGACCGCCCCCGGCACATTAACCCCCGGCACACCGCGATCAAACATGATCGCGATGTGCCGGCGGTGCAGGGAAGCATCGCGCAGGGAGGGGGCTCCCTGCGGGCTTCCCTGAGCCCCCCGCAGCAACGCGATGTGATCGCATTGCTGCGAGGGTCTTACCTCCCTCCCTGCCTGCTCCAGACCCGGATCCAAGATGGCCGCGGATCCGGGTCCTGCAGGGAGGGAGGTGGCTTCACAGACGCCTGCTCAGAGCAGGCACTGTGAAGCAGCCTGCACTTCTCTCAGATCGGTGATCTGTCAGAGTGCTATGCAAACTGACAGATCACCGATCTGTATTGTCCCCCCCTGGGGCAAAGTAAAAAAGTTAAAAAAAAAATTTCCAAATGTGTAAAAAAAAATAAAAAAAAATATTCCAAAATAATGAAAAAAAATAAATAAATATTATTCCCATAAATACATTTCTTTATCTAAATATATAAAAAAAAACAATAAAAGTACACATATTTAGTATTGCCGCGTCCGTAACGACCCGACCTATAAAACTGGCCCACTAGTTAACCCCTTCAGTAAACACCGTAAGAAAAAAAAAAAAAAAACGAGGCAAAAAACAACGGTTTATTATCATACCGCCGAACAAAAAGTGGAATAACACGCGATCAAAAAGACTGATATAAATGACCATGGTACCGCTGAAAGCGTCATCTTGTCCCGCAAATAACGAGCCGCCATACAGCATGATCAGCAAAAAAATAAAAAAGTTATAGTCCTGAGAATTAAGCGATGCAAAAATAATTATTTTTTCAATAAAATAGTTTTTATCGTATAAAAGCGCCAAAACATAAAAAAATGAGATAAATGCGGTATAGCTGTAAGCGTACTGACCCGAAGAATAAAACTGCTTTATCAATTTTACCAAACGCGGAACGGTATAAACGCCTCCCCCAAAAGAAATTCATGAAAAGCTGGTTTTTGGTCATTCTGCCTCACAAAAATCGGAATAAAAAGCGATCAAAAAATGTGACGTGCCCAAAAATGTTACCAATAAAAACGTCAACTCGTCCCGCAAAAAACAAGATCTCACATGACTCTGTGGACTCAAATATGGAAAAATTATAGCTCTCAAAATATGGTAACGCAAAAAATATTTTTTGCAATAAAAAGCGTCTTTCAGTGTGTGACGGCTGCCAATCATAAAAATCCGCTAAAAAACTCGCTATAAAAGTAAATCAAACCCCCCTTCATCACCCCCTTAGTTAGGGAAAATAAAAAAAAAGTATTTATTTCCATTTTCCCATTAGGGCTAGGGTTGGGGCTAGGGTTAAGGCTACAGTTAGGGTTGGGGCTAAAGTTAGGGTTAGGGTTTGGATTACATTTACGGTTGGGAATAGGGTTGGGATTAGGGTTAGGGGTGTGTCAGGGTTAGAGGTGTGGTTAGGGTTACTGTTGGGATTAGGGTTAGGGGTGTGTTTGGATTAGGGTTTCAGTTATAATTGGGGGGTTTCCACTGTTTCGGCACATCAGGGGCTCTCCAAACGCAACATGGCGTCCGATCTCAATTCCAGCCAATTCTGCGTTGAAAAAGTAAAACAGTGCTCCTTCCCTTCCGAGCTCTCCCGTGTGCCCAAACAGGGGTTTACCCCAACATATGGGGTATCAGCGTACTCAGGACAAATAGGACAACGACCTTTGGGGTCCAATTTCTCCTGTTACCCCTGGGAAAATACAAAACTGGGGGCTAAAAAATAATTTTTGTGGGAAAAACAAAGATTTTTTATTTTCACGGCTCTGCGTTATAAACTGTAGTGAAACACTTGGGGGTTCAAAGTTCTTACAACACATCTAGATAAGTTCCTTGGGGGGTCTAGTTTCCAAAATGGGGTCACTTGTGTGGGGCTTCTACTGTTTAGGTACATTAGGGGCTCTGCAAACGCAATGTGACGCCTGCAGACCATTCCATCTAAGTCTGCATTCCAAATGGCGCTCCTTCCCTTCCGAGCCCTCCCATGCATCCAAACGGTGGTTCCCCCCACATATGTGGTATCAGCGCACTCAGGACAAATTGGACAACAACTTTTGGGGTCCAATTTCTCCTGTTACCCTCGGGAAAATACAAAACCGGGGGCTGAAAAATATTTTATGTGGGAAAAATTTTTAGTTTTATTTTTACGGCTCTGCATTATAAACTTCTGTGAAGCCCTTGGTGGGTCAAAGCGCTCACCAAACATCTAGATAAGTTCCTTAGGCGGTCTACTTTCCAACATGGTGTCACTTGTGGGGGGTTTCTACTGTTTAGATACATTAGGGGCTCTTCAAACGCAATGTGACGCCTGCAGACCATTCCATCTAAGTCTGCATTCCAAATGGCGCTCCTTCACTTCCGAGCCCTTCCATGCGTCCAAACGGTGGTTCCCCCCCACATATGGGGTATCAGCGCACTCAGGACAAATTGGACAACAACAATTGGGGTCCAATTTCTCCTGTTACCCTCGGGAAAATACAAAACTGGGGGCTAAAAAATAATTTTTGTGGGAAAAAATTTTTGTTTTATTTTTATGGCTCTGCATTATAAACTTCTGTGAAGCCCTTGGTGGGTCAAAGTGCTCACCACACATCTAGATAAGTTCCTTAGGGGGTCTAATTTCCAACATGGTGTCACTTGTGGGGGGTTTCTACTGTTTAGGTACATTAGGGGCTCTGCAAACGCAATGTGACGCCTGCAGACCATTCCATCTAAGTCTGCATTCCAAATGGCGCTCCTTCCTTTCCGAGCCCTCCCATGCGCCCAAACAGTGGTTCTCCCCACATATGGTGTATCATCGCACTCAGGACAACTTGGACAACAAATTTTGGGGTCCAATTTCTCCTGCTACCCTCGGGAAAATACAAAACTGGGGGCTAAAAAAATAATTTTTGTGGGAAAAAATGTTTGTTTTATTTTTACGGCTCTGCATTATTAACTTCTGTGAAGCCCTTGGTGGGTCAAAGCGCTCAAAACACATCTAGATAAGTTCCTTAGGGGGTCTACTTTCCAAAATGGTGTCACTTGTGGGGGGTTTCAATGTTTAGGCACATCAGTGGCTCTCCAAACGCAACATGGCGTCCCATCTCAATTCCTGTCAATTTTGCATTGAAAAGTCAAACGGTGCTACTTCCTTTCCGAGCTCTCCCATGCGCCCAAACAGTGGTTTACCCCCACATATGGGGTATCAGCGTACTCAGGACAAATTGTACAACAACTTTTGGGGTCCAATTTCTCCTGCTACCCTTGGAAAAATACAAAACTGGAGGCCAAAAAATAAGTTTTGTGGGAAAAAAAAGATTTTTTATTTTCACGGCTCTGCGTTATAAACTGTAGTGAAACACTTGGGGGTTCAAAGTTCTCACAACACATCTAGATAAGTTCCTTGGGGGGTCTAGTTTCCAATATGGGGTCACTTGTGGGGGGTTTGTACTGTTTGGGTACATCAGGGGCTCTGCAAATGCAACGTGACGCCTGCAGACCAATCCATTTAAGTCTGCATTCCAAATGGCGCTCCTTCCCTTCTGAGCTCTGTCATGCGCCCAAACAGTGGTTCCCCCCCACATATGGGGTATCAGCATACTCAGGACAAATTTGACAACAACTTTTGAGGTCCAATTTATCCTGATACCCTTGTGAAAATACAAAACTGGGGGCTAAAAATCATTTTTGTGAAAAAAAAAAGAATTTTTATTTTTACGGCTCTGCATTATAAACTTCTGTGAAGCACTTGTTGGGTCAAAGTGCTCACCACACATCTAGATAAGTTCCTTAGGGGGTCTACTTTCCAAAATGGTGTCACTTGTGGGGGGTTTCAATGTTTAGGCACATCAGGGGCTCTGCAAACGCAACATGGCATCCCATCTTAATTCCAGTCAATTTTGCATTGAAAAGTAAAATAGCACTCCTTCCCTTCCGAGCTCTTCTATGCGCCCAAACAGTGGTTTACCCCCACATATGGGGTATCGTCGTACTCAGGACAAATTGCACAACAACTTTTGTGGTCTAATTTCTTCTCTTACCCTTGGGGAAATAAAAACATAGGGGCGAAAAGATCATTTTTGTGAAAAAATATGATTTTTTTATTTTTACGGCTCTGCATTATAAACTTCTGTGAAGCACTTGTTGGGTCAAAGTGCTCACCACACATCTAGATAAGTTCCTTAGGGGGTCTACTTTCCAAAATGGTGTCACTTGTGGGGGGTTTCAATGTTTAAGCACATCAGGGGCTCTCCAAATGCAACATGGCGTCCCATCTCAATTCCAGTCAATTTTGCATTGAAAAGTCAAATGGCGCTCCTTCCCTTCCGAGCTCTGCCCTGCGCCCAAACAATGGTTTACACCCACATATGGGGTATCAGCGTACTCAGGACAAATTGCACAACAATTTTTGAGGTCCAATTTCTTCTCTTACTCTTGGGAAAATAAAAAATTGGGGGCGAAAAGATCATTTTTGTGAAAAAATATGATTTTTTATTTTTACCGCTCTGCATTATAAACTTCTGTGAAGCACTTGTTGGGTCAAAGTGCTCACCACACATCTAGATAAGTTCCTTAGGGGGTCTACTTTCCAAAATGGTGTCACTTGTGGGGGGTTTCAATGTTTAGGCACATCAGGGGCTCTCCAAATGCAACTTGGCGTCCCATCTCAATTCCAGTCAATTTTGCATTGAAAAGTCAAATGGCGCTCCTTTCCTTCCGAGCTCTGCCATGCGCCCAAACAGTGGATTACCCCCACATATGGGGTATCAGCGTACTCAGGACAAATTGTACAACAAATTGGGGGGTCTATTTTCTCCTGTTACCCTTGGTAAAATAAAACAAATTGGATCTGAAATAAATTTTGTGTGAAAAAAAGTTAAATGTTCATTTTTATTTAAACATTCCAAAAATTCCTGTGAAACATCTGAAGGGTTAATAAACTTCTTGAAATTGGTTTTGAGTACCTTGAGGGGTGCAGTTTTTAGAATGGTGTCACACTTGGGTATTTTCTATCATATAGACCCGTCAAAATGACTTCAAATGAGATGTGGTCCCTAAAAAAAAATGGTGTTGTAAAAATGAGAAATTGCTGGTCAACTTTTAACCCTTATAACTCCGTCACAAAAAAAAATTTTGGTTCCAAAATTGTGCTGATGTAAAGTAGACATGTGGGAAATGTTACTTATTAAGTATTTTGCATGACATATGTCTGTGATTTAAGGGCATAAAAATTAAAAGTTGGAAAATTGCGAAATTTTCAAAATTTTTGCCAAATATTCATTTTTTTCACAAATAAACTCAAGTTATATTGAAGAAATTTTACCACTATCATGAAGTACAATATGTCACGAGAAAACAATGTCAGAATCGCCAAGATCCGTTGAAGCGTTCCAGAGTTATAACCTCATAAAGGGACAGTGGTCAGAATTGTAAAAATTGGCCCGGTCATTAACGTGCAAACCACCCTCGGGGCTTAAGGGGTTAATGATAAACTTACCTGGAGCAGCCAGTGCCAGGCAGCAGCTGCCAAGGCAAACAGGATCATGGGGTGCATTAAAAGAGGTCTGGATACACATGATGAGAGCATTATACTGCCTCTGTACAAATCCCTAGTTAGACCGCACATGGAGTACTGTGTCCAGTTTTGGGCACCGGTGCTCAGGAAGGATATAATGGAACTAGAGAGAGTACAAAGGAGGGCAACAAAATTAATAAAGGGGATGGGAGAACTACAATACCCAGATAGATTAGCGAAATTAGGATTATTTAGTCTAGAAAAAAGACGGCTGAGGGGCGATCTAATAACCATGTATAAGTATATAAGGGGACAATACAAATATCTTGCTGAGGATCTGTTTATACCAAGGAAGGTGACGGGCACAAGGGGGCATTCTTTGCATCTGGAGGAGAGAAGGTTTTTCCACCAACATAGAAGAGGATTCTTTACTGTTAGGGCAGTGAGAATCTGGAATTGCTTGCCTGAGGAGGTGGTGATGGCGAACTCAGTCGAGGGGTTCAAGAGAGGCCTGGATGTCTTCCTGGAGCAGAACAATATTGTATCATACAATTATTAGGTTCTGTAGAAGGACGTAGATCTGGGGATTTATTATGATAGAATATAGGCTGAACTGGATGGACAAATGTCTTTTTTCGGCCTTACTAACTATGTTACTATGTTACTATGTTACCTTACCAGTCACTCCCCTGCAGCACCTCTCTGCTTCCAGCGTCCGGGACATTTCGGTGTGTGTGCAATAACATCATCGCACACGCCCGACACCTGACTCAGAAGTACAGAGAATATGGAGGGAGCAGGAGCTGTGCAGCCATCATGGTGACGGCCGTGCACAGCTCCCGGCCCCGGCGCAGATATGCGCGCTGATACTGTGTTGCAGCTGTGTCTGCTGCCGGCTGTGTCACAGTACAGCGCACACAGCCATGCTCAATTTCCATCAGGTGGCCATCGCTGTACTGCTGCTGGGGGAGCAGCCCGGGGGCATTTGCCTCTCTGCCATCCGGATACATGGGTGGGAGAAAATTGCATCAGCATTGGAGGGAATTTACCCTATACATCTCTAATCATCTGGCCATTGGGACACTTTTAGAACATGGACAACTATGAGCTAAGTACTCTTTTATCATACTTGTGATGAACCTCGGAAGAGGAGAAACACATTGAGTTGGTTAATTTTGAGTAAATTTATTTGAACAAGTGGTTATTGAGTATTGTCCTTCTGGTGTGTGATTTACTATGAGGGGTAAAAATTGTTTGTCTGGGACTGTACCAAAGTTCTCCCATCGTTGATTCTTGTGAATTCACACTGTAGGCTTTACTCCTATTAGGCTGAGTCTTGTTACAGAAATTGACCAGTGAGTATTCTCTATAGGGTTGGATCCAGTACATGAATATCATCATGATACTTTGTGCAGGTTGGTCTAAAATATGTTAGACTAGTATTTATGAATATTATTTCACAGTCCAGATATGGGTTTTTCATGCTTTGTCAACTAAGGACTGTTCTATCATATTTTTCTTTTTTGATTGCCATTATAATATCTGCACAATAGGAATAAATGGGGCCTTTTTTCAATAGGCGTCTATTTATTTATCAATATTGAGAGTATAAATGATTTCTGTATTGGGTGATAATAGCTATTATCAATTATCAGGACACTCTATATATGCACTTTTTGGATCTATTCATCTATTATCACCTCATTTCTTGTTGGATCTTTTTAACTACTCTATTTCTATCTATAACTATTCTATCTCCTAGTCCATTAGTAACCACTTATTCCCAAAATTTGGAGTATGAACTTAAATGCCTTCATATAAACAAAGGGATTTAAAGGGGAAAATTAAGTCCTTCATGACCCAGCCTATTTTGACCTTATTGACCTTGCCATTTTTTGCAATTCTGACCAGTGTCCCTTTATGAGGTAGTAACTCAGGAACGCTTCAACAGATCCTAGCGGTTCTAATTTTTGCATTTATTTGTGAAAAAAATGGAAATTTGGCGAAAATTTTGAAAATTCTGCAATTTTCAAATTTTGAATTTTTATTCTGTTAAACGAGAAAGTTATGTGACACAAAATAGTTAATAAATAACATTACCCACATGTCTACTTTACATCAGCACAATTTTAGAAACAATTTTTTTTTTCCTAGGAAGTTATAAGGTTTAACATTTGACCATCGATTTCTCATTTTTACAACGAAATTTACAAAACCATTTTTTTAGGGACCACCTCACATTTGAAGTCAGTTTGAGGGGTCTATATGGCTAAAAATACCCAAAAGTGACACCATTCTAAAAACTGCACCCCTCAAGGTGCTCAAAACCACATTCAAGAAGTTTATTAACCCTTCAGGTGCTTCACAGCAGCAGAAGCAACATGGAAGGAGAAAATAAACGTTTAACTTTTTAGTCACAAAAATGATCTTTTAGCAACAATTTTTTTATTTTCCTAAGAGTAAAAAGAGAAACTGGACCCCAAACATTATTGAACAATTTGTTCTGAGTACGCAGATAGCCCATATGTGGGAAGAACCACTGTTTGGACGCACGACAGGGCTTGGAAGGGAAGGAGCACCATTTGACTTTTGAATGAAAAATTGGCTTCAATCGTTAGCGGACACCATGTCGCGTTTGGAGAGCCCCTGTATACCTAAAGATTGGAATTCCCCCACAAATGACCCCATTTTGGAAACTAGACCCCCCCAAGGAACTTATCTAGATGCATAGTGAGCACTTTGAACCCCCAGGTGCTTCACAAATTGATCCGTAAAAATGAAAAAGTACTTTTTTTTCACAAAAAAATTCTTTTAGCCTCAATTTGTTCATTTCCACATGGGCATCAGGATAAAATGGATCCTAAAATTTATTGGGCAATTTCTCCTGAGTACATTGATCCTCACATATGGGGGTAAACCACTGCTTGGGCACACGGCAGGGCTCGGAAGGGAAGGAGCGCCATTTGACTTTTTGAGTGAAAAATTAGCTCCAATCAATAGCGGACACCATGTTGCGTTTGGAGAGCCCCTGTGTGCCTAAACATTGGAGATCCCCCACATGTGACCCCATTTTGGAAAGTAGACCTCCCATGGAACTAATCTAGATGTGCGATGACTACTTTAAACCCCCAAGTGCTTCACAGAAGTTTACAACACAGAGCCGTAAAAATAAAAAATCATTTTTCTTTCCTCAAAAATTATTTTTTAGCCCGCAATTTGTTATTTTCACAAGAGTAACAGGAGAAATTGGACCCCAAACGTTGTTGTCCAGTTTGTCCTGAGTACGCTGATACCGCATATGTGGGGGGAACCACTGTATGGGCACATGTCGGGGCTCAGAAGGGAAGTAGTGACGTTTTGGAATGCAGACTTTGATGGAATGGTCTGCGGGTATCATGTTAGGTTCGCAGAGCCCCTGATGTGCCTAAACAGTGGAAACCCCCCACAAGTGACCCTATTTTGGAAACTAGACCCCCAATGAAGTTATCTAGATGTGTGGTGAGCACTTTGAACCCCCAAGTGCTTCACAGAAGTTTATAACGCAGAGCAGTGAAAATAAAAAAATCATTTTTCTTTCCTCAAAAATTATGTTTTAGCAAGCTATTTTTTTTACTTTCGCAAGGGTAACAGGAGAAATTGGACCCCAATAGTTGTTGCCTGGTTTGTCCTGAGCATGCTGATACCCCATATGTGGGGGTAAACCACTGTTTGGGCCCACGTTGGGGCTCGGAAAGGAGGGAGCACCATTTGACTTTTTGAACGCAAGATTGGCTGGAATCAATGGTAGTGCCATGTTGCGTTTGGAGACCTCTGATGTGCCTAAACAGTGGAAACTTCTCAATTCTAACTCCAACACTAACCCCAACACACCCCTAACCCTAGTCCCAACTCTAACCATAACCCTAATCACAACCCTAACCCCAACACACCCCTAACCCTAATCCCAACCCAAACCCTAATCCTAACCCTAATCCCAACCCTAATCCTAATCCCAACCCTAACCACAACCCTAACCCCAACACACCCATAACCCTAACCACAACCCTAACCACAAGCCTAATCTTAACCCTATTTCCAACCCTAGCCCTAATTCCAACCCTAACTCTATGTGCCCACGTTGCAGATTAGTGTGAGATTTTTCAGCACCATATTTGAAAAATCCACAGTTAAAAAGCACTGCATTTTACCTGTGGATTTACCGCGGATTTCCAGTGTTTTTTGTGCGTATTTCACCTGCGGATTCCTATTGAGGAACAGGTGTAAAACGCTGCGGAATCCGCACCAAGAATTGACATGCTGCGGAAAATACAACGCAGCGTTTCCGCACGGTACTTTCTGCACCATGGGCACAGTGGATTTGGTTTTCCATAGGTTTACATGGTATTGTAAACCTGATGGAAAACTGCTATGAATCCACAGCAGCCAATCCACTGCGGATCCGCAGCCAAATCCGCGCCGTGTGCACATAGCCTGATTTTACCCTAATTCTAGTTCTAACCCTAATTCTAACCCCAACCGTAGCCCTAACCCTAACCCTAGCCCTAACCCTAGCCCCAACCCTAGCCATAACCCTAACCCTAGCCCTAACCCTAACCCTAGTTCTAACCCTAACCCTAGTGGAAAAATTAAAGTAAATATATTTTCTGTATTTTATTATTGTCCCCACCTATGGGCGTGATAAAGGGGGGGTTCATTTACTAATTTTTTTATACTGATCACTGTGATAGGTTTTATCACAGTGATCAAAATGTACCTGGAACGAATCTGCCAGCCGGCAGATTTGGCGTGCGCACAATGCATGCGCCCACCATTTTGGAAGATGGCGGCACCCATGGAGAAGATGGACATACACCGGGAGGCTCGATAAGTATGAGGGGAGGATCAGATCACAGGGGGGATCGGAGTATGGGGAGGTGGGATCAGAGCATGGGGGAGCGTACAGGAGGACGGGGGAGCGGACACACGGACGAAGGGGAGCGTAGCACAGGACGGAGGACTAGGGAGGAGATCGGTGGCGGTGGTGGGGGGCATATCAGGGTTTCCAGCCATGGCGATGATATTGTAGCATCGGCCATGGCTGGATTGTAATATTTCACCACTTTTCATAGGTGAAATATTACAAATTGCTCTGATTGGCTGTTTCACTTTCAACAGCCAATCAGAGCGATCATAGCCACGGGGGGGGGGTAAAGCCACCCCCCGGGCTGAAGTACCACTCACCCTGTCCCTGCAGATAGGGTGAAATTGGAGTTAACCCTTTCACCCGATCTGCAGGGACACAATCCCTCCATGACGCATACGCTGCATCACAGGTCAGATGGCACCGACTTTCATGACGCAGTGTATGCGTCATAGGTCGGGAAGGGGTTAAGAATGCCTGTGAGGTGTTCCGAATTAAATTAGAAAATAAATTGTCCCACAACAATTCCATGGAGGTGTTGTCTGGCATGAAACAACTAACTGGGTTTAAAAGGCAAAGCGTGGGGAAGTGGATCTGACTTGGCTAATGAAATGAACGGGTTTTTCAACAGATTCTCCAACATAAGCACAGCATCATCAGGAATGGGTGATGGAGCTGGGAAAGGATCGGCAGCATTGACATTGGGGATAAACTGCCTTCTTTCACCGTCTCCCAAATCGACATGAGAAAACAGTTTAGTAGACTTGTTATTGGCAAAGCAGCTGGGCCCAATGGTCTCAGTCTACGTGTCCTCAGAGAGTGTGCAAACCAACTGTGTACTGTCTTTCAGGACCTGTTTAACTGGAGCCTTCAAACACAGAGTGTACCAGAACTGTGGAAGAGCACCTGCCTGGTGCTGGTTCCTAAGACCATTTTTCCAACTTCCCTACAAGACTATCGTCCAGTGGCTTTAACATAACGTGCTATGAAGTCCTTGGAGAGAATAATACTTGCCTACTTGTGTACGAGGGTGAAGGCTTCTACCGAACTCCTGCAGTTTGCGTACCAGCAGAGATTGGGGGTGGATGATGCTGTAGTGTCTCTACTACATACAGTACATTCATTCTTGGACAATGATGGATCTGTAGTTTGCACCATGTTCGTTGACTTCCCAAGTGCTTTCAATACCTTACAGCCGCCCTTACTACATAATAAGTTGACTGATATGGTGGTAGATGAGGGGATGGTGAACTGGATAAATGACTACCTGATGGACAGGCTGCAGTTTGTAAGGATGGGGGAGGTGGTATCTGACAGTGTACGGAGCAGTGTTGGAGCCCCTCAGGGTACAGTCCTATCCCCTTCCTCTTCACATTGCATACAGCTGACTTTCAGTATAAATCAGATTTTTGTCACCTCCACAAATTTTCAGATGACTCAGTGGTTGTAGGGGGCATTGTGGTTGCAGGGGGAGAGGGAATATAGAAGGTTGGTTTCTGACTTTTTGGATTGGTGCCTGACTAACTGTCTAGAACTAAATGTAAAGAAAACCAAGGAGTTGGTGGTAAGTTATAGAAAGAAAAAGGATTACTTACCGATCAATATTGCTGGCCAGGAGGTTTAGATTGTTGAGAGCTACAAATATTTGGGGGTTCACCTTGACACTAAACTCAATTGGAGGTGTCATACATAAAAGGTTTACAAGAAGGGAATGAGCAGACTGTACTTTCTTCGGAAGCTGAGGTCCTTCAATGTGTGTAGTAAAATGCTGGAAATGTTCTACCAGTCCATTGTGGCAAGTGCCATTTTTTTTTGCTATCATATTGCTGGGGCAGTAGTGTGCGAGTATCTGACGCTAATAAGCTCGAAAAACTTATAAAGAAGGCAAGAGCGGCTGTTGGCTGCCATCTGGACTCTTTTGAGGAGGTATTGGAGGATAGAATTCAGAAGAAGTGTTGGGCTATAATAATCAATAATACACACCCACTGCACGAGCTGTTCTTGAAGCAGAAGAGCATATTCAGCAGCCGCCTAATCCAACTAAGGTGTAAGAAGGAGAAATTCAGGAAATAGTTTGTACCTACTGCTATGGGGATGTATAATATTTTCCAAAGGGTGGTAGACAACAATCAACAATATATGTATATTTGCGCTGAAGGTACCATAAATATATCAGAGAGCTTTTAGTAACACAACTTCATAAAAAACTTCATAGAAAGCTTAATAAAAAATGCTAAATACCGTCCTTCATGTACACAGTTACCTTAATCATGGCAAGTGTGGCAATCCTCATTAAAGACTGTTGTCCAGAAAAGGTCCTTGTAGTTAATAGGCGGTCATATTCAAGTGTCCACAATTAAACCTCCCAAAGTAGTACGCAAGGGATGGTCCTCAATGTTGCCAAAACGAGGGGGTAAGGGTATTAACCTGTTCCGGCCGGTGACAGGCACCCCTTGCCCTATAGATAGTATTCCTAGCTCCCACGCTTCCAAAGAAATTGCCAGCAAGGTGCAGCAAAGCTGCAGGACCTTGCGTGACGTCACAAGCACGTGATACTTCACGTGACCGGCTTACAGAGCGCACCCAGGACCAAAATTCTATCCGACGCGTTTTGAGGTCAACAGACTCCTTCATCAGGGATGGTCCGGTGCATAACAGAAGGTGCTTATATACTGTAACTTATGGAAGCGCTGTGCTTACTTATTAAAAGCAAAAAGTTCTATTTCGCTGTTGAGGCCATTCGGAATCAGCGTTTTCATTTCAAATATCCACTTACTCTCCTCTCTTGACATTTGGTGGATGAAATTGCCTTTCCGCCAATTTTTCTTTACTATTTTAATCCCAGTGACGACAATATTTTTTATTGAACCCTCATGATACCTCTCAAAATGTTGTGATACAGGATGACCTGCAAATTTCTTGTTAATGTTACGTAAATGTTCCCCAATGCGCACACTCATTGATCGTATTGTGCGCCCTATATATAATTTCCCACATGGACATTTAATGCCATAGATTACTCCTTGAGTAGAACAAGTTATAAAGTCCTTGATTGTCACTTCTTCTGCATAATTGGCAATACTTAATTGTTTCTTTGTGTTTAATTTTCAACACGGTAAACATTTCCCACATGGAAAAAAACGGACAAAGTCTTTGATATATGCGGCAGTATTGGAGACAAAGGTTTACGTATCGTTGGGGCTATTATATTACCTAGATTGTTTGCCCTCTTATAAACAAATCTAGGATGTTCAGCTAATGATTCTCCAATCACTTTGTCCTCCTTCAATATTTTCCAATATTTCTTTACAATTTTTTTCAGAATTTGACTGTTGGAATTATATGGAGTTATTATCGGAATATCTTCATTTACCATGCTCATAATTTTTTTCTTTTTCTGTTTGAGTAATTTTTTCCTTGATTGTTTTCCCACTTGTTCTTTAGTTCGTATCAAAGTTTGTTTATCATATCCTTTCTGACTAAACTTCTCTATTAAAATGTCTGTCTCCTTATTATAATCTTCTGATTTGGAGCAATTTCTGTGGGTTCCTATAAATTGGCTTTTGGGAACATTTAGGAGCCAACTGGGTAAATGACAACTGCTTAATGAAATATAGTTATTAGAATCAGTAGGTTTGTGATACAGACTAGTTTGAATGCTATTATTTTCTATAAAAATTCTTAAATCTAAAAAATGTACTTCTTTATTACTAGTTAGTGTTGAGCGATACTTTCCGATATCGGAAAGTATCGGTATCGGAAAGTATCGGCCGATACCGTCAAAATATCGGATCTAATCCGATACCGATACCCGATCCCAATGCAAGTCAATGGGACGAAAATATCGGAATTAAAATAAACCCTTTATAAACTTGTAGGTTCATTCTACATGAAGGAAAACAACTAAGAATAATGTAGGATGTATTGGGGGACGTGGCGGAGACATTAAAGGCACAGAGGTTTAGCCCAATGTAATAGAATAGCAGGATTTTGGGTTTTTTTATGACGTTCGGCGTTAGAAAGATTTTGACTATGTTAATTTTTTTTTTATTTTGTCAGATATTGATGTTTCACTACTTCCACGCCCTTCACCTTCTTTTTTACTTCTCCCACACTTTCTTCTTCATTATCCTCATCATCAGCTTCTTTGACATCAACTTCTTCACCTTATTCATCTTCTTCTTCATCTTCTACCTATTATTTTTTTTGTTACATACATTGTTCATATTCTTTTTATTTTACTATTATCTTCTTCATATTCAACTTCTTCATCATATTCTTATTTGTGACAGGCATTCCCGTAGTTGTTATCTATAAAAGTTTGAAGATTACACCTTCCGTTCTGCCTGTCACAAAACAGTTACATTTGTCCGCGTTCAGTTTGGCCTGCAGCATCAGGCTTTATCCAGGGGCACCACGAGGAGGAACGGACTCACCCCCATACACTGCTTAGTCTTCTTCTGCTTATAATTTAGATAATATTTTTTGCTCTGATATTTAGTGTTATGCTTAATGTTCTTCTGCTCTTTGTTCTGCAGCCTCTTGTTCTTCTGCTTCTCGGTCTTCCAGGTCGTCGTCGTCTCCAGGGTTGTCGTCTCCGGGGTTGTCGTCATCGGGGTGGTCTTCAGGGTCGTCGTCTCCGGGGTCGTCGTCATCGGGGTGGTCTTCAGGGTCATCGTCTCCAGGGTCGTCGTCATCACGGTGGTTGTCGTCTCTGGTGTCGTCGTCATCTTAGGGGTGGTCTTCCGGGTCATCGTGATTAGTCTCTTGAACTTGGAAATGTAGCAGAAGGTACAAGAAGGCTGAGAAAATGCCGAGAACCAGCTGATGGAACTGGAACTCGGATGGCTACCCGAAGGTCCAAGAGCCAATGGAACTACCGAGGACCAGCTGACGGTACTGGAACCAGGATGGGGAGCAGAAGGTACAAGAGCAAAAGACAGTGCCGAGAACCAGCTGACGGTGCTGGAACCCGGATGGGTAGCCGAAGGTCCAAGAGCCAATGGAACTACCGAGGACCAGCTGACGTTACTGGAACCTGGGTACTAAGCAGGAGGTACCCGTGCCTGAAAGCACTACCAAGGACCACCTGACATTGGTGGAACTCGGATACCCAGAGGGAGGCACCTAAGCCAAAGGCTCTGCCCGGAACCAGCTGACGGTACTGGAACCAGGATGGGGAGCAGAAGGTACAAGAGCAAGTGTCTGCGTGGCTTTTGCAGGACACGATGCCGGCTGCACAGCAGGGGAACAGCTGGTGGTGCTGAACCCCACTGACACATTGGCTGGTGTTTTTCTCTGTGCAGCTAGCAGTACCGGGCCCCAAC
Organism: Ranitomeya variabilis; assembly: GCF_051348905.1. Taxonomy (NCBI): domain Eukaryota; kingdom Metazoa; phylum Chordata; class Amphibia; order Anura; family Dendrobatidae; genus Ranitomeya; species Ranitomeya variabilis. The sequence goes on from NC_135234.1 coordinate 554,699,748, forward strand.
TGGCGGTGTTAGAGCCCGGGGTCAGCAGGAGGAGGAGATAGAGCAGAGTGTAGGCCGAAGCCTGCACTGGCGGCAGCTTTGGGTCTGTTGTGCCTGCGGGGCTGTTGCAGGACACGTTGCCGGCTGCACAGCAGGGGAACAGCTGGCGGTGCTGAACCCCACTGACACATTGGCTGGTGTTTTTCTCTGTGCAGCTAGCAGTACCGGGCCCCAACTGGCGGTGTTAGAGCCCGGGGTCAGCAGGAGGAGGAGATGGAGCAGAGTGTAGGCCGAAGCCTGCACTGGCGGCAGCTTTGGGTCTGTTGTGCCTGCGTGGCTGTTGCAGGACACGTTGCCGGCTGCACAGCAGGGGAACAGCTGGCGGTGCTGAACCGCACTGACACATTGGCTGGTGTTTGGCTCTGTGCAGCTAGCAGTACCGGGCCCCAACTGGCGGTGTTGGAGCCCGGGCTCTGCAGGGGGAGCAGAGTGTAGGCCGAAGCCTACTTGAACCAATTTCAAAGGTAACCTTTAACCCCCCCTCAGGGGTTACAAAGTAGAAGAGCCACAGCTTATGCAGCAGTAGTGCTGCACAAGTCAAAGGTTGCTCTTTTAATTTTGCTCCTTGCACACGCTGAATGAAACACGTATAACATTTAGCCCTTTATACAGTCAAACTGTGTTGGAGGCGCGAGTTCCCTTTGTAATGAGACGCAGCACAGATGTCAAGAATCCCACCTTGGTGCTGGGTGCAGCCTCCTGAGCGTTGTTATTTGCTGTACAGGAGTCTGCGCTGTCGTGTTATCCCCTGGCCTAGCGCTGTTAGCGCTGCCCATCTTCTGACCTCATTTAATGTCGGCCGCTGCGGTTCGCGATGACCATGAATCCCAGCCCCGCGGTGTCTTAACATTGTTAAAACACTGCGGGGCTGTGATTCATGGCCTGGCGCAGCACATATGTTCGCCTCTCGCACTCGGGTCCTTACACCCGCTGCAGACTGTGCGGCGTCAGCTGATCCCTTATCGCATGCCACGGCCATGAAGCCGCACAGTCCGAAGAAGGCGGAAGGAGATGAGGGACAGGCGAAGAAATGCACCGTTCATGCCCATCAATCACACCCTCGCAGTCCCAATAAATAAGACACCGAGGGGCGTTGTGTGGGTCAGGGCGGCCGCAGAGGCGCAGGCAGCCAAACAATGATGCCAGAAGACGGGCAGCGCTACCAAGGGGGTTGCAGCCTGTCATTACAAAGGAAAGTCACACCTCCGGGACGGTTAAATGGTCACGCAGAGGACACATTTTAGACGTGTTTTCAGTTCCACATGTGCGAGGAGAATACGTTTATGAGCCACCTTGCACACATGCAGCATTACCGCTGTACAAGGTGGCCTTAAAAACGTACAAACGCCTGGGGGAGGGGGGACAGGTTCCCTTCAATTTCAGTTCTTGTGTCTGCGTGGCTTTTGCAGGACACGATGCCGGCTGCACAGCAGGGGAACAGCTGGCGGTGCTGAACCCCACTGACACATTGGCTGGTGTTTTTCTCTGTGCAGCTAGCAGTACCGGGCCCCAACTGGCGGTGTTAGAGCCCGGGGTCAGCAGGAGGAGGAGATGGAGCAGAGTGTAGGCCGAAGCCTGCACTGGCGGCAGCTTTGGGTCTGTTGTGCCTGCGTGGCTGTTGCAGGACACGTTGCCGGCTGCACAGCAGGGGAACAGCTGGCGGTGCTGAACCCCACTGACACATTGGCTGGTGTTTGGCTCTGTGCAGCTAGCAGTACCGGGCCCCAACTGGCGGTGTTGGAGCCCGGGCTCTGCAGGGGGAGCAGAGTGTAGGCCGAAGCCTACTTGAACCAATTTCAAAGGTAACCTTTAACCCCCCCTCAGGGGTTACAAAGTAGAAGAGCCACAGCTTATGCAGCAGTAGTGCTGCACAAGTCAAAGGTTGCTCTTTTAATTTTGCTCATTGCACACGCTGAATGAAACACGTATAACATTTAGCCCTTTATACAGTCAAACTGTGTTGGAGGCGCGAGTTCCCTTTGTAATGAGACGCAGCACAGATGTCAAGAATCCCACCTTGGTGCTGGGTGCAGCCTCCTGAGCGTTGTTATTTGCTGTACAGGAGTCTGCGCTGTCGTGTTATCCCCTGGCCTAGCGCTGTTAGTGCTGCCCGTCCTCTGACCTCATTTGATGTCGGCCGGTGCGTTTTGCGATGCCCATGAATCCCAGCCCCGCAGTGTCTTGACATAGTTAAAACACTGCGGGGCTGGGATTCATGGCCTGGCGCAGTACATATGTTCGCCTCTCGCTTGGGTTCTTACACCTGCTTCAGACTATGTGGCGTCAGCTGATCCCTTATCGCATGCCACGGCCATGAAGCCGCACAGTCCGAAGAAGGCGGAAGGAGATGAGGGACAGGCGAAGAAATGCACCGTTCATGCCCGTCAATCACACCCTCGCAGTCAAAATAAATAAGACACCGAGGGGCGTTGTGTGGGGCAAGGCGGCCGCAGAGGCGCACCCAGCCAAACAATGATGCCAGAAGACGGGCATCGTTACCAAGGAGCTTGTTGCGTGTCAATACAAAGGAAAATCACACCTGAGGGACATTTTAATGGTCACAGAGGACACATTTTAGACGTGTTCAGTTCCACGAGTGCAAGGAGAATACGTTTCTGAGCCACCTTGCACACATGCAGCATTACTGCTGTACAAGGTGGCTGTAAAACATAGAAACACCTGGGGGAGGGTGGACAGGTTCCCTTCAATTTCAGTTCTTGTGTCTGCGTGGCGGTCGCAGGACACGTTGCCGGCTACACAGCAGGGGAAAAGCTGGCGGTGCTGAACCCCACTGACACATTGGCTGGTGTTTTTCTCTGTGCAGCTGGCAGTACTGGGCCCCAACTGGCGGTGTTAGAGCCCGGGGTCAGCAGGAGGAGGAGAGGGAGCAGAGTGTAGGCCGAAGCCTGCACTGGAGCAAGTTGAAAGGGAAACTTTAACCCCCCCCAGGCGTTTGTAGCTGAAAGAGCCATCGTGTACAGCACTAATGCTGGAAAAGGTAAACTTAGCTCTTTTAATTATGGTCCTTGCACATGCTGAACCTAACACTTATAAAAAGTGTCCCCTCCTACCGTGATACCGTCCGGTAGGTGGAACTTTCCTTTGTGATGTGACGCAGCACAGCCGTCATTCTTACCCCCTTGGCGCCGTGCGCCGCCTCCTCAGCGTTGTTTGAATCAGTCCCGGAGCCTGCGCTGTTAGGTTAGCCCTTGGCCATGCACACATTTTGCGCTGCCCGTCTTCTGACATCATTTGGTGTCAGGCTGGCTGCGCCTGTGCGGCCGCGCTGGCCGAGAGCCCGCCTCGTACTGTCTTCTGATTTAATCCCACTGGGGGCCTGAGATCCATAGACATGCGCAGTGCATATCTGAACCTCCACCTCTCACTCATCTCCCTACGGCTTCTTCTGACTGTGCGGTGTCACGGCCGTGGCATGCTATTAGGGACCAGCTGACACCGCACAGTTTGAAGAAGCCGTAGGGAGATGAGTGAGAGGTGGAGGTTCAGATATGCACTGCGCATGTCCATGGATCTCAGGCCCCCAGTGGGATTAAATCAGAAGACAGTACGAGGCGGGCTCTCGGCCAGCGCGGCCACACAGGCGCAGCCAGCCTGACACCAAATGATGTCAGAAGACGGGCAGCGCAAAATGTGTGCATGGCCAAGGGCTAACCTAACAACGCAGGCTCCGGGACTGATTCAAACAACGCTGAGGAGGCGGCGCACGGCGCCAAGGGGGTAAGAATGACGGCTGTGCTGCGTCACATCACAAAGGAAAGTTCCACCTACCGGACGGTATCACGGTAGGAGGGGACACTTTTCATAAGTGTTAGGATCAGCATGTGCAAGGAGCACCACGAAAAGAGGCACTTTTTACCTTTGCATCATTACTGCTGCACAAGGTGGCTCCTTCAGTAACAAACACCTGGGGGGGGGGACAGGTTCCCTTAAATTTAACTTGTTGTGCCTGCGTGGCGGTCGCAGTACACGTTGCCGGCTGCACAGCAGGGGAACAGCTGGCGGTGCTGAACCCCACTAACACATTGGCGAGGTGTTTGGCTCTTTGCGGACAGCACTTCTGGACGGCAACTGGCGGTGTTGGAGCCCAGGGACAGGTGGAGGAGGAGGAGGTAGGAGGGATTGCCACACACACAGCAGGGGAACAGCTGACATTACTGAACCCCAATAACAGAGGAGGGACTGTTGACTGTGCGTACAGCACTTCTGGACGGCAACTGGCGGTGTTGGAGCCCAGGGACAGGTGGAGGAGGAGGAGGTAGGAGGGATTGCCACTCACACAGCAGGGGAACAGCTGACGTTACTGAACCCCAATAACAGAGGAGGGACTGTTGACTGTGCGTACAGCACTTCTGGACGGCAACTGGCGGTGTTGGAGCCCAGGGACAGGTGGAGGAGGAGGAGGTAGGAGGGATTGCCACACACACAGCAGGGGAACAGCTGACGTTACTGAACCCCAATAACAGAGGAGGGACTGTTGACTGTGCGTACAGCACTTCTGGACGGCAACTGGCGGTGTTGGAGCCCAGGGACTGGTGGAGGAGGAGGAGGTAGGAGGGATTGCCACACACACAGCAGGGGAACAGCTGACGTTACTGAACCCCAATAACAGAGGAGGGACTGTTGACTGTGCGTACAGCACTTCTGGACGGCAACTGGCGGTGTTGGAGCCCAGGGACAGGTGGAGGAGGAGGAGGTAGGAGGGATTGCCACACACACAGCAGGGGAACAGCTGACGTTACTGAACCCCAATAACAGAGGAGGGACTGTTGACTGTGCGTACAGCACTTCTGGACGGCAACTGGCGGTGTTGGAGCCCAGGGACAGGTGGAGGAGGAGGAGGTAGGAGGGATTGCCACACACACAGCAGGGGAACAGCTGACGTTACTGAACCCCAATAACAGAGGAGCGACTGTTGACTGTGCGTACAGCACTTCTGGACGGCAACTGGCGGTGTTGGAGCCCAGGGACAGGTGGAGGAGGAGGAGGTAGGAGGGATTGCCACACACACAGCAGGGGAACAGCTGACGTTACTGAACCCCAATAACAGAGGAGGGACTGTTGACTGTGCGTACAGCACTTCTGGACGGCAACTGGCGGTGTTGGAGCCCAGGGACAGGTGGAGGAGGAGGAGGTAGGAGGGATTGCCACACACACAGCAGGGGAACAGCTGACGTTACTGAACCGCAATAACAGAGGAGCGACTGTTGACTGTGCGTACAGCACTTCTGGACGGCAACTGGCGGTGTTGGAGCCCAGGGACAGGTGGAGGAGGAGGAGGTAGGAGGGATTGCCACACACACAGCAGGGGAACAGCTGACGTTACTGAACCCCAATAACAGAGGAGGGACTGTTGACTGTGCGTACAGCACTTCTGGACGGCAACTGGCGGTGTTGGAGCCCAGGGACAGGTGGAGGAGGAGGAGGTAGGAGGGATTGCCACACACACAGCAGGGGAACAGCTGACGTTACTGAACCCCAATAACAGAGGAGGGACTGTTGACTGTGCGTACAGCACTTCTGGACGGCAACTGGCGGTGTTGGAGCCCAGGGACAGGTGGAGGAGGAGGAGGTAGGAGGGATTGCTACACACACAGCAGGGGAACAGCTGACGTTACTGAACCCCAATAACAGAGGAGGGACTGTTGACTGTGCGTACAGCACTTCTGGATGGCAACTGGCGGTGTTGGAGCCCAGGGACAGGTGGAGGAGGAGGAGGTAGGAGGGATTGCCACACACACAGCAGGGGAACAGCTGACGTTACTGAACCCCAATAACAGAGGAGCGACTGTTGACTGTGCGTACAGCACTTCTGGACGGCAACTGGCGGTGTTGGAGCCCAGGGACAGGTGGAGGAGGAGGAGGTAGGAGGGATTGCCACACACACAGCAGGGGAACAGCTGACGTTACTGAACCCCAATAACAGAGGAGGGACTGTTGACTGTGCGTACAGCACTTCTGGACGGCAACTGGCGGTGTTGGAGCCCAGGGACAGGTGGAGGAGGAGGAGGTAGGAGGGATTGCCACACACACAGCAGGGGAACAGCTGACGTTACTGAACCCCAATAACAGAGGAGGGACTGTTGACTGTGCGTACAGCACTTCTGGACGGCAACTGGCGGTGTTGGAGCCCAGGAACAGGTGGAGGAGGAGGAGGTAGGAGGGATTGCCACACACACAGCAGGGGAACAGCTGACGTTACTGAACCCCAATAACAGAGGAGGGACTGTTGACTGTGCGTACAGCACTTCTGGACGGCAACTGGCGGTGTTGGAGCCCAGGGACAGGTGGAGGAGGAGGAGGTAGGAGGGATTGCCACACACACAGCAGGGGAAAAGCTGACGTTACTGAACCCCAATAACAGAGCAGGGACTGTTGACTGTGCGTACAGCACTTCTGGACGGCAACTGGCGGTGTTGGAGCCCAGGGACAGGTGGAGGAGGAGGAGGTAGGAGGGATTGCCACACACACAGCAGGGGAACAGCTGACGTTACTGAACCCCAATAACAGAGGAGCGACTGTTGACTGTGCGTACAGCACTTCTGGACGGCAACTGGCGGTGTTGGAGCCCAGGGACAGGTGGAGGAGGAGGAGGTAGGAGGGATTGCCACACACACAGCAGGGGAACAGCTGACGTTACTGAACCCCAATAACAGAGGAGGGACTGTTGACTGTGCGTACAGCACTTCTGGACGGCAACTGGCGGTGTTGGAGCCCAGGGACAGGTGGAGGAGGAGGAGGTAGGAGGGATTGCCACACACACAGCAGGGGAACAGCTGACGTTACTGAACCCCAATAACAGAGGAGGGACTGTTGACTGTGCGTACAGCACTTCTGGACGGCAACTGGTGGTGTTGGAGCCCAGGGACAGGTGGAAAAGCAGAGGAACACAATGTAGGCCGAAGCCTGAGAAAGTCGAAAGGGAACCTTTAACCCCCCCCCAAGGCGTTTGTAGCTGAAAGAGCCAGCTTGTGCAGCACAAAAGATGCAAAAGGAAAAGGTGGCTCTTTTCATCACGCTCCTTGCAAACACAGAACTAAACACTTATAAAATGTGTCCCCTGAAACCGTGAAACCGTCCCGGAAGTGGGACTTTCCTTCGTAATATGACGCAGCACAGCCGTCATTCCTACCCCCCCGGCGCCGTGCCCCGGCTCATCAGCGTTGTTTGATTCCGTCCCGGAGCCTGCGCTGTTATGTTATCCCGTGGCCAGGCACACTTAGCGCTGCCCATCTTCTGACATCATTTGGTGTCAGGCTGGCTGCGCCTGTGTGGCCGCGCTGGCCGAGAGCCCGCCTCGCAGTGTCTTCTGATTTAATCCCACTGGGGGCCTGGGATCCATGGCCATGCGCAGTGCATATCCTCGCCTCTCACTCCCCTCCCTACGGCTTCTTAAGACTGTGTGGTGTCACGGCCGTGGCATGCTATTAGGGACCAGCTGACACCGAACAGTCTGAAGAAGCCATAGGGAGATGAGTGAGAGGTGGAGGTTCAGATATGCACTGCGCATGTCCATGGATCCCAGGCCCCCAGTGGGATTAAATCAGAAGACACTGCGAGGCGGGCTCTCGGCCAGCGCGGCCGCACAGGCGCAGCCATCCTGACACCAAATGATGCCAGAAGACGGGCAGCGCTAAGTGTGCCTGGCCACAGGATAACATAACAGCGCAGGCTCCGGGACGGAATCAAACAACGCTGAGGAGCCGGGGCGCGGCGCCGGGGGGTAGGAATAACGGCTGTGCTGCGTCATATTACGAAGGAAAGTCCCACCTCCGGGACGGTTTTACGGTATCAGTGGACACATTTTATAAGTGTTAAGTTCTGCGTGTGCAAGGAGCTAAAACAAAATAGCTACCTTTTCCTTGTGCAGCATTACTGCTGCACAAGGTGGCTCTTTCAGTAACAAACGCCTTGGGGGGGGGACAGATTCCCTTACATTTCAGTTGTTGTGTCAGCGTGGCGGTCGCATGACACATTGCCGGCTACACAGCTGGGGATCAGCTGACGTTACTGAAACCCAATAACACTGGGTCGTATGTTTTGACTGTGCAGACGGCACTTCTGAGCCTCAACTGGCGGTGTTGGAGCCCAGGAATTTAAGTTCAGGTGGTAGAAAGATGAACACAACAGGAGACCTGGATAACGTATACAGTGACCTAATTATTTAATCAGGAGGAGGAGTGGCAAATTCCTGCGAGATCCAGGCCTTTTTCATTTTCAGGAAAGTAAGCCGGTCAACGTTATCGGAGGATAGTCGCATGCGACGGTCAGTTAGTACACCACCTGCAGCACTAAAGACGCGTTCCGATAATACACTGGCCGCAGGGCAAGACAGCACCTCCAATGCATACTGGCTTAGCTCTGGCCATGTATCCAGCTTTGAGACCCAAAACTTGAAAGGGGAAGAGCCGTCTGGGAGTACAGCAAGAGGGCAAGACATGTAGTCTGTCACCATCTGACGGAACCGTTGCCTCCTGCTGACTGGAGCCGTCTGTGATGGTGTAGACTTTTGTGGGGGGCACAGAAAACTGTGCCACAGTTGGGCCATACTGGTCTTGCCTTGGGCAGAGGCACTGCTTCTGCTCCCTCTTTGTGCAGAGCCTCCACCACTGCCTGGACGCACTGAGCTGCTTTGGAATGCACTAGCAGCACTTCTCTCAGTTGGAATGGAGAAGATGATGGAATTGACCAGTGTGTCTTGGTACTCCCGCATTTTTCGCTCCCGGTTCAACGGTGTGATGAGGCTTTCTATGTTGTCCCGGTAGCGAGGATCGAGGAGGGTGAACACCCAATAATCAGACATGTTGAGAATGTGGGCGATGCGGCGGTCGTTTCTCAGGTACTGCAGCATGTAATCCACCATGTGCTGCAGACTGCCAACTGCCCAAGAAACGCTGTCCCCTGCTGGAGGCGTGATCTCTGCCCGCTCGTCATCACCCCACCCTCGCTGTACACACTGAGTACTGGACAATTCGGTAACTCCCTCCTCTGGACGGATGTCTTCCTCCTCCATTGACTCCTCCTCATCCTCCTCACAAACTGTCCCCTGCCTACGCGTTTGTGAGGAACCATGTGGCGCTGACTGTCCAGAAGATTATGGAAATGGTGAATCCTCATCCTCCACCTCTTCCACAACATCATCCCTTAGCGCTTGAAGTGATTTTTCAAGCAGGCAGATAAGGGGGACAGTCATGCTGACTAGTGCATCATCTGCACTCGCCATCCGCGTGGAATAATCAAAGGGACGCAAAACCTGGCAGACGTCATTCATAGTGGCCCACTCTGTGGTTGTGAAGTCTGTACGGCGCTGAGTGCGACTTCTTTGCGCCTGAAGCAGCTGGTACTCCATTACAGCTTGCTGCTGCTCACACAACCGCTCCAACATATGTAACGTGGAATTCCACCTGGTAGGTAGGTCACATATGATGCGATGTTCCGGCAGGCGGCGTCGGCGCTGCAGAGCCGCAATGCGCGCTTTTGCCGTGCTGGAACGCCGCAAGTGAGCACACTCTAGGCGGACCTTGTGCAGCAGTGCATCAAGATCCGGATAGTCCCTCAAAAAGCTCTGCACGACCAAATTGAGCACATGTGCCAGACATGGGATGTGAGTGAGGTTGCCGAGGCCCAGAGCTGCCACCAGATTTCGGCCATTATCACACACTACCATGCCTGGCTGGAGATTCGCTGGCACAAACCACACATCGCTCTCCTGCTTGATGGCATTCCAGAGCTCCTGCACTGTGTGGCTACGATTCCCCAAAAAAATTAATTTCAAGACGGCCTGTTGACGTTTGGCCACGGCTGTGCTCATGTCGGTCGTAACAGGTACACGTTCATCACGGGTCCATGTGGAGGTGGACTGTGACGGCTCCTGCAGCGATGATTCTGAGGAACTGGTGTAAGAGGAGGAGTCAATGCGTACAGAATGGATTCCTGCAATCCTTGGAGTGGGCAGGACACGTCCTGCGCCACTCGCACGGTCTGTACCCGGCTCAACGACATTAACCCAATGGGCAGTGAGGGAAAGGTATCGCCCCTGTCCATGTTGACTGGTCCACGCATCGGTGGTGAGGTGGACCTTGCTACTGACGGCGTTCAGTAGCGTGTGTTTTATGTGTCCCTCCACATGCTTGTGCAGGGCAGGGACGGCTTGCCTGCTGAAGTAAAAGCGGCTGGGCACATTGTACTGTGGGACTGCCAATGACATCAAGTCACGGAAGCTGTCAGTCTCCACCAGCCTGAATGACAGCATTTCCAGTGACAGAAGTTTGGCAATGCCTGCAGTCAGAGCCTGTGCTCGTGGGTGGTTTGACGAGAAAGGCCGCCTTTTCTCCCATGCCTGTATTACCGATGGCTGTAGACTGGGCTGGGAGTGTGTGGATGACTGGGAAAGTGGTGCTGCGGGTGGAATTACAGCGGGTCTCTGGACAACAGGGCCAGAGGTTCTTCCACGGCGATCCTGGGAGGAAGCCGAACCAGCTGCGTGTGAGCTGGAGGAAGAGGCAACACGAGCTGAAGAGGTGGTAGCTGCCGCTGTTGGTTGGCCTAGCTCTTCAGTGTGTTTTTCTAACAACGCCGGGTGCCTGGTGCGCACATGTTTCCACATGTTGGAGGTATTGAGGCTGCTGACATTTCGACCTCTTTTTACTTTGTGATGACACACCTTGCATTTGACATAGCAAATGTCATCTGCAACTGTGTCAAAAAAGGCCCAGGCACTGCAAGTCTTGGGAGCGCCCTTTTTGGCTTTTGAAAGAGACATGCTCCTAACGGGTGCCAAAGCGGAGGCTGCAGGATCCGCAGTCTTCCCCCTCCCTCTCCCTCTTTGGGCCGTACGGGGAATCTCTTCCTCAGAGCTGCTCCCACCACCTTCCTGTCCCTCACGCCAAGATGGGTCAAGGACCTCATCATCTACACTACCCTCTGCCCCCAACTGCTCCTCCTGGGTAGTCTCAGCAGCAGAGCACGCACCAGTAAGTGGCACCTGAGTGTCATCATCAGCTGATGCGGCCTGCGATGTGGTGACCGGAGCCACTGGCCCACCCGCCTCTTCAGAGGAAGAGAGAAAAAGCTGTTGGGCATCACTGCACCCTGCCTCTTCTTCCATTTCTCCAATGCTGCTTGGCTGGCCCCCTGTTTCCAAGCCAAGAGATTCAGAGAACAGAAGTAGAGACGGCTCCTGTCCTGGGCTCTCTGTCTGCCTGGGCAATTTGGCAGGTGGTGAAGAGACAGATGGCTGCTCTCCAGTGCTCTGTGTCTGAGAGGATGTGGCACTAATTGAAGTTGATGCATTAGCTGCCATCCATCTGACAACGGCTTCAATTTGGTCTTCACGCAGCAGCGGTGTAGGGCGCTCTGACACAAAGATGCGCATGAACGACTGTTGCCTGGTGAATGTGGGTGCTGATGAGTCACCGGTGCCCGCAGCAGGCACAGAATCCCCACGTCCCCTCCCTGCTCCGCGCCCACGCCCACGCCCACGTGCCTTCCTCACTGCCTTCTTCATCTTGATTGACTGATAAAGATAAGCAGAAAAGTACTAACGGCTTTGTGTGCTTATTCCTGAGCAACTCCTCCTAACAGGTATAAGAAACACTAATTTTCTAAAGTGTGGACTAGACTTTAATATGAGCTAATGTGGCCTACACAAATGTAAAGTGGTGTAACTGGTGTGTTTGGTGAACTTTATTATTTATTTATTTTTTGGGGGCTGAACTGACAACGGATAGAGCTGCAGTCACACGGAGACCGTGCAGACAGACGTAAACGGCGCTGCAAGGCCCAAAAACCCTCCTCTACGTTATCCTATGTAGTGTTTTTCCACAAGTTAGCTGGAGACGGGTGGAAAGACACTAATAGGAATTTTTTGAAAAAATGTGCAGCAGCCTGCACTACTTAAAACAAAATGAAAATTGATTTGGCGGTATGACGCAGTGAACAACCCTGAGCTGGAGACAACCAGGCTACGGCTGCTCACAGACTACAGGGCGAGCTGCAGTCACACGGAGACCGTGCAGACAGCCGTAAACGGCGCTGCAAGGCCCAAAAACCCTCCTCTACGTTATCCTATGTAGTGTTTTTCCACAAATTAGCTGGAGACGGGTGGAAAGACACTAATAGGAATTTTTTGAAAAAATGTGCAGCAGCCTGCACTACTTAAAACAAAATGAAAATTGATTTGGCGGTATGACGCAGTGAACAACCCTGAGCTGGAGACAACCAGGCTACGGCTGCTCACAGACTACAGGGCGAGCTGCAGTCACACGGAGACCGTGCAGACAGCCGTAAACGGCGCTGCAAGGCCCAAAAACCCTCCTCTACGTTATCCTATGTAGTGTTTTTCCACAAATTAGCTGGAGACGGGTGGAAAGACACTAATAGGATTTTTTTGAATAAATTAGCAGCAGACTACACTACTTGAAAAAAAAAAAAAAAAAGAACAGTATGAGGCAATGAACCACCCTCCCTGAACTGAATACAACCAGCTATGGATGGCCTATGTGGCTGCACTCAGACTAGAGAGTGGGCTGCACTCACACACACACACACACACACACAGACCTTGCAGATCGCTGTGAAAACAGCGCTACAAGGCAAAAGCTAGGTGAATAATAGGTGAACACAGCGGTTGCTAAATTAGCCTTTGGAAAGCACAAAGAAGCAAATCGCTATCTCTAAACTGTCCCTCAGTCAGCAAACAGCGTCCTGTCACTAACTGAATTCACAGCAGAGTGATCGCAAAATGGCGCCAGCGACTTTTAAACTGCATCATGACATCATTTCAGCAGCCAATCACAGCCTTGCCAGTAGTTTCATGCCCTCCATGCTAAACAGGATGTGCCCACACTTGGAATCATTCTCATTGGCTGAATTTCTGCATTTTGAATCTTGGAACTTCCGATTCCGGTATCCGATACGCGGCAAGTATCGGAATCCCGGTATCGGAATTCCGATACCGCAAGTATCGGCCGATACCCGATACTTGCGGTATCGGAATGCTCAACACTATTACTAGTATTAGCTGTGAATTTTAAAAAATAATTATTTTTATTAAGTTCATTAATAAAATCCAATAGTAAAATTGGGCTACCTGACCATATAAAAACTATGTCGTCAATAAAACACTGCCATAGGACCAGGTTCGTCCGCAGGAGTCCATCCATATAAATATTATCCTCCTCCCACTTACCAACATACAAATTGGCATAACTAGGGGCGAAACTGGTACCCAAGGCAGTGCTCCACTGCTGGGAGTAGTAGTCCTTCCCAAAACAGAAGTAATTGTGGGTAGGGTTGAGCAAAACAGATCGGCACTTTTCAAAAGTTGACGACTTTTAGCAAAGTCGGGTTTCGTGAAACCCGACCCAATCCCACTCTGGGATCGGGTCGGCGGTACACGATCTGTAATCCAAAGTCGGGTTTCGTAGTTACCTTCAGTCACGGTGATGCGCCCCCTGGTGGATGTCCTCATGAACTGCAGCCTGGGAACTTTTTCCCACGCTCCAGGTCATATGAGGACATCCACCAGGGGGCGCATCACCGCGACTGAAGGTAACTATAGGTCATTGACCTACATTTCCTTCATTCGCCGGGGTTTACAGGCACGAGCACAGCTGCATTATAGCAGAGCTCCTGCCTGTAAACTATTTTAACCCCTTCAGATGGATTTACCTCGTGGTACGTGACAGTTCATCAGAGGGTATGTATATTGTTGGTTTATTATTTTTTCAAGCGAGGGTCTTCAGGTGGATTGAGAGAGCAATAAAATATTAAAACAACCTGTGTGTTTATTTCATTAAAATACTTTTTAATCATGTGTGTGTGTGTTTTTTAACCCTTTCATACAATTGGATTAATAATGGATAGGTGTCAGAATTGACGCCTCTCCATTATTAATCTGGCTTAATGTCACCTTACAATAGCAAGGTGACATTAACCCTTCATTACCCCATATCCCACCTCTACACGGGAGTGGGAAGAGAGTGGCCAAGTGCCAGAATAGGCGCATCTTCCAGATGTGCCTTTTCTGGGGTGGCTGGGGGCAGATGTTTTTAGCCATGGGGGGGCCAATAACCATGGACCCTCTCCTGGCTATTAATATTTACCCTCAGTCACTGGCTTTACCTCTCTGGCAGAGAAAATTGCGCGGGAGCCCACGCCAATTTTTTCCGCGATTTAACCCTTAAATTTAATAGCTACAGCGCCGAAATTTTGCACATACACACTACTAACATTAGTAGTGTGGAATATGCAAAAAAAAGGGGGATATGACATGGTTTACTGTATGTAAACCATGTCTCATATCATGTCCGGTTTAGCCAGGATAAATGAAAAGCCGGCAATTGAATTACCGGCTTTTCAACATTATCGCGCTGAAGCAAATATTAAAAAAGTATGCTTCCCCATTGAATTGCATTGGGTTTCGTGTTTTGGCCGATCCCCGACCCCTACTTTTCAATAAGATCGGCCAATTTCACTCGACCCGACTTTTGAGAAAGTCGGGTTTCGTGAAACCCGACTCGATCTCAAAAAATGAAAAGTCGCTCAACCCTAGTTGTGGGTAAGTATAAAATATATACATTCTGTAATAAAAGAAATTTGGTCACCTGGTATAATTCCATATTTAGATAAAAAAATATTTAACTGCTTCACATCCTTTCTGGTGTTGAATAATTGTATACAGAGAAGTGATGTCAAGAGTGCCTATTATGTAATGACTAGACTGTGGCCCGATTCTAACGCATCGGGTATTCTAGAATATGCATGTCCCCGTAGTATATGGATAATGATGATTCCAGAATTCGCGGCAGACTGTGCCCGTCGCTGATTGGTCGATGCAACCTTTATAACATCATCGTCGCCATGGCAACCATTATGACATCTATGTCGATACTGTGCCCGTCGCTCATTGATCGAGGCCTAGCGGCCTCGACCAATCAGAGACGCGGGATTTCCATTATGACATCATCGTCGCCATGCTATGCCCATCGCTGATTATAGATTCTGCCACTGAATAGTTTGTAATTTCTGTAAGACATGTGAACTGTCTTTCAGATAGGACGGGAGTTGGGGACATAATTTCTGTAAATGGCAATCCACATATCTCGACAAATTAGTTGTGAGGCCTCCTATAGCTGAAATTATAGGCCTCCCTGGTGGATGTAACTGATCTTTATGTACCTTAGGTAGGTAATAAAAATATGGGACTCTAGGATATGTTATATTAATAAAATCATGTTCATTTTTATTTAAAAAACCTTTTTGAAGTCCCATTTTTATCAAATTTTGCATTTCAACAATGTAATTTTCTGTTGGATCCACCTTGAGTATTTTATATGTACATGTGTCCCCCAATAGGCGTAAGGGGTCTATGTTGTAGTCTTTAGTGTTTAAAATCACTATTCCCCCCCTTTATCTGCGGGTCTTACTGTGATTTCCTTGTTATCTTGAAGTTGTCTAATTGCCCTTCGTTCGTCATTAGACAGATTATACTTAAATTTAGAACAATTTTTGTTAGAAATTTTCCTGATATCATTAATAACATTCTTTTGAAAGGCATTCTCTGTATACAATTATTCAACACCAGAAAGGATGTGAAGCAGTTAAATATTTTTTATCTAAAGATGGAATTATACCAGGTGACCAAATTTCTTTTATTACAGAATGTATATATTTTATACTTACCCACAACTACTTCTGTTTTGGGAAGGACTACTACTCCCAGCAGTGGGGCACTGCCATGGGTACCAGGTTCGCCCCTAGTTATGCCAATTTGTATGTTGGTAAGTGGGAGGAGGATAATATTTATATGGATGGACTCCTGCGGACGAACCTGGTCCTATGGCAGCGTTTTATTGACGACATAGTTTTTATATGGTCAGGTGGCCCAATTTTACTATTGGATTTTATTAATGAACTTAGTAAAAATAATTATTTTTTAAAATTCACAGCTAATACTAGTAATAAAGAAGTACATTTTTTAGATTTAAGAATTTTTATAGAAAATAATAGCATTCAAACTAGTCTGTATCACAAACTTACTGATTCTAATAACTATATTTCATTAAGCAGTTGTCATTTACCCAGTTGGCTCCTAAATGTTCCCAAAAGCCAATTTATAAGAACCCACAGAAATTGCTCCAAATCAGAAGATTATAATAAGGAGACAGACATTTTAATAGAGAAGTTTAGTCAGAAAGGATATGATAAACAAACTTTGATACGAACTAAAGAACAAGTGGGAAAACAATCAAGGAAAAAATTACTCAAACAGAAAAAGAAAAAAATTATGAGCATGGTAAATGAAGATATTCCGATAATAACTCCATATAATTCCAACAGTCAAATTCTGAAAAAAATTGTAAAGAAATATTGGAATATATTGAAGGAGGACAAAGTGATTGGAGAATCATTTGGCTGAACATCCTAGATTTGTTTATAAGAGGGCAAACAATCTAGGTAATATAATAGCCCCAACGATACGTAAACCTTTGTCTCCAATACTGCCGCATATATCAAAGACTTTGTCTGGTTTTTTTTCCATGTGGGAAATGTTTACCGTGTAGAAAATTAAACACAAAGAAACAATTAAGTATTGCCAATTATGCAGAAGAAGTGACAATCAAGGACTTTATAATTTGTTCTACTCAAGGAGTAATCTATGGCATTAAATGTCCATGTGGGAAATTATATATAGGGCGCACAATACGATCAATGAGTGTGCGCATTGGGGAACATTTACGTAACATTAACAAGAAATTTGCAGGTCATCCTCTATCACAACATTTTGAGAGGTATCATGAGGGTTCAATAAAAAATATTGTTGTCACTGGGATTAAAATAGTGAAGAAAAATTGGCGGAAAGGCAATTTCATCCACCAAATGTCAAGAGAGGAGAGTAAGTGGATATTTGAAATGAATACGCTGATTCCGAATGGCCTCAACAGCGAAATAGAACTTTTTGCTTTTAATAAGTAAGCACAGCGCTTCCATAAGTTACAGTATATAAGCACCTTCTGTTATGCACCGGACCATCCCTGAGGAAGGAGTCTGTTGACCTCGAAACGCGTCGGATAGAATTTTGGTCCTGGGTGCGCTCTGTAAGCCGGTCACGTGAAGTATCACGTGCTTGTGACGTCACGCAATGTCCTGCAGCTTCGCTGCACCTTGCTGGCAATTTCTTTGGAAGTGTGGGAGCTAGGAATACTATCTATAGGGCAAGGGGTGCTGTTGTAAATTGGATTTTGGGCTCCCCCGGTGGCCACTGGTGGAATTGAACTTGTGTGCATCATCCCCTCTGTTCACCTGTTCCCATCAGGATGTGGGAGTCGCTATTTAACCTTGCTCCTCTGTCACTTCCATGCCGGTCAACATTGTAATCAGAAGCCTTTCTGTGCATGTTCCTGCTACCAGACAACTTCCAGCTAAGTCGGACTTTTTGTCCTTGTTTGTTTTTTGCATTTTGTTCCAGTTCACAGCTGCAGTTTCGTTTCTGTGTCTGGAAGGCTCTTGTGATCTGAAATTGCCACTCTGATGTTATGAGTTAATACTAGAGTCTTAAAGTAATTTCAGGATGGTGTATTGATAGGGTTTTCAGCTGACCATGAAAGTACCCTTTCTGTCTTCCCGCTATCTAGTAAGCGGACCTCGATTTTGCTAAACCTATTTTCATACTACGTTTGTCATTTTCATCTTAAATCACCGCCAATATATGTGGGGGCCTCTGTCTGCCTTTCGGGGAAATTTCTCTAGAGGTGAGCCAGGACTATATTTTCCTCTGCCAGGATTAGTTAGTCCTCCGGCCGGCGCTGGGCGTCTAGGGATAAAACGCAGGCTACGCTACCCGGCTACTGTTAGTTGTGCGGCAGGTTTAGTTCATGGTCAGTTTAAGTTTCCATCCTTCCAAGAGCTAGTTCCTATGTATGCTGGGCTATGTTCTCTTGCCATTGAGAACCATAACAGTTTGACCGGCCCACAAAGGGTTAAATTAATTGGCAGAGAAAGGAGAGAAAAAAGAAGTCTGCTGAATTTTTTTTTTTTTTTTTTTTTTTTTTTCCTTCAGTTCTGAGTGTGCTTTCAATTGAATCACTTGCAAGTCTGCCTATATTGCAGCCTTCCTCTCTCTCTCCTTCTAATCCTGGAATGGCTCTGTGTTCACCTGTTTAAAATGGATATTCAGAGTTTAGCTGCAGGTTTGAATAATCTCACCACGAAAGTTCAAAATTTACAAGATTTTGTTGTTCATGTTCCTATATCTGAACCTAGAATTCCTTTGCCTGAATTTTTCTCGGGGAATAGATCTTGCTTTCAAAATTTCAAAAATAATTGCAAGTTGTTTTTGTCCCTGAAATCTCGCTCTGCTGGAGATCCTGCTCAGCAGGTCAGGATTGTGATTTCCTTGCTCCGGGGCGACCCTCAAGATTGGGCTTTTGCATTGGCTCCAGGGGATCCTGCGTTGCTCAATGTGGATGCGTTTTTTCTGGCCTTGGGGTTGCTTTATGAGGAACCTCATTTAGAGCTTCAGGCGGAAAAAGCCTTGATGTCCCTATCTCAGGGGCAAGATGAAGTTGAAATATACTGCCAAAAATTCCGTAAATGGTCTGTGCTTACTCAGTGGAATGAGTGCGCCCTGGCGGCGAATTTCAGAGAGGGTCTCTCTGATGCCGTTAAGGATGTTATGGTGGGGTTCCCTGTGCCTGCGGGTCTGAATGAGTCCATGACAATGGCTATCCAGATCGATAGACGTCTGCGGGAGCGCAAACCTGTGCACCATTTGGCGGTGTCTACTGAGAAGACGCCAGAGAATATGCAATGTGATAGAATTCTGTCCAGAAGCGAACGGCAGAATTTTAGACGAAAAAATGGGTTGTGCTTTTATTGTGGTGATTCAACTCATGTTATATCAGCATGCTCTAAGCGTACTAAGAAGCTTGATAAGTCAGTTTCAATTGGCACTTTTCAGTCTAAGTTTATTCTATCTGTGACCCTGATTTGTTCTTTATCATCTATTACCGCGGATGCCTATGTCGACTCTGGCGCCGCTTTGAGTCTTATGGATTGGTCCTTTGCCAAACGCTGTGGGTATGATTTAGAGCCTCTTGAAACTCCTATACCTCTGAAGGGGATTGACTCCACCCCATTGGCTAGTAATAAACCACAATACTGGACACAAGTAACTATGCGAATTAATCCGGATCATCAGGAGATTATTCGCTTTCTTGTGCTGTATAATCTACATGATGTGTTGGTGCTTGGATTGCCATGGCTGCAATCTCATAACCCAGTCCTCGACTGGAACGCTATGTCTGTGTTAAGCTGGGGATGTAAGGGGATGCATGGGGACGTACCTTTGGTTTCCATTTCGTCATCTATTCCCTCTGAGATTCCTGAATTCTTGTCTGACTATCGTGACGTTTTTGAAGAACCTAAGCTTGGTTCATTACCTCCGCACCGGGAGTGCGATTGTGCCATAGATTTGATTCCGGGTAGTAAATACCCTAAGGGTCGTTTATTTAATCTGTCTGTGCCTGAACATGCTGCTATGCGAGAATATATAAAGGAGTCCTTGGAAAAGGGACATATTCGTCCTTCGTCATCTCCCTTAGGAGCCGGTTTTTTCTTTGTGTC
Source organism: Ranitomeya variabilis (assembly GCF_051348905.1). NCBI lineage: Eukaryota > Metazoa > Chordata > Amphibia > Anura > Dendrobatidae > Ranitomeya > Ranitomeya variabilis. Next base: position 554,719,431 of record NC_135234.1, read on the forward strand.
TAAGAAAGATGGCTCTTTGAGGCCGTGTATTGATTATCGGCTTTTGAATAAAATCACGGTTAAATATCAATATCCGTTGCCACTGCTGACTGATTTGTTTGCTCGCATAAAGGGGGCCAAGTGGTTCTCTAAGATAGATCTCCGTGGGGCGTATAATTTGGTGCGAATTAAGCAGGGGGATGAGTGGAAAACCGCATTTAATACGCCCGAGGGCCACTTTGAGTATTTGGTGATGCCTTTTGGCCTTTCAAATGCCCCTTCAGTCTTTCAGTCCTTTATGCATGACATTTTCCGTGATTATTTGGATAAATTTATGATCGTGTATCTGGATGATATTCTGATTTTTTCGGATGACTGGGACTCTCATGTCCAGCAGGTCAGGAGGGTTTTTCAGGTTTTGCGGTCTAATTCCTTGTGTGTGAAGGGTTCTAAGTGCCTTTTTGGGGTTCAAAAGATTTCCTTCTTGGGATACATTTTTTCCCCCTCTTCCATCGAGATGGATCCTGTCAAGGTTCGGGCTATTTGTGATTGGACGCAACCCTCTTCTCTTAAGAGTCTTCAGAAATTTTGGGGCTTTGCTAACTTTTATCGTCGATTTATTGCTGGTTTTTCTGATGTTGTTAAACCATTGACTGATTTGACTAAGAAGGGTGCTGATGTTGCTGGTTGGTCCCCTGCTGCTGTGGAGGCCTTTCGGGAGCTTAAGCGCCGCTTTTCTTCCGCCCCTGTGTTGCGTCAGCCTGATGTTGCTCTTCCTTTTCAGGTTGAGGTTGACGCTTCTGAAATCGGAGCTGGGGTGGTTTTGTCGCAAAGAAGTTCCGACTGCTCCGTGATGAAACCTTGTGCTTTTTTTTCTCGTAAATTTTCGCCCGCCGAGCGGAATTATGATATTGGGAATCGAGAGCTTTTGGCCATGAAGTGGGCTTTTGAGGAGTGGCGTCATTGGCTTGAGGGGGCTAGACATCAGGTGGTGGTATTGACCGACCACAAAAATTTAATTTATCTTGAGTCCGCCAGACGCCTGAATCCTAGACAGGCGCGCTGGTCGTTGTTTTTCTCTCGGTTTAATTTTGTGGTGTCATACCTACCGGGTTCTAAGAATGTTAAGGCGGATGCCCTTTCTAGGAGTTTTGAGCCTGACTCCCCTGGTAATTCTGAACCTACAGGTATCCTTAAGGATGGAGTGATATTGTCTGCCGTTTCTCCAGACCTGCGGCGGGCCTTGCAGGATTTTCAGGCGGATAGACCTGATCGTTGCCCACCTGGTAGACTGTTTGTTCCTGATGATTGGACCAGTAAAGTCATTTCTGAGGTTCATTCTTCTGCGTTGGCAGGTCATCCTGGAATCTTTGGTACCAGGGATTTGGTGGCAAGGTCCTTCTGGTGGCCTTCCCTGTCACGAGATGTACGAGGCTTTGTGCAGTCTTGTGACGTTTGTGCTCGGGCCAAGCCTTGTTGTTCTCGGGCTAGTGGATTGTTGTTGCCCTTGCCTATCCCGAAGAGGCCTTGGACGCACATCTCGATGGATTTTATTTCGGATCTTCCTGTTTCTCAGAAGATGTCTGTCATCTGGGTGGTGTGTGACCGTTTCTCTAAGATGGTCCATTTGGTTCCCCTGCCTAAGTTGCCTTCTTCTTCCGAGTTGGTTCCTCTGTTTTTTCAAAATGTGGTTCGTTTGCATGGTATTCCGGAGAATATCGTTTCTGACAGAGGAACCCAATTCGTGTCTAGATTTTGGCGGGCATTCTGTGCTAGGATGGGCATAGATTTGTCTTTCTCGTCTGCTTTCCATCCTCAGACTAATGGCCAGACCGAGCGGACGAATCAGACTTTGGAGACATATTTGAGGTGTTTTGTGTCTGCAGATCAGGATGATTGGGTTGCTTTTTTGCCTTTAGCGGAGTTTGCCCTCAATAATCGGGCCAGCTCTGCCACCTTGGTGTCTCCTTTTTTCTGTAATTCGGGGTTTCATCCTCGATTTTCCTCCGGTCAGGTGGAATCTTCGGATTGTCCTGGAGTGGATGCTGTGGTGGAGAGGTTGCATCAGATTTGGGGGCAGGTGGTGGACAATTTGAAGTTGTGCCAGGAGAAGACTCAGCTTTTTGCCAACCGCCGGCGTCGGGTTGGTCCTCGGCTTTGTGTCGGGGACTTGGTGTGGTTGTCTTCTCGTTTTGTCCCTATGAGGGTTTCTTCTCCTAAGTTTAAGCCTCGGTTCATCGGCCCGTACAAGATATTGGAGATTCTTAACCCTGTGTCCTTCCGTTTGGACCTCCCTGCATCTTTTTCTATTCATAATGTTTTTCATCGGTCATTGTTGCGCAGGTATGAGGTACCGGTTGTGCCTTCCGTTGAGCCTCCTGCTCCGGTGTTGGTTGAGGGCGAGTTGGAGTACGTTGTGGAAAAAATCTTGGACTCCCGTGTTTCCAGACGGAAACTCCAGTATCTGGTCAAATGGAAGGGATACGGTCAGGAGGATAATTCTTGGGTGACTGCCTCTGATGTTCATGCCTCCGATCTGGTCCGTGCCTTTCATAGGGCTCATCCTGATCGCCCTGGTGGTTCTGGTGAGGGTTCGGTGCCCCCTCCTTGAGGGGGGGGTACTGTTGTAAATTGGATTTTGGGCTCCCCCGGTGGCCACTGGTGGAATTGAACTTGTGTGCATCATCCCCTCTGTTCACCTGTTCCCATCAGGATGTGGGAGTCGCTATTTAACCTTGCTCCTCTGTCACTTCCATGCCGGTCAACATTGTAATCAGAAGCCTTTCTGTGCATGTTCCTGCTACCAGACAACTTCCAGCTAAGTCGGACTTTTTGTCCTTGTTTGTTTTTTGCATTTTGTTCCAGTTCACAGCTGCAGTTTCGTTTCTGTGTCTGGAAGGCTCTTGTGATCTGAAATTGCCACTCTGATGTTATGAGTTAATACTAGAGTCTTAAAGTAATTTCAGGATGGTGTATTGATAGGGTTTTCAGCTGACCATGAAAGTACCCTTTCTGTCTTCCCGCTATCTAGTAAGCGGACCTCGATTTTGCTAAACCTATTTTCATACTACGTTTGTCATTTTCATCTTAAATCACCGCCAATATATGTGGGGGCCTCTGTCTGCCTTTCGGGGAAATTTCTCTAGAGGTGAGCCAGGACTATATTTTCCTCTGCCAGGATTAGTTAGTCCTCCGGCCGGCGCTGGGCGTCTAGGGATAAAACGCAGGCTACGCTACCCGGCTACTGTTAGTTGTGCGGCAGGTTTAGTTCATGGTCAGTTTAAGTTTCCATCCTTCCAAGAGCTAGTTCCTATGTATGCTGGGCTATGTTCTCTTGCCATTGAGAACCATAACAGGGTGCCTGTCACCGGCCGGAACAGGTTAATACCCTTACCCCCTCGTTTTGGCAACATTGAGGACCATCCCTTGCGTACTACTTTGGGAGGTTTAATTGTGGACACTTGAATATGACCGCCTATTAACTACAAGGACCTTTTCTGGACAACAGCGTTTAATGAGGATTGCCACACTTGCCATGATTAAGGTAACTGTGTACATGAAGGACGGTATTTAGCATTTTTTATTAAGCTTTCTATGAAGTTTTTTATGAAGTTGTGTTACTAAAAGCTCTCTGATATATTTATGGTACCTTCAGCGCAAATAAACATATATTGTTGATTGTGTTTTTCATGCTTAATATTGGACAATTTGGGTAGTTATGTCCGATTATTTGCTGCAGTGGGACCAGTAACATTTTTTTGTGCAGCGCCTTCAGTTGTTTTTAAATTTGGTAGACAACAATGACTGATTGCTGGTGTACTAATGTCAATTAACAGTGACTTATATACCTGAACTACCCACATTTATTTGTTATGTAATGTTGGTATACTTGTGCAAGATTTGTGTCCTAATATTTTATGTACTGCTGTTTGTATTGCTGCTGTAATACCGTAATGTCCCCCGGGATCAATAAAGTGTATCATATCATATATACATAACTGATCGATTGTAAAATGTATTAACTACATATTGTTCTTTAGCACTGAGCACTTTAGTTCCCTTCCTTCACTATCATTTAACAAGACAGGGAGGGTCAGCAGGGAAAGCTGCCGAGGAGCAGGGGTGTCAATCTTGTGTATATTTAGGATGCCAACCCCCGCAGGCAGGTACCCTAAATCAGGGATAGATCCTAAGCATTTATATTTTCTGCTATACCGTGCTAGTAAAGATATTTTCATTAGATCATTTGCTGCATTTTTAAGTTAACCAACACATATTCCTAAAATATATTTTTTCTATATCCCTACTCACTTTCTTAACCCCCTGTTCCTATTCAGGGATTAACAGGGATAGCAGGGTAAGCCATCAACGAGCAAGGGGGGGCCATTGCACAGATGTATAGGGTGCCAACCTCCGCTATCAGATAGAGTGGCTTAGTGAGATACAGGGACAGGCACCTCTCTATTGTGTTTCTATTTTTGGTGATGGTGCTTGCTTGCACGTTTGGTTTATAATTGTTGCGTTTAGATGAGAATTAAAAGTTATATTTTAATCGCTAAAAGTAGGGTTCTTTCGGTGAAACAGTCTATTTGTACTCCTACATATTATAATTTTGATAGTGTGAATTTCTTTGAGAAAATTGCATTATAGCATTGCAAATGCATTACACACAGATGACCATGTGGAGAACACTCATTCAACTTTCTGCAGTGAGAGTCGGACCGATTTTCCATACGTTTAGTATGACAAAGGCCTATGAAACAGAATTTTCTGTCCCAGTATGCAATAGGAGACTTGTCTTGTCCAGCCTCCAGTGTCGTTAGAGTGGGTATTCAGTGTGGCCAATAAAATTGTCACACTACATGGAACTACAGTAGATTATCTGCCACAAGGCATTTTCCCAAAAGAAATTTACCAGTACAGTCTGTCATGCACAGAAAGGTAATGCAAATGATTCAATCAGCCATCTGTCTGCCTTCCTGGCAGTTGTGGTTGACATTTTGTTGGTCTACCTGACCGGAGTTTTGTTTTTACAGAGCCCCTTATTTTCCATCTGCTAATCATACTTTGAAGGCTGCTGACTGGCATTATCAATTCCTTGGATATCTCTTTGTATCCCTTTCCTGTTTTATACAGTTCAACTACCTTTTCTGGTAGCTCCGTTGAAAATTCTTTTGCTTCCCCATGACTCACAATCCAGAAATGTCAGTGGCTGGATTAAAAATGCAAGAATCTGTCTGGATCCCTGAAACTCACACAGCTTTTATGTACACACAGTGATTACAAGCAAACAGGTCACAGGTGAGGATGTTGTCTTTAGCAGCCATTTAAACTCATTTGTGTCAACTTCTGTGCATGTTATCAGGCCAAAATCACCAGGGTATGTAAACTTTTGATTAGGGTCATTTGGATGTTTTGGGTTGTCATTATGATTTACAATGAGAAAACACAATAGTTTGACAATAAACGGCTTCACCCAAACAGGAACCATGAGTGGAGAAAAAGTTTTGATGTTATCATTCATATTCTCTGAAAAAAGGACAAGAAAGCAAAAATGCTGCCAGGATATGTACATTTTTGAGCACAATTATATAGAAAGGATAGTTGATAGATCGATTGATACATAGATAGAATAGATAAATAGAATAGATGTATATTTTACAGGTTTACCGTAACATAAAGGAGCCAGAAGACAGCAGTGTCTTATTCCTCCCACTCTTGCACAGATTATAAGCACTTTACCTTAATATTAAAATGGCGTATCACTGCTCATATTAACTTGTTAGTCTGGTTAGCATATTATAGTACACTACTACTCCCCTCTTTCCTGGCTGTGGAAAATGAGGTCAATATTTGTGGGGTTTGATGTCACCTTTGTATTGTCTGGTGATATCAAGCCCACGGGTTTCCTATAGTTATATTGTAAATAAACACACAGCCAGAAAAAAAGCCCTTTACTTAAAATAAAAAAAAACACTTTTACTTTTTTATTTAAAAATAGTAAACAAAGTTATACTCACTTAAAGCCCATTCCATTGAAGCCATCTTCTCCTGTAACAAAAAAATAAACACTTGAAATAGATCACTCTGCTTGTAATGAATCTATCTGATATACGAGTTTCACTTTTTGTATTGAAGAACCAAAATAAATTAACTTTTGATTATATTCTAATTTTGTCAGATGCACCTGTAGCAGGACTAAAGCCCTGCTATGTATAGCACAGGTGATGAGATCATCGCACCTTCTAGTCTCTATTGAAGCAAGTTTAATGTAAAAAAAAAATGTTTTTAAAAATCTTTAAAAAACATAAAAGTTCAAATCACCCCCCTTTCACCCCATTCAAAATAAAACAATGAAAAAAAAATCAAAAATACACATATTCAGTCTAGCTATGTTCATAAACGCCGGATCTGTCAAAATACAAAAAGAATGAATCCTCTCGGTAAATGGCGTAATGAAAAAAAAAAAACAAAACACCAGAATTCCTTTTTTTTGCTCACCGCAACATTGCAATGAAATGCAATAACAGGTGATCAACACATTGTATCTAACCCAGAAAATGAAGATGGAGAAAAGACTATAGATTTCAGAAAATGGCACCATTTTTTTAGGGAGGGGGGGCAAACTTTAGATTTTTGTTCACCACTTAAATAAAAAAGAACCTATACATGTTTGGTATCTGCAAACTCATAATCTCCTTGAGTTGACCTGGAAGGTCAGTTTTAGCATTTATTGAACATGGTAAAATAAAAAACCCAAACATATATTGTGCAACTGAAATTTTTTTGCAATTTCAACACACTTAGAATTTTTTTCCCATTTTCCAGTAGATGACATAGTAAAAACAATGGTGTCATTCAAATGTACTACACATCCCACAAAAAAACAGCCTTGACACGGCCATATTGATGGCAAAAAATAAAAAAGGAATGACTCTGGGAACAAGGGGAAAAAAGAATGGAAATGCAAAAACGGAAATCTCGAAAGTCATGAAGGGGTTAAAAACACATGGCACATGGATTGCATACACATGTCATACAAATGTCATTCGAATGCTAGGTGAGAATAAAATTGCGCATTTCACTCGCATGACATAAGTTCAACCATATGGATTTCACTCATCCTTCTTTTCTGGAGCAACTTCGGAATGATTTGTTATAAGCCCTAAATCTGTGATCTGTGAAAATATTACATGCCACCACTATAAAAAAATAAGTTGTAGGCACTGAAAAAGACATTGTAGAATACTCAAAATATGAACATGTAAACATCTCCAGAGCATATAATGGGTACGTGTTCTGCCCTTTAAAAACATGAATAAAAAACATATGTAAGAAACGGATATCTGAATACAGCTTATTGCCTCATTCAGATGATTTTTCTTGTATGGAAAGAAAAGGATTGCTGCCCATTAGTATTTGGGATCCAAGTTTCATCCGTTTGGCCAGTGTTAGTTATTATTAACAATGTTTCATCAGTGATTATCAAGTATGAAAAAAAATAAATTGCTACGCTTCTGTCTATTACAATGTTAGGCTGCCGTTACACTAGCAGTATTTGGTCAGTATTTTACATCAGTATTTGTAGCCAAAACCAGGAGTGGAACAAATAGAGGAAAAGTATAATAGAAACATGTGCACCACTTCTGCATTTATCACCCACTCCTGGTTTTGGCTTACAGATACTGATGTAAAATACTGACCAAATACTGCTTGTGTGACGGCAGCCTTACACTGATGCTGTCCATTATTATCGCGCAACCATAAACTTAATTAGATGATTTTGATCCAGATCAAAAACGGGCATGTCTCCACGCATCTCTTTGATTTTTTTATGACACTCAGCACACACAGCCACATGGACCATAATAGGCATGTGATCTATCTGTGAAAATCATGGATAAAAGATATATATGAATCATGAACATTTGAAAGATGCCTAAGTGATATTTTAAATTTTGAAAACAACTATTGATATCTAAACACTCACGGTAAGGGGAAACTGACATGGCCATATAACTCGGATGGGGATAGCAACGCAATGCTCGGACTGGCAGTCGGCTCTCCTTACCGAAGCGTGATAGCATGTATTTCTATGCAGCTATTAAGTTCGGCTTGGAAGACCCAACAGCCAGTCCAATCATTGTGTTGCTTTCCTTGTTCAAGTTATACGGTTGTGTGACACGCCCCAACCCTGCATTCCTGCCATCATTTATGTAATGAGAAAGCTACTTTATGATTTTATTTTCTGTATATGAAAGTAACGAACATAGAATAACAAAAGTAGGATTGTTTCTGTCTGCATCTCCAATCTTACAACCGTTTATGCTAACTCACTTCTAAATGAAATGGTTTAACAGAACACTAAAATATAATAGATGCCATTTAACTGAAAATTCTGATGGAATATATAGTAATATGACACTGATTATAATGAAAAAAAAGTGACAGATGCTCATTTAATATTACAGTGATCTATTGGCATCGTGTTCTGGCACATGCTCAAGTGTCCACAATTAAACCTCCCAAAGTAGTACGCAAGGGATGGTCCTCAATGTTGCCAAAACGAGGGGGTAAGGGTATTAACCTGTTCCGGCCGGTGACAGGCACCCCTTGCCCTATAGATAGTATTCCTAGCTCCCACGTTTCCAAAGAAATTGCCAGCAAGGTGCAGCGAAGCTGCAGGACCTTGCGTGACGTCACAAGCACGTGATACTTCACGTGACCGGCTTACAGAGCGCACCCAGGACCAAAATTCTATCCGACGCGTTTCGAGGTCAACAGACTCCTTCATCAGGGATGGTCCGGTGCATAACAGAAGGTGCTTATATACTGTAACTTATGGAAGCGCTGTGCTTACTTATTAAAAGCAAAGAGTTCTATTTCGCTGTTGAGGCCATTTGGAATCAGCGTATTCATTTCAAATATCCACTTACTCTCCTCTCTTGACATTTGGTGGATGAAATTGCCTTTCCGCCAATTTTTCTTTACTATTTTAATCCCAGTGACGACAATATTTTTTATTGAACCCTCATGATACCTCTCAAAATGTTGTGATACAGGATGACCTGCAAATTTCTTGTTAATGTTGCGTAAATGTTCCCCAATGCGCACACTCATTGATCGTATTGTGCGCCCTATATATAATTTCCCACATGGACATTTAATGCCATAGATTACTCCTTGAGTAGAACAAGTTATAAAGTCCTTGATTGTCACTTCTTCTGCATAATTGGCAATACTTAATTGTTTCTTTGTGTTTAATTTTCAACACGGTAAACATTTCCCACATGGAAAAAAATGGACAAAGTCTTTGATATATGCGGCAGTATTGGAGACAAAGGTTTACGTATCGTTGGGGCTATTATATTACCTAGATTGTTTGCCCTCTTATAAACAAATCTAGGATGTTCAGCTAATGATTCTCCAATCACTTTGTCCTCCTTCAATATTTTCCAATATTTCTTTACAATTTTTTTCAGAATTTGACTGTTGGAATTATATGGAGTTATTATCGGAATATCTTAATTTACCATGCTCATAATTTTTTTCTTTTTCTGTTTGAGTAATTTTTTCCTTGATTGTTTTCCCACTTGTTCTTTAGTTCGTATCAAAGTTTGTTTATCATATCCTTTCTGACTAAACTTCTCTATTAAAATGTCTGTCTCCTTATTATAATCTTCTGATTTGGAGCAATTTCTGTGGGTTCTTATAAATTGGCTTTTGGGAACATTTAGGAGCCAACTGGGTAAATGACAACTGCTTAATGAAATATAGTTATTAGAATCAGTAGGTTTGTGATACAGACTAGTTTGAATGCTATTATTTTCTATAAAAATTCTTAAATCTAAAAAATGTACTTCTTTAATACTAGTATTAGCTGTGAATTTTAAAAAATAATTATTTTTATTAAGTTCATTAATAAAATCCAATAGTAAAATTGGGCCACCTGACCATATAAAAACTATGTCGTCAATAAAACACTGCCATAGGACCAGGTTCGTCCGCAGGAGTCCATCCATATAAATATTATCCTCCTCCCACTTACCAACATACAAATTGGCATAACTAAGGGCGAAACTGGTACCCATGGCAGTGCTCCACTGCTGGGAGTAGTAGTCCTTCCAAAAACAGAAGTAGTTGTGGGTAGGGTTGAGCAAAACAGATCGGCACTTTTCAAAAGTCGACGACTTTTAGCAAAGTCGGGTTTCGTGAAACCCGACCCAATCCCACTCTGGGATCGGGTCGGCGGTACACGATCTGTAATCCAAAGTCGGGTTTCGTAGTTACCTTCAGTCACGGTGATGCGCCCCCTGGTGGATGTCCTCATGAACTGCAGCCTGGGAACTTTTTCCCACGCTCCAGGTCATATGAGGACATCCACCAGGGGGCGCATCACCGCGACTGAAGGTAACTATAGGTCATTGACCTACATTTCCTTCATTCGCCGGGGTTTACAGGCACGAGCACAGCTGCATTATAGCAGAGCTCCTGCCTGTAAACTATTTTAACCCCTTCAGATGGATTTACCTCGTGGGACGTGACAGTTCATCAGAGGGTATGTATATTGTTGGTTTATTATTTTTTCAAGCGAGGGTCTTCAGGTGGATTGAGAGAGCAATAAAATATTAAAACAACCTGTGTGTTTATTTCATTAAAATACTTTTTAATCATGTGTGTGTGTGTTTTTTAACCCTTTCATACAATTGGATTAATAATGGATAGGTGTCAGAATTGACGCCTCTCCATTATTAATCTGGCTTAATGTCACCTTACAATAGCAAGGTGACATTAACCCTTCATTACCCCATATCCCACTGCTACATGGGAGTGGGAATTAAAGGCCTCAGAATATTCTTGAATAGGATGGAAATTAGATTTATTTTTCAAAGAAGTATGTTGATATGGATCAAAAACCACTGTAGAACCATCAGTATCATTTCTAGTCAATTTTTTCTTTACATAATATTCTTTAATCGCCAGCTTCCTCATGAACAATTTGATTCCTAAAGAAAAAATATTCTGAGGCCTTTAATGCCTTTCAAAAGAATGTTATTAATGATATCAGGAAAATTTCTAACAAAAATTGTTCTAAATTTAAGTATAATCTGTCTAATGACGAACGAAGGGCAATTAGACAACTTCAAGATAACAAGGAAATCACAGTAAGACCCGCAGATAAAGGGGGGGAATAGTGATTTTAAACACTAAAGACTACAACATAGACCCCTTACGCCTATTGGGGGACACATGTACATATAAAATACTCAAGGTGGATCCAACAGAAAATTACATTGTTGAAATGCAAAATTTGATAAAAATGGGACTTCAAAAAGGTGTTTTAAATAAAAATGAACATGATTTTATTAATATAACATATCCTAGAGTCCCATATTTTTATTACCTACCTAAGGTACATAAAGATCAGTTACATCCACCAGGGATGCCTATAATTTCAGCTATAGGAGGCCTCTCAACTAATTTGTCGAGATATGTGGATTGCCATTTACAGAAATTATGTCCCCAACTCCCGTCCTATCTGAAAGACAGTTCACATGTCTTACGGAAATTACAAACTATTCAGTGGCAGAATCATTACATAATATGCACTCTTGACATCACTTCTCTGTATACAATTATTCAACACCAGAAAGGATGTGAAGCAGTTAAATATTTTTTATCTAAAGATGGAATTATACCAGGTGACCAAATTTCTTTTATTACAGAATGTATATATTTTATACTTACCCACAACTACTTCTGTTTTGGGAAGGACTACTACTCCCAGCAGTGGGGCACTGCCATGGGTACCAGGTTCGCCTCTAGTTATGCCAATTTGTATGTTGGTAAGTGGGAGGAGGATAATATTTATATGGATGGACTCCTGCGGACGAACCTGGTCCTATGGCAGTGTTTTATTGACGACATAGTTTTTATATGGTCAGGTGGCCCAATTTTACTATTGGATTTTATTAATGAACTTAGTAAAAATAATTATTTTTTAAAATTCACAGCTAATACTAGTAATAAAGAAGTACATTTTTTAGATTTAAGAATTTTTATAGAAAATAATAGCATTCAAACTAGTCTGTATCACAAACTTACTGATTCTAATAACTATATTTCATTAAGCAGTTGTCATTTACCCAGTTGGCTCCTAAATGTTCCCAAAAGCCAATTTATAAGAACCCACAGAAATTGCTCCAAATCAGAAGATTATAATAAGGAGACAGACATTTTAATAGAGAAGTTTAGTCAGAAAGGATATGATAAACAAACTTTGATACGAACTAAAGAACAAGTGGGAAAACAATCAAGGAAAAAATTACTCAAACAGAAAAAGAAAAAAATTATGAGCATGGTAAATGAAGATATTCCGATAATAACTCCATATAATTCCAACAGTCAAATTCTGAAAAAAATTGTAAAGAAATATTGGAATATATTGAAGGAGGACAAAGTGATTGGAGAATCATTAGCTGAACATCCTAGATTTGTTTATAAGAGGGCAAACAATCTAGGTAATATAATAGCCCCAATGATACGGAAACCTTTGTCTCCAATACTGCCGCATATATCAAAGACTTTGTCCGTTTTTTTTCCATGTGGGAAATGTTTACCGTCTAGAAAATTAAACACAAAGAAACAATTAAGTATTGCCAATTATGCAGAAGAAGTGACAATCAAGGACTTTATAATTTGTTCTACTCAAGGAGTAATCTATGGCATTAAATGTCCATGTGGGAAATTATATATAGGGCGCACAATACGATCAATGAGTGTGCGCATTGGGGAACATTTACGTAACATTAACAAGAAATTTGCAGGTCATCCTCTATCACAACATTTTGAGAGGTATCATGAGGGTTCAATAAAAAATATTGTTGTCACTGGGATTAAAATAGTAAAGAAAAATTGGCGGAAAGGCAATTTCATCCACCAAATGTCAAGAGAGGAGAGTAAGTGGATATTTGAAATGAATACGCTGATTCCGAATGGCCTCAACAGCGAAATAGAACTTTTTGCTTTTAATAAGTAAGCACAGCGCTTCCATAAGTTACAGTATATAAGCACCTTCTGTTATGCACCGGACCATCCCTGAGGAAGGAGTCTGTTGACCTCGAAACGCGTCGGATAGAATTTTGGTCCTGGGTGCGCTCTGTAAGCCGGTCACGTGAAGTGTCACGTGCTTGTGACGTCACGCAAGGTCCTGCAGCTTCGCTGCACCTTGCTGGCAATTTCTTTGGAAGCGTGGGAGCTAGGAATACTATCTATAGGGCAAGGGGTGCCTGTCACCGGCCGGAACAGGTTAATACCCTTACCCCCTCGTTTTGGCAACATTGAGGACCATCCCTTGCGTACTACTTTGGGAGGTTTAATTGTGGACAGTTGAATATGACCGCCTATTAACTACAAGGACCTTTTCTGGACAACAGCGTTTAATGAGGATTGCCACACTTGCCATGATTAAGGTAACTGTGTACATGAAGGACGGTATTTAGCATTTTTTATTAAGCTTTCTATGAAGTTTTTTATGAAGTTGTGTTACTAAAAGCTCTCTGATATATTTATGGTACCTTCAGCGCAAATAAACATATATTGTTGATTGTGTTTTTCATGCTTAATATTGGACAATTTGGGTAGTTATGTCCGATTATTTGCTGCAGTGGGACCAGTAACATTTTTTTGTGCAGCGCCTTCAGTTGTTTTTAAATTTGGTAGACAACAATGACTGATTGCTGGTGTACTAATGTCAATTAACAGTGACTTATATACCTGAACTACCCACATTTATTTGTTATGTAATGTTGGTATACTTGTGCAAGATTTGTGTCCTAATATTTTATGTACTGCTGTTTGTATTGCTGCTGTAATACCGTAATGTCCCCCGGGATCAATAAAGTGTATCATATCATATATACATAACTGATCGATTGTAAAATGTATTAACTACATATTGTTCTTTAGCACTGAGCACTTTAGTTCCCTTCCTTCACTATCATTTAACAAGACAGGGAGGGTCAGCAGGGAAAGCTGCCGAGGAGCAGGGGTGTCAATCTTGTGTATATTTAGGATGCCAACCCCCGCAGGCAGGTACCCTAAATCAGGGATAGATCCTAAGCATTTATATTTTCTGCTATACCGTGCTAGTAAAGATATTTTCATTAGATCATTTGCTGCATTTTTAAGTTAACCAACACATATTCCTAAAATATATTTGTTCTATATCCCTACTCACTTTCTTAACCCCCTGTTCCTATTCAGGGATTAACAGGGATAGCAGGGTAAGCCATCAACGAGCAAGGGGGGCCATTGCACAGATGTATAGGGTGCCAACCTCCGCTATCAGATAGAGTGGCTTAGTGAGATACAGGGACAGGCACCTCTCTATTGTGTTTCTATTTTTGGTGATGGTGCTTGCTTGCACGTTTGGTTTATAATTGTTGCGTTTAGATGAGAATTAAAAGTTATATTTTAATCGCTAAAAGTAGGGTTCTTTCGGTGAAACAGTCTATTTGTACTCCTACATATTATAATTTTGATAGTGTGAATTTCTTTGAGAAAATTGCATTATAGCATTGCAAATGCATTACACACAGATGACCATGTGGAGAACACTCATTCAACTTTCTGCAGTGAGAGTCGGACCGATTTTCCATACGTTTAGTATGACAAAGGCCTATGAAACAGAATTTTCTGTCCCAGTATGCAATAGGAGACTTGTCTTGTCCAGCCTCCAGTGTCGTTAGAGTGGGTATTCAGTGTGGCCAATAAAATTGTCACACTACATGGAACTACAGTAGATTATCTGCCACAAGGCATTTTCCCAAAAGAAATTTACCAGTACAGTCTGTCATGCACAGAAAGGTAATGCAAATGATTCAATCAGCCATCTGTCTGCCTTCCTGGCAGTTGTGGTTGACATTTTGTTGGTCTACCTGACCGGAGTTTTGTTTTTACAGAGCCCCTTATTTTCCATCTGCTAATCATACTTTGAAGGCTGCTGACTGGCATTATCAATTCCTTGGATATCTCTTTGTATCCCTTTCCTGTTTTATACAGTTCAACTACCTTTTCTGGTAGCTCCGTTGAAAATTCTTTTGCTTCCCCATGACTCACAATCCAGAAATGTCAGTGGCTGGATTAAAAATGCAAGAATCTGTCTGGATCCCTGAAACTCACACAGCTTTTATGTACACACAGTGATTACAAGCAAACAGGTCACAGGTGAGGATGTTGTCTTTAGCAGCCATTTAAACTCATTTGTGTCAACTTCTGTGCATGTTATCAGGCCAAAATCACCAGGGTATGTAAACTTTTGATTAGGGTCATTTGGATGTTTTGGGTTGTCATTATGATTTACAATGAGAAAACACAATAGTTTGACAATAAACGGCTTCACCCAAACAGGAACCATGAGTGGAGAAAAAGTTTTGATGTTATCATTCATATTCTCTGAAAAAAGGACAAGAAAGCAAAAATGCTGCCAGGATATGTACATTTTTGAGCACAATTATATAGAAAGGATAGTTGATAGATCGATTGATACATAGATAGAATAGATAAATAGAATAGATGTATATTTTACAGGTTTACCGTAACAGAAAGGAGCCAGAAGGCAGCAGTGTCTTATTCCTCCCACTCTTGCACAGATTATAAGCACTTTACCTTAATATTAAAATGGTGTATCACTGCTCATATTAACTTGTTAGTCTGGTTAGCATATTATAGTACACTACTACTCCCCTCTTTCACGGCTGTGGAAAATGAGGTCAATATTTGTGGGGTTTGATGTCACCTTTGTATTGTCTGGTGATATCAAGCCCACGGGTTTCCTATAGTTATATTGTAAATAAACACACAGCCAGAAAAAAAGCCCTTTACTTAAAGTTAAAAAAAAACACTTTTACTTTTTTATTTAAAAATAGTAAACAAAGTTATACTCACTTAAAGCCCATTCCATTGAAGCCATCTTCTCCTGTAACAAAAAAATAAACACTTGAAATAGATCACTCTGCTTGTAATGAATCTATCTGATATACGAGTTTCACTTTTTGTATTGAAGAACCAAAATAAATTAACTTTTTGATTATATTCTAATTTTGTGAGATGCACCTGTAGCAGGACTAAGGCCCTGCTATGTATAGCACAGGTGATGAGATCATTGCAGCTTCTAGTCTCTATTGAAGCAAGTAAAATGTAAAAAAAAATGTTTTTAAAAATCTTTAAAAAACATAAAAGTTCAAATCACCCCCCTTTCACCCCATTCAAAATAAAACAATAAAAAAAAAATCAAAAATACACATATTCAGTCTAGCTATGTTCATAAACGCCGGATCTGTCAAAATACAAAAAGAATGAATCCTCTCGGTAAATGGCGTAATGAAAAAAAAATAAATAAAACACCAGAATTCCTTTTTTTTTGCTCACCGCAACATTGCAATGAAATGCAATAACAGGTGATCAACACATTGTATCTAACCCAGAAAATGAAGATGGAGAAAAGACTATAGATTTCAGAAAATGGCACCATTTTTTTAGGGAGGGGGGGGCAAACTTTAGATTTTTGTTCACCACTTAAATAAAAAAGAACCTATACATGTTTGGTATCTGCAAACTCATAATCTCCTTGAGTTGACCTGGAAGGTCAGTTTTAGCATTTATTGAACATGGTAAAATAAAAAACCCAAACATATATTGTGCAACTGAATTTTTTTTGCAATTTCAACACACTTAGAATTTTTTTCCCATTTTCCAGTAGATGACATAGTAAAAACAATGGTGTCATTCAAATGTACTACACATCCCACAAAAAACAGCCTTGACACGGCCATATTGATGGAAAAAATAAAAAAGGAATGACTCTGGGAAGAAGGGGAACAAAGAATGGAAATGCAAAAACGGAAATCTCGAAAGTCATGAAGGGGTTAAAAACACATGGCACATGGATTGCATACACATGTCATACAAATGTCATTCGAATGCTAGGTGAGAATAAAATTGCGCATTTCACTCGCATGACATAAGTTCAACCATATGGATTTCACTCATCCTTCTTTTCTGGAGCAACTTCGGAATGATTTGTTATAAGCCCTAAATCTGTGATCTGTGAAAATCTTACATGCCACCACTATAAAAAAATAAGTTGTAGGCACTGAAAAAGACATTGTAGAATACTCAAAATTTGAACATGTAAACATCTCCAGAGCATATAATGGGTACGTGTTCTGCCCTTTAAAAACATGAATAAAAAACATATGTAAGAAACGGATATCTGAATACAGCTTATTGCCTCATTCAGATGATTTTTCTTGTATGGAAAGAAAAGGATTGTTGCCCATTAGTATTTGGGATCCAAGTTTCATCCGTTTGGCCAGTGTCAGTTATTATTAACAATGTTTCATCAGTGATTATCAAGTATGAAAAAAAATAAATTGCTACGCTTCTGTCTATTACAATGTTAGGCTGCCGTTACACTAGCAGTATTTGGTCAGTATTTTACATCAGTATTTGTAGCCAAAACCAGGAGTGGAACAAATAGAGGAAAAATATAATAGAAACATGTGCATTACTTCTGCATTTATCACCCACTCCTGGTTTTGGCTTACAAATACTGATGTAAAATACTGACCAAATACTGATAGTGTGACGGCAGCCTTACACTGATGCTGTCCATTATTATCGCGCAACCATAAACTTAATTAGATGATTTTGATCCAGATCAAAAACGGGCATGTCTCCACGCATCTCTTTGATTTTTTTATGACACTCAGCACACACAGCCACATGGACCATAATAGGTATGTGATCTATCTGTGAAAATCATGGATAAAAGATATATATGAATCATGAACATTTGAAAGATGCCTAAGTGATATTTTAAATTTTGAAAACAACTATTGATATCTAAACACTCACGGTAAGGGGAAACTGACATGGCCATATAACTCGGATGGGGATAGCAACGCAATGCTCGGACTGGCAGTCGGCTCTCCTTACCGAAGTGTGATAGCATGTATTTCTATGCAGCTATTAAGTTCGGCTTGGAAGACCCAACAGCCAGTCCAAGCATTGTGTTGCATTCCTTGTTCAAGTTATACGGTTGTGTGACACGCCCCAACCCTGCATTCCTGCCATCATTTATGTAATGAGAAAGCTACTTTATGATTTTATTTTCTGTATATGAAAGTAACGAACATAGAATAACAAAAGTAGGATTGTTTCTGTCTGCATCTCCAATCTTACAACCCTTTATACTAACTCACTTCTAAATGAAATGGTTTAACAGAACACTAAAATATAATAGATGCCATTTAACTGAAAATTCTGATGGAATATATAGTAATATGACACTGATTATAATGAAAAAAAAGTGACAGATGCTCATTTAATATTACAGTGATCTATTGACATAGTGTTCTGGCACATGCTTAATGGGTTATAAACGTTATTACAGAAATGTAATAGAAAAGTCGTTTTTGCATACAAAAGCAGGAAAAAAAATTCATAACCTATATTCAATTTTGACTTTTAAATCTATCTGCTGCACAGAATCTTTCTATGTTACTTTGTACATAAAAAAATGGATTGCTTGACATAATGCATGCAAGCATTTGTAGTGCGCTAATTTAAATAAAACATTTTTTATAGAGGACAATTGGCAACTTTTTTTGCAATTTACCTAAAATACAAAAAAATACAAAAAACAGGTCACAGAAAATTCAAACAAGTTGTCATTCAGTTCAATCAAATCACTAAAAACAAAATTCTGGCATATTTTTAGACATTGCAGAAGCTTGCATCAGTCTCTGAGTGCTGACTTGACCTTGGGCGCAAACTGCACAGGCTTTCCCATAATGCATTGCAGCTGACACATCATATACAGTTGTACTCAAAAGTTTACATACTCCAGCATAATTTTTGCTTTCTTGGCCTTTTTTCAGATAATATGAATGAAAGCACCAAAACTTTTTCTCCACTCATGGTTAGTGGTTTGGTGAAGACATTTATTGTCAAACTATTGTGTTTTCTCTTTTTAAATCATAATGACAACCCAAAACATCCAAATGACCCTGATTAAAAGTTCTTGTATCCTGGTGATATTGACCTGATAACATGCACAGACGTTGAAGCAAATGGGATTGAATGGCTACTAAAGGTAACATCCTCACCTGTGACCTGATGCTTGTAATCAGTGTGTGTGCATAAAAGCTGAGTGAGTTTCTGGGATCCTGACTGACTTTTGCATCTTTCATCCAGCAACTGACATTTCTGGATCGTGAGTCATGGGGAAAGCAAAAGAATTGTCAATTGCTCTATGGTAACTGGTAGTTGAACTGTATAATACAAGAAAGGTATACAAAAAGATATAAAAGGAATTAATAATGCCAGTCAGCAGAGTTCAAACTGTGATTAACAAATGAAAAATCAGGGGCTCTGTAAAAACAAAACCACAGTCAGGGAGACCAACAAGAATGTCATCCACAACTGCCAGGAAAATTGTTCGGGATGCAAAGAAAAACTCAAAAATACCATCAGCTGAAGTACAGGACTCTCTGAAAACTAGCGGTGTGGCTGTTTTAAAATGCACAATAATGAGGCACTTGAACAAAACTGTGCTGCATGGTCGGATTGACAGAAGATAGCCATTACTGCGCAAATGCCACAAAGTATCTTGCCTGCAATACGCAAAACAGCACAGAGAGAAGCCTAAAAACTTCTGGAACAAGGTAATTTGGAGTGATGAGAACAAAATTGAACATTTTGGCCACAACCATAAACGTTACATTTGGAGAGGTCAACAAGGTCTATGATGAAAGGAACACCATTCCTACTATAAAGCATGGAGGTGGATTGATGATATTTTGGGGATGTGTAAGCTACAAAGGCACAGGAAACTTGGTCAAAGTTGATGAAAAGAATGCATCAGGTTATCAACAAATCTGCACTCATCAGCCTGGATGCTGCGCATGGGACGTACTTGGACGTTCCAACATGACAACAATCCAAAACACAAGGCCAAGTTGACCTGTCATTGGCTTCAACAGAACAAAATGAAGGTTCTGGAGTGGCCATCTCAGTCTCCTGATCTCATTATCATTGGTGTTATGACCCCAATGGCGAGGGTCTCAGAGGAACAAGTAAGTCTGCGACGTACAAAAATCCAGCTCATAGGGCAGTGGTAACTGGGTTGACCATATATCTACTCCTAACGCCGACACTAGAAGTAGCCGGGGAACATGCCTACGTTGGTCGCTAGATGTCTCGCGCCAGCCGGAGGACTAACTACCCCTAGAAGAGGAAAACAAAGACCTCTCTTGCCTCCAGAGAATAGACCCCAAAAGTCGGACACAAGCCCCCCACAAATAATAACGGTGAGGTAAGAGGAAATGACAAACACAGAGATGAACTAGGTTTAGCAAAGAGAGGCCCACTTACTAATAGCAGAATGTAGTAAGATAACTTATATGGTCAACAAAAATCCACACTGGAGATTCAAGAACCCCCGAACCGTCTAACGGCCCGGGGGGAGAACTCCAGCCTCCCTAGAGCTTCAGCAAGGTTAGGATACAGATATGTACAAGCTGGACAAAAATGCAAACAAAAACAAATAGCAAAAAGCAAGAAAGCAGACTTAGCTTAATTTAGCAGGAACCAGGATCAGTAGACAAGAGCACAACAGATTAGCTCTGATTACAACGTTGCCAGGCATTGAACTGAAGGTCCAGGGAGCTTATATAGCAACACCCCTGACCTAACGACCCAGGTGAGCATACAAGGGATGGCAGACATTCCCAGAGTCAAATCACTAGTAACCACTAGAGGGAGCCAAAAAGATAAATTCACAACAGTACCCCCCCCTTAGTGAGGGGTCACCGAACCCTCACCAAGACCACCAGGGTGATCAGGATGAGCGGTGTGAAAGGCACGAACCAAATCGGCCGCATGCACATCAGAGGCGACCACCCAGGAATTATCCTCCTGACCATAGCCCTTCCACTTGACCAGGTACTGAAGCCTCCGCCTGGAGAGACGAGAATCTAAGATCTTCTCCACCACGTACTCCAACTCGCCCTCAACCAACACCAGAGCAGGAGGCTCAGCAGAAGGAACCACAGGCACAACGTACCGCCGCAACAAGGACCTATGAAATACGTTGTGGATGGCAAACGACACCGGAAGATCCAGGCGAAAGGATACAGGATTAATGATTTCCAATATCTTGTAAGGACCAATGAAGCAAGGCTTAAATTTGGGAGAGGAGACCTTCATAGGAACAAATCGAGAAGACAGCCATACCAAATCCCCAACGCGAAGTCGGGGACCCACACCGCGGCGGCGGTTGGCAAAACGCTGAGCCTTCTCCTGTGACAACTTCAAGTTGTCCACCACATGACTCCAGATCCGCTGCAACCTATCCACCACGGAATCCACCCCAGGACAGTCAGAAGGCTCCACATGTCCCGAGGAAAAACGAGGATGGAAACCAGAGTTGCAGAAAAATGGCGAAACCAAGGTGGCGGAACTAGCCCGATTATTAAGGGCAAATTCAGCCAACGGCAAGAAGGTCACCCAATCATCCTGATCAGAAGAGACAAAACACCTCAAATAAGCCTCCAGAGTCTGATTAGTTCGCTCCATTTGTCCGTTAGTCTGGGGATGGAAAGCGGATGAAAACGACAACTCAATGCCCATCCTACCACAAAAGGATCACCAGAACCTGGAAACAAACTGGGATCCTCTGTCCGACACAACATTCTCAGGAATGCCGTGCAAACGAACCACGTTCTGGAAGAACACAGGAACCAGATCAGAAGAGGAGGGCAGCTTAGGCAAAGGAACCAAATGGACCATCTTGGAGAAACGATCACATATCACCCAGATGACAGACATGCCCTGAGACACCGGAAGATCAGAAATGAAATCCATAGATATGTGTGTCCAAGGTCTCTTCGGGACAGGCAAGGGCAAGAGCAACCCGCTGGCACGAGAGCAGCAAGGCTTAGCTCGAGCACAAGTACCACAGGACTGCACAAATGACCGCACATCCCTTGACAAGGAAGGCCACCAAAATGACCTGGCCACCAGATCTCTGGTGCCAAAAATTCCCGGGTGCCCTGCCAACACCGAGGAATGAACCTCGGAAATGACTCTGCTGGTCCATCTAGCAGGCACAAACAATCTGTCAGGTGGACAAGAGTCAGGCCTACCAGCCTGAAATCTCTGTAACACACGTCGCAGATCTGGAGAAATAGCAGACACGATAACTAGGGTTGAGCGAAACGGGTCGATCATTTTCAAAAGTCGCCGACTTTTGGCTAAGTCGGCGTCTCATGAAACCCGATCCGACCCCTGTGCTTGTCGGCCATGCGGTACGCGACTTTCGCGCCAAAGTCGCGTTTCAATGACGCGAAAAGCGCCATTTCTCAGCCAATGAAGGTGAACGCAGAGTGTGGGCAGCGTGATGACATAGATCCTGGTCCCCACCATCTTAGAGAAGGGCATTGCAGTGATTGGCTTGCTGTCTGCGGCGTCACAGGGGCTATAAAGGGGCGTTCCCGCCGACCGCCATCTTACTGCTGCTGATCTGAGCTTAGGGAGAGGTTGCTGCCGCTTCGTCAGAAGCAGGGAGAGCGTTAGGCAGGGTCCACTAACCACCAAACCGCTTGTGCTGCAGCGATTTCCACTGTCCAACACCACCTTCGGTGTGCAGGGACTGTGGAAGCTATTTTTTTTTTTTTTTCCCCTCAGCGCTGTAGCTCATTGGGCTGCCCTAGAAGGCTCCGTGATAGCTGTATTGCTGTGTGTACGCCACTGTGGAAACCAACTGCTTTTTTCAAAGCACATATCCTCTTGTTCCTTCCTTTCTGCACAGCTATCTTTTTTGTTTGTCCACACTTTTTATTTAATTTGTGCATCAGTCCACTCCTATTGCTGCCTGCCATACCTGGCTTACATTACTGCAGGGAGATAGTAATTGTAGGACAGTTTTTTTTTTTTTTTTTTTTTTTTTTTGTGGGAGATTAAGATTGGCATTTCTGCTACAGTGCCATCCCTGTGTGTGCCATCTCTCACTGAGTGGGCCATAGAAAGCCTATTTATTTTTTCCGTGATTTGTGTTCTAAAATCTACCTCAACACAAAAACACTACATCAATCAGTGGGAGAAAAATATTGGCCTCAGTCAGGGCTTGTGTGCCACTGCTGTGTGTGCTATCTCTCATTCAGTGGGCTATAGCAAGCCTATTTTTTTTTTTTTTTTTTAATATTATTTGGTTTCTAAAGTCTCCCTGAAAAAAAAAAAAAACCTAAAAAAACAGTGGGAGAGTAATATTGCCCTTTCAGCTTGTGTGCCAGTCTTGACTCCTGGGTGTGCCACCTCTCTCCCTCTCATTCAGTGGGCCATAGAAAGCCTATTTATTTTTTTTTTTTAATATTATTTGGTTTCTAATTCTCCCTGAAAAAAAAAAAAAAACCTAAAAAAACAGTGGGAGAATAATATTGCCCTTTCAGCTTGTGTGCCAGTCTTGACTCCTGGGTGTGCCACCTCTCTCCCTCTCATTCAGCGGGCCATAGAAAGCCTATTTATTTTTTTTTAAAAATATTATTGGGTTTCTAAAGTCTCCCTGAAAAAACAAAAAATACATAAAAAAACAGTGGGAGAGTAATATTGCCCTTTCAGCTTGTGTGCCAGTCTTGACTCCTGGGTGTGCCACCTCTCTCCCTTTCATTCAGTGGGCCATAGAAAGCCTATTTATTTTTTTTTTTAAATATTATTGGGTTTCTAAAGTCTCCCTGAAAAAAAAAAAAAAACCTAAAAAAACAGTGGGAGAGTAATATTGCCCTTTCAGCTTGTGTGCCAGTCTTGACTCCTGGGTGTGCCACCTCTCTCCCTCTCATTCAGTGGGCCATAGAAAGCCTATTTATTTTTTTTTTAAAATATTATTGGGTTTCTAAAGTCTCCCTGAAAAAAAAAAAAAAAACCTAAAAAAACAGTGGGAGAGTAATATTGCCCTTTCAGCTTGTGTGCCAGTCTTGACTCCTGGGTGTGCCACCTCTCTCCCTCTCATTCAGTGGGCCATAGAAAGCCTATTTATTTTTTTTTTTAAATATTATTGGGTTTCTAAAGTCTCCCTGAAAAAACAAAAAATACATAAAAAAACAGTGGGAGAGTAATATTGCCCTTTCAGCTTGTGTGCCAGTCTTGACTCCTGGGTGTGCCACCTCTCTCCCTTTCATTCAGTGGGCCATAGAAAGCCTATTTATTTTTTCCGTGATTTGTGTTCTAAATTCTACCTCAACACAAAAACACTACATCAATCAGTGGGAGAAAAATATTGGCCTCAGTCAGGGCTTGTGTGCCACTGCTGTGTGTGCTATCTCTCATTCAGTGGGCTATAGCAAGCCTATTTTTTTTTTTTTTTTTTATATTATTTGGTTTCTAAAGTCTCCCTGAAAAAAAAAAAAAACCTAAAAAAACAGTGGGAGAGTAATATTGCCCTTTCAGCTTGTGTGCCAGTCTTGACTCCTGGGTGTGCCACCTCTCTCCCTCTCATTCAGTGGGCCATAGAAAGCCTATTTATTTTTTTTTTTAAATATTATTGGGTTTCTAAAGTCTCCCTGAAAAAACAAAAAATACATAAAAAAACAGTGGGAGAGTAATATTGCCCTTTCAGCTTGTGTGCCAGTCTTGACTCCTGGGTGTGCCACCTCTCTCCCTTTCATTCAGTGGGCCATAGAAAGCCTATTTATTTTTTCCGTGATTTGTGTTCTAAATTCTACCTCAACACAAAAACACTACATCAATCAGTGGGAGAAAAATATTGGCCTCAGTCAGGGCTTGTGTGCCACTGCTGTGTGTGCTATCTCTCATTCAGTGGGCTATAGCAAGCCTATTTTTTTTTTTTTTTTTTATATTATTTGGTTTCTAAAGTCTCCCTGAAAAAAAAAAAAAAACCTAAAAAAACAGTGGGAGAGTAATATTGCCCTTTCAGCTTGTGTGCCAGTCTTGACTCCTGGGTGTGCCACCTCTCTCCCTCTCATTCAGTGGGCCATAGAAAGCCTATTTATTTTTTTTTTTAAATATTATTGGGTTTCTAAAGTCTCCCTGAAAAAACAAAAAATACATAAAAAAACAGTGGGAGAGTAATATTGCCCTTTCAGCTTGTGTGCCAGTCTTGACTCCTGGGTGTGCCACCTCTCTCCCTTTCATTCAGTGGGCCATAGAAAGCCTATTTATTTTTTTTTTAAAATATTATTGGGTTTCTAAAGTCTCCCTGAAAAAAAAAAAAAAACCTAAAAAAACAGTGGGAGAGTAATATTGCCCTTTCAGCTTGTGTGCCAGTCTTGACTCCTGGGTGTGCCACCTCTCTCCCTCTCATTCAGTGGGCCATAGAAAGCCTATTTATTTTTTTTTTAAAATATTATTGGGTTTCTAAAGTCTCCCTGAAAAAACAAAAAATACATAAAAAAACAGTGGGAGAGTAATATTGCCCTCTCAGCTTGTGTGCCAGTCTTGACTCCTGGGTGTGCCACCTCTCTCTCTCTAATTGTGGGCCATAGAAAGCCTTTTTTTTTTTTTTTTTTAATATTATTTGGTTTCTAAAGTCTCCCTGAGAAAAAAAAAAAAAAAAATTAGGTGGGAGATTAATATTGACATTAGTGCTTGAGTGACAGTCCTGCGTGTGTGTCATCTCTGTGATTTTGTGCCACAGAAAACAGAGTGTGTAACATTGTGCCTGATTTTCCTTGTGGTCTCACCAACCTGTTAAGGGATATTGAAATCATACTGAAGTTATAGCTCACCGTGTAAGTTGTTTGACAGCAACAAATAAAGTTACTTTGGTTAAGATTTTAAAACAATGAGGAAGTCTGGTGCAAGAGGTCGTCGTGGGCGTTCATTGTCAGCTGGTAATGATGGTAGTGGTAGAGGAGCATCAGGTGGTCGTGGGGATAAAAATATTCCACCTAAGTCTGGAGCTGTGGAGCCAGTTTCGTCGTCAGGCTACACAAGGCCTCGAACGCTCTCTTTTCTGGGAGTAGGAAAACCGCTTTTAAAGGCGGAGCAGCAACAGCAAGTTTTGGCTTACATTGCAGACTCAGCCTCTAGCTCTTTTGCCTCCTCTTCCGAAACTGGTAAATGTAAAAGCAGCGCGTCGCTTGTGGATGTTCACGGTCAGGGACAAGTCGCTTCCTTGTCCTCCTCAGCAAAAACTACAACAAGAGAGAAGGATGCAGCAGGCGACACAACGGGTCACTCCATGGAGCTCTTTACACATACCGTCCCTGGCTTAGAAAGTGAAACATTTAACAGGCCATGCCCATTACAAGTATATTCTGACATGGAGTGCACTGATGCACAGCCACAGCCAGAGTACTATGCTGCTCCTTTGACTCAGACCACCACATTGCCCTCTCAGGGTACAGATCCACAATCAGACCCTGATGAGACTATGTTGCCCCGCCACGAACGCTATACCACCGACCGACACAGTGACACAGACGAAGTTGCACACGAGCTCGAAGAGGAGGTAATAGATGACCCAGTTATTGACCCCGATTGGCAGCCATTGGGGGAACAGGGTGCAGGCGGCAGTAGTTCAGAAGCGGAGGTGGAGGAGGGGCCGCAGCAGGCATCAACATCGCAACAGGTTACATCTGCCGGGCCCGTATCTGGCCCAAAACGCGTGTCAAAGCCAAAACCTGTTGGAGCACAGCGTTGCCATCCGGTTAAAGCTCAGTCTGCAATCCCTGAAAAGGGATCCGAGTCTAGGAAGAGTGCAGTCTGGCATTTTTTTAAACAACATCCAACTGATCAGCGCAAAGTCATCTGTCAAAAATGTTCAACTAGCTTAAGCAGAGGTCAGAATCTGAAAAGTCTAAATACTAGTTGCATGCATAGACACTTAACCACCATGCATTTTCAAGCCTGGACTAACTACCAAACGTCCCTCAAGGTTGTAGCACCCTCGGCCAATGAAGCTAGTCAGCAACGCAACATCCCTTCCGTCACTGTAAGGCCACCATTTTCCGCACCACAGGCAGTATCTGTGCAGGTTTCTTTGCCAGCCAAAAGCAGTCAGGGTCAGGGAATCACCAGTTTTGTAGGAGGAAATATTGCATCTAGGGCACCGGCGGAAACAATACCGTCTCCAACCGTCTCTCAGTCTGCCATGTACACCGGCACACCCGAAAGTTCCACGATCTCCAGCTCTCCAGTCCAGCTCACCCTACATGAGACTCTGGTTAGAAAAAGGAAGTACTTATCCTCGCATCCGCGTACACAGGGTTTTAACGCCCACATAGCTAGACTAATCTCGTTAGAGATGATGCCCTACCGGTTAGTTGAAAGCGAAGCTTTCAAAGCCCTGATGGAGTACGCTGAACCACGATACGAGCTACCCAGTCGACACTTTTTTTCCAGAAAAGCCATCCCAGCCCTGCACCAGCATGTTAAACAGCGCATCGTCCATGCACTCAGGCAATCTGTGAGTACAAAGGTGCACCTGACTACAGATGCATGGACCAGTAGGCATGGCCAGGGACGTTATGTGTCCATCACGGCACACTGGGTGAATGTGGTGGATGCAGGGTCCACAGGCGACATCAATTTAGGGACAGTTGTGCCTAGCCCACGGTCTAGGAAACAGTTGGCTGTAGGCGTTCGCACCCCCTCCTCCTCCTCCTCCTCGTCCTCCTGCAGAAGCTACAGCTCTTCCACAGAACGCAGTCTGCCAACCACTCCATCGGCAGATGACACTGTTGCACACCAGTTGTCCCATTATGGGCCAGCTACTGCCAAGCGTCAGCAGGCTGTATTGGCTATGAAGTGCTTGGGCGACAATAGACACACCGCGGAAGTTCTGTCCGAGTTCTTGCAACAAGAAACGCAGTCGTGGCTGGGCACAGTAGATCTTGAGGCAGGCAAGGTAGTGAGTGATAACGGAAGGAATTTCATGGCTGCCATCTCCCTTTCCCAACTGAAACACATTCCTTGCCTGGCTCACACCTTAAACCTGGTGGTGCAGTGCTTATTGAAAACTTATCCTGGGTTCTCCGACCTGCTCCTCAAAGTGCGTGCACTTTGCTCACATATCCGACGTTCGCCTGTACACGCCAGCCGTATGCAGACCTATCAGCGGTCTTTGAACCTTCCCCAGCATCGCCTAATCATAGACGTTGCAACAAGGTGGAACTCAACACTGCACATGCTTCAGAGACTGTGCGAACAGAGGCGTGCTGTTATTTATTTGTGGGAGGATACACGGGCAGGCAGTAGGATGGCAGACATGGAGTTGTCAGGTGTGCAGTGGTCTAAGATACAAGACATGTGTCAAGTCCTTCAGTGCTTTGAGGAATGCACACGGCTGGTTAGTGCAGACAACGCCGTAATAAGCATGAGCATCCCCCTAATGCGTCTGCTGATGCAAAGTTTGACGCACATAAAGGAGCAGGCGTCTGCACCAGAGGAAGAGGAAAGCCTTGATGACAGTCAGCCATTGTCTGGTCAGGGCAGTGTACAGGACGAGGTAGCGGGCGAAGAGGAGGTGGAGGACGAGGAGGATGATGGGGATGAGTATATTTTTAATGCCGAACCTTTCCCGGGGGCACAGGAATTTGGTTGCGTGTCACGGCCGGGTTCTGGTTTTTTGAGGGACACAAGTGACGTAGATTTGCCTGCAACTGCCCCTCAACCAATCACAACCGGAGATTTGACAACTGGAACTTTGGCCCACATGGCGGATTATGCCTTACGTATCCTAAAAAGGGACACACGCATTACGAAAATGATGAACGATGACGATTACTGGTTGGCCTGCCTCCTTGATCCACGCTATAAAGGCAAATTGCAAAATATTATGCCACATGAGAACTTGGAACTAATATTAGCAACCAAACAATCAACTCTTGTTGACCGTTTGCTTCAGGCATTCCCAGCACACAGCGCACGTGATCGTTCTCACACGAGCTCCAGGGGGCAGCAGACTAGGAGTGTTAGGGGTGCACACATCAGAAGTGGCATTGGACAGAGGGGTTTTCTGACCAGGTTGTGGAGTGATTTTGCTATGACCGCAGACAGGACAGGTACTGCTGCATCAATTGAAAGTGACAGGAGACAACATTTGTCCAGTATGGTTACTAACTATTTTTCATCCCTTATCGATGTTCTCCCTCAACCGTCATTCCCATTTGATTACTGGGCCTCCAAATTAGACACCTGGCCAGAATTGGCAGAATATGCATTGCAGGAGCTTGCTTGCCCGGCAGCAAGTGTCCTATCAGAAAGAGTATTCAGTGCTGCAGGTTCAATATTAACCGAAAAAAGGACTCGTCTGGCTACCCAAAATGTTGACGATCTAACATTCATTAAAATGAACCACAACTGGATTTCGAAATCTTTTGCCCCACCTTGCCCGGCCGACACCTAGCTTTCCTATGAAAAGCTCTTGCCTGTGAATTACTTTTCTAATGTCTAATTTGCTGCAGCTGATTGTACAGCATACGACATGTTTACACCTCCCTAAATGGCAAAACTCCCCACACGGGGCCGTGGTATCGCGACTTGGCGCAAGCACCCGTGAGACTGCTGTTTGTCTGAAGAGGTGGGTGTGCTCGCTTTTGGTTGACGGCATTGCTACTGGGTCCCTCATAGTACAATGTAGTGTCTCTGGCGGTGGTGGTGCGCACCCAACGTCAGACACACCGTTGTAACATGAGGGGCCCTGGGGCGGTCCCGCCGGCCTCAAGAGAGTTCCCCCCTACCCCAGCTCAAAATGTGCTCTACCACGTGCAAAATTATGTCGCACAGCTCCACCAATCTTTAGTCTATTCGCTGACATCATTCAATGTCTGGCACTGACAATACAAATTTGTAGACATCTATGATGCAACTTAAAGTAGTCTGTGTCTGTGTCCTATATTGGCACCATTAAATAGTTACTGCCAAATTACTATGTCAGAAACTCAGTAGATGAGCCCACCCCTGTACCTAAGTATGCCACCTTTTTTTTTTGTTTTGGTTGTTTTGCGAGACATTAACATCTATTTATATTTTGGGAGTACTGGGACAGACACTCCTTGCACTACTCCTCCACTCACCACCAAGCTGCCTGTGTATCCATGTAACCGCTGTAAAACTGCCATGAGCCTATTGTTTGTTATTTTAGGCCTTTGATAGCCTGTCTGCGGCCCCTACTTGCAATACTCCTCCACTGACCACCAAGCTGCCTGCCCGTGTATCCATGTAACCGCTGTGAAACTGCCATGAGCCTATTGTTTGTTATGTTAGGCCTTTGATAGCCTGTCTGCGGTCCCTACTTTAAATACTCCTCCACTGACCAGACCACTGCTGCCCGTGTACCCCTGGAACCAATTATAAAGTGCCTACAGCCAGCCCATTTTCTTATGTTAGGCCTTTGAAGCCTGTCTGCGGTCCCTACTTTAAATACTCCTCCACTGACCACCAAGCTGCCTGCCCGTGTATCCATGTAACCGCTGTAAAACTGCCATGAGCCTATTGTTTGTTATTTTAGGCCTTTGATAGCCTGTCTGCGGCCCCTACTTGCAATACTCCTCCACTGACCACAATGCTGCCTGGAGTGCCTGCCTGTGTATCCATGTAACCGATGTAAAACTGCCATGACTGCCTACTGTTTGTTATTTTAGGCCTTTGATAGCCTGTCTGCAGCCCCTACTTGCAATACTCCTCCACTGACCACCAAGCTGCCTGCCCGTGTATCCATGTAACCGCTGTGAAACTGCCATGAGCCTATTGTTTGTTATGTTAGGCCTTTGATAGCCTGTCTGCGGTCCCTACTTTAAATACTCCTCCACTGACCAGACCACTGCTGCCCGTGTACCCCTGGAACCAATTATAAAGTGCCTACAGCCAGCCCATTTTCTTATGTTAGGCCTTTGAAGCCTGTCTGCGGTCCCTACTTTAAATACTCCTCCACTGACCACCAAGCTGCCTGCCCGTGTATCCATGTAACCGCTGTAAAACTGCCATGAGCCTATTGTTTGTTATTTTAGGCCTTTGATAGCCTGTCTGCGGCCCCTACTTGCAATACTCCTCCACTGACCACAATGCTGCCTGGAGTGCCTGCCTGTGTATCCATGTAACCGATGTAAAACTGCCATGACTGCCTACTGTTTGTTATTTTAGGCCTTTGATAGCCTGTCTGCAGCCCCTACTTGCAATACTCCTCCACTGACCACCAAGCTGCCTGCCCGTGTATCCATGTAACCGCTGTGAAACTGCCATGAGCCTATTGTTTGTTATGTTAGGCCTTTGATAGCCTGTCTGCGGTCCCTACTTTAAATACTCCTCCACTGACCAGACCACTGCTGCCCGTGTACCCCTGGAACCAATTATAAAGTGCCTACAGCCAGCCCATTTTCTTATGTTAGGCCTTTGAAGCCTGTCTGCGGTCCCTACTTTAAATACTCCTCCACTGACCACCAAGCTGCCTGCCCGTGTATCCATGTAACCGCTGTAAAACTGCCATGAGCCTATTGTTTGTTATTTTAGGCCTTTGATAGCCTGTCTGCGGCCCCTACTTGCAATACTCCTCCACTGACCACAATGCTGCCTGGAGTGCCTGCCTGTGTATCCATGTAACCGATGTAAAACTGCCATGACTGCCTACTGTTTGTTATTTTAGGCCTTTGATAGCCTGTCTGCAGCCCCTACTTGCAATACTCCTCCACTGACCACACCAATGCTGCCCGTGTACCCCTGGAACCTATTTAAAAGTTCATAGAGCCTAGTTATATATTTTATTTACTATTAATAAGGCCATGATGGACTACGCTGTACCACGCTACAAGCTAACCAGTCGACACTTCTTTTGCGAGAAAAGCCATCCCAACCCTCCACCAGCATGTAGAAGACCGCATTGTCCATGCACTCTGGCAATCTGTGAGTACAAAGGTGCACCTGACAACAGACGCATGGACCTGTAGGCATGGCCACGGAAGATTACGTGTCCATTACGGCGCAATGGGTTAATGTGGTGGATGCATGGTCCACAGGGGACAGCCTGCTAAGTCTGTCTGCAGTCCCTAATTCAAATTGTCCTCCACTGTCTAAATCGGAACTTCCACCTTCTGGCTTTCGGCCTATAGTATCAGAAATTAAACTGCATTTGGCCTTCAACTTTGGTTAGGGCCTACTAACGGCTTCTGCCCCTCCCTGGTGTTGCCCTCAACTAAATAAAGCTGAGCTTCAACCTTCCGGCTCTCATTATGTGGTTTAAAAAA
The DNA here is from genome assembly GCF_051348905.1 of Ranitomeya variabilis. Taxonomy (NCBI): domain Eukaryota; kingdom Metazoa; phylum Chordata; class Amphibia; order Anura; family Dendrobatidae; genus Ranitomeya; species Ranitomeya variabilis. The sequence continues at coordinate 554,751,671 of NC_135234.1, forward strand.
AAAAAATGGTGGTTAGGGCCTACTAACGGCTTCTGCCCCTCCCTGGTGTTGCCCTCAACTAAATAAAGCTGAGCTTCAACCTTCTGCTCCAAATTACCATTTTAAAAAATGCAATAGGCTTTTCAGGCCTACTAAAGGTGTCTGTCTGTGTGCCCCTCCCTGGTGTTGTCCTCAACTAAATAAAGCTGAGCTTCAACCTTCCGGCTCTCATTATGTGGTTTTAAAAAAAAAAATGGTGGTTAGGGCCTACTAACGGCTTCTGCCCCTCCCTGGTGTTGTCCTCAACTAAATAAAGCTGAGCTTCAACCTTCCGGCTCTCATTATGTGGTTTTAAAAAAAAAAATGGTGGTTAGGGCCTACTAACGGCTTCTGCCCCTCCCTGGTGTTGTCCTCAACTAAATAAAGCTGAGCTTCAACCTTCCGGCTCTCATTATGTGGTTTTAAAAAAAAAATGGTGGTTAGGGCCTACTAACGGCTTCTGCCCCTCCCTGGTGTTGCCCTCAACTAAATAAAGCTGAGCTTCAACCTTCTGCTCCAAATTACCATTTTGAAAAATGCAATAGGCTTTTCAGGCCTACAAAAGGTGTCTGTCTGTGTGCCCCTCCCTGGTGTTGTCCTCAACTAAATAAAGCTGAGCTTCAACCTTCCGGCTCTCATTATGTGGTTTTAAAAAAAAAAATGGTGGTTAGGGCCTACTAACGGCTTCTGCCCCTCCCTGGTGTTGTCCTCAACTAAATAAAGCTGAGCTTCAACCTTCCGGCTCTCATTATGTGGTTTTAAAAAAAAAATGGTGGTTAGGGCCTACTAACGGCTTCTGCCCCTCCCTGGTGTTGTCCTCAACTAAATAAAGCTGAGCTTCAACCTTCCGGCTCTCATTATGTGGTTTTAAAAAAAAAATGGTGGTTAGGGCCTACTAACGGCTTCTGCCCCTCCCTGGTGTTGCCCTCAACTAAATAAAGCTGAGCTTCAACCTTCTGCTCCAAATTACCATTTTGAAAAATGCAATAGGCTTTTCAGGCCTACTAAAGGTGTCTGTCTGTGTGCCCCTCCCTGGTGTTGTCCTCAACTAAATAAAGCTGAGCTTCAACCTTCCGGCTCTCATTATGTGGTTTTAAAAAAAAAAATGGTGGTTAGGGCCTACTAACGGCTTCTGCCCCTCCCTGGTGTTGCCCTCAACTAAATAAAGCTGAGCTTCAACCTTCTGCTCCAAATTACCATTTTAAAAAATGCAATAGGCTTTTCAGGCCTACTAAAGGTGTCTGTCTGTGTGCCCCTCCCTGGTGTTGTCCTCAACTAAATAAAGCTGAGCTTCAACCTTCCGGCTCTCATTATGTGGTTTAAAAAAAAAAAATGGTGGTTAGGGCCTACTAACGGCTTCTGCCCCTCCCTGGTGTTGCCCTCAACTAAATAAAGCTGAGCTTCAACCTTCTGCTCCAAATTACCATTTTAAAAAATGCAATAGGCTTTTCAGGCCTACTAAAGGTGTCTGTCTGTGTGCCCCTCCCTGGTGTTGTCCTCAACTAAATAAAGCTGAGCTTCAACCTTCCGGCTCTCATTATGTGGTTTTAAAAAAAAAAATGGTGGTTAGGGCCTACTAACGGCTTCTGCCCCTCCCTGGTGTTGTCCTCAACTAAATAAAGCTGAGCTTCAACCTTCCGGCTCTCATTATGTGGTTTTAAAAAAAAAAATGGTGGTTAGGGCCTACTAACGGCTTCTGCCCCTCCCTGGTGTTGTCCTCAACTAAATAAAGCTGAGCTTCAACCTTCCGGCTCTCATTATGTGGTTTTAAAAAAAAAATGGTGGTTAGGGCCTACTAACGGCTTCTGCCCCTCCCTGGTGTTGCCCTCAACTAAATAAAGCTGAGCTTCAACCTTCTGCTCCAAATTACCATTTTAAAAAATGCAATAGGCTTTTCCGGCCTACTAAAGGTGTCTGCCCCTCCCTGGTGTTGTCCTCAACTGAACAAAGCTGAGCTTCAACCTTCCGGCTCTCATTATGTGGTTTTAAAAAAAAAATGGTGGTTAGGGCCTACTAACGGCTTCTGCCCCTCCCTGGTGTTGCCCTCAACTAAATAAAGCTGAGCTTCAACCTTCTGCTCCAAATTACCATTTTGAAAAATGCAATAGGCTTTTCAGGCCTACTAAAGGTGTCTGTCTGTGTGCCCCTCCCTGGTGTTGTCCTCAACTAAATAAAGCTGAGCTTCAACCTTCCGGCTCTCATTATGTGGTTTAAAAAAAAAAAATGGTGGTTAGGGCCTACTAACGGCTTCTGCCCCTCCCTGGTGTTGCCCTCAAGTAAATAAAGCTGAGCTTCAACCTTCTGCTCCAAATTACCATTTTAAAAAATGCAATAGGCTTTTCCGGCCTACTAAAGGTGTCTGCCCCTCCCTGGTGTTGTCCTCAACTGAACAAAGCTGAGCTTCCACATTCTGGCTTTCGCCCTATACTATCAGATATTAAACTGCATTTGGCCTACTAGTGTGGTTAGGCCCTTGAAACAGTGTCTGCTGCTCTTGGGTTTGCTACTCCACTGAACAAAGCAATGCCGCCTGTTTAGTCCTGTTACCAATTTTGAACTGCATGTAGCCTACTTTATTCTTTGGCCCTATATCTGTTTCCTCCTCATCCTGCCCATTGCCCAGCCACTGCTAAATGAGTCTGCTGGTACATTGACCTAGACCACTACATTCCCCTTGTACTCTACACAGCCAGAATCTGTCCCTGCTGAAAGTAAGGTTCCCCTTCCCGCATGTTATACCACCTTACACAGGGACAAAGAGGAAGGTGCAGATGAAAGTGCAGGTTCCTTCATCAGGTGGGGGGGCATACTCGTTGGCGACGTCACTGGCACAGGGCCCCTCAGAGTACGCAAAAGTGTCGCTGCTGGTGGGAGGCGCCCCCGCCATGCAAACACACCGCCGTACTTTGAGGGGCCCTGTGCCAGTGGCAATGCGAACGAGTGGGCCCCCCCCTGCTTGCTCAGGATCACAGCACTTGCAACTTTTAAATACTTACCTTTCCCTGCAACACCGCCGTGACGTAGTCCGCATTTCCTGGGCCCACGAAAAACTTGAGCCAGCCCTACTCCCCCCACAACTTTCACCCAATTCCCTATGCCCAACTATTATTATACAGTTAATTAAGATTGGCAAGCTTCAGAAACAAGAATGGATGTTTTTGGCATTAAAATGGGCACTGTAGGTGTTTTCCTGGCCTCCACTCACTGCCGACTATGCTTCCCCATTGACTTGCATTGGGTTTCGTGTTTCGGTCGATCCCCGACTTTTAGCGATAATCGGCCGACTGCACTCGACTCGACTCTGGACAAAATCGGGTTTCCCAAAACCCTACTCGATCTTAAAAAAATGAAAGTCGCTCAACCCTAACGATAACTCCTTCCTTAAGAATACCCACAGGTTCAGCGACTCCAGGAGCATCAGGCACAAAGCTCCTAGACAGAGCATCGGCCTTCACATTCTTAGAACCTGGTAAATACGAGACCACAAAGTCAAAACGGGAGAAAAACAATGACCAGCGGGCCTGTCTAGGATTCAGGCGTTTAGCAGACTCGAGATACATCAGATTTTTGTGATCAGTCAAGACCACCACACGATGCTTAGCACCCTCGAGCCAATGACGCCACTCCTCAAATGCCCACTTCATGGCCAACAACTCCCGATTGCCCACATCATAATTTCACTCTGCCGGCGAAAACTTCCTAGAGAAGAAGGCACAAGGTCTCATAGTAGAGCAACCAGGGCCTCTCTGCGACAAAACGGCCCCTGCCCCAATCTCCGAAGCATCCACCTCAACCTGAAAGGGAAGTGAGACGTCAGGCTGGCACAAAACAGGCGCCGAAGTAAACCGGCGTTTCAACTCCTGGAAAGCCTCCACGGCAGCAGGAGCCCAGTTAGCTACATCAGAGCCTTTCTTGGTCATATCCGTCAGCGGTTTAACAACGCTAGAGAAATTTGCGATAAAACGACGGTAGAAGTTAGCAAAACCCAAGAACTTCTGAAGACTCTTAACTGACGAGGGTTGAGTCCAATCATGAATAGCTCGGACCTTGACTGGATCCATCTCCACAGCAGAAGGGGAAAAAATGAACCCCAAAAAGGGAACCTTCTGTACACCAAAGAGACACTTTGAGCCTTTTACAAACAAAGAATTTTCACGCAGAATCTCAAAAACCATCCTGACCTACTCCACATGCGAGTCCCAATCATCAGAAAAAAACAGAATATCATCCAGATAAACAATCAAAAATTTATCCAGATACTTCCGGAAAATGTCATGCATGAAGGACTGAAAAACTGAAGGTGCATTAGAGAGCCCAAATGGCATCACCAAGTACTCAAAATGACCTTCGGGCGTATTGAATGCGGTTTTCCATTCATCGCCCTGCCTAATGCGCACAAGATTGTACGCACCACGAAGGTCTATCTTGGTGAACCACTTGGCACCTTTAATCCGGGCAAACAAATCTGACAACAGCGGCAAAGGATACTGAAATTTGACAGTGATCTTATTTAAAAGCCGATAGTCAATACAAGGCCTCAAAGATCCGTCCTTTTTGGCCACAAAAAAGAATCCCGCACCAAGAGGGGAAGAAGAAGGACGGATATGCCCCTTCTCAAGAGACTCCTTGATATATGAACGCATCGCGGTATGTTCCGGTACCGACAGATTAAACAGTCTCCCCTTAGGAAACTTACTGCCAGGAATCAAATCTATTGCACAGTCACATTCCCTATGAGGAGGCAGTGCACTGGACTTAGACTCGCTGAAGACATCCTGATAATCAGACAAATACGCCGGAACTTCCGAAGGCGTAGAAGAAGCAATAGACAAGGGCAGGGAATCTCCATGAATTCCATGGCAGCCCCAACTTGACACTGACATAGCCTTCCAGTCCAAGACTGGATTATGGGTCTGTAACCATGGCAAACCCAAAACAACCAAATCATGCATTTTATGCAGAACAAGAAAACGTATTACCTCCCGATGTTCGGGAGTCATGCACATGGTAACCTGTGTCCAAAACTGCGGTTTATTTTTTGCCCATGGCGTAGAATCAATACCCCTAAGAGGGATAGGATTTTCCAATGGCTCAAGAACAAATCCGCAGCGCTTGGCAAATGACAGATCCATAAGGCTCAGGGCAGCACCTGAGTCCACAAACGCCATGACAGGATACGATGACAGTGAGCAAATCAAAGTTACAGATAGAATAAATTTAGGTTGCAAATTACCAATGGCGACCGGACTAACAACCTTAGTAAGACGTTTAGAGCATGCTGAGATAACATGTGTAGAATCACCACAGTAGTAACACAAGCCATTCTGGCGTCTATGAATTTTCCGTTCATTTCTAGTCAGGATTCTATCACATTGCATTAAATCAGGTGCCTGTTCAGACAACACCATGAGGGAATTTGCGGTTTTGCGCTCCCGCAACCGCCGGTCAATTTGAATAGCCAGGGCCATAGAATCATTCAGACCTGTGGGAATGGGAAAACCCACCATCACATTCTTAATGGCTTCAGAAAGGCCATTTCTAAAATTTGCAGCCAATGCACACTCGTTCCACTGGGTCAGCACGGACCATTTCCGAAATTTTTGGCAATAAACTTCAGCCTCGTCCTGGCCTTGAGACATCGACAGCAAGGCTTTTTCTGCCTGAATCTCAATATTGGGTTCCTCATAAAGCAAACCGAGCGCCAGAAAAAACGCATCAATGTCAGCCAATGCTGGATCTCCTGGCGCCAGCGAGAAAGCCCAATCCTGAGGGTCGCCCCGTAAAAAAGAAATAACAATTTTTACTTGCTGAGCGGAGTCTCCAGATGAACAGGGTTTCAGGGACAAAAACAATTTCCAATTATTCCTGAAATTTCTAAATTTAAATCGGTCTCCGGAAAACGGTTCAGGAATCGGTATCTTAGGTTCTGACATAGGATTTCTGATAACATAATCTTGTATGCCCTGCACACGAGCAGCAAGCTGGTCCACACTTGTAATCAAGGTCTGGACATTCATGTCTGCAACAAACACAAGCCACTCAGAGGTAAAGGGGAAAAGAAAAAAAAAAAAAGAGAAAGAGAAAAAAAAAACCTCAGAACTTTCTTTCTTATAATCCCGCTTCTGCAATGCATTTAACATTTAATACTGGCCTGGCAAACTGTTATGACCCCAATGGCGAGGGTCTCAGAGGAACAAGTAAGTCTGCGACGTACAAAAATCCAGCTCATAGGGCAGTGGTAACTGGGTTGACCAAATAGCTACTCTTAACGCCAACACGAGAAGTAGCCGGGGAACATGCCTACGTTGGTCGCTAGATGTCTCGCGCCAGCCGGAGGACTAACTACCCCTAGAAGAGGAAAACAAAGACCTCTCTTGCCTCCAGAGAATAGACCCAAAAAGTCGGACACAAGCCCCCCACAAATAATAACGGTGAGGTAAGAGGAAATGACAAACACAGAGATGAACTGGTTTAGCAAAGAGAGGCCCACTTACTAATAGCAGAATGTAGTAAGATAACTTATATGGTCAACAAAAACCCTAACAAAAATCCACACTGGAGATTCAAGAACCCCCGAACCGTCTAACAGCCCGGGGGGAGAACTCCAGCCTCCCTAGAGCTTCAGCAAGGTTAGGATACAGATATGTACAAGCTGGACAAAAATGCAAACAAAAACAAATAGCAAAAAGCAAGAAAGCAGACTTAGCTTAATTTAGCAGGAACCAGGATCAGTAGACAAGAGCACAACAGATAAGCTCTGATTACAACGTTGCCAGGCATTGAACTGAAGGTCCAGGGAGCTTATATAGCAACACCCCAGACCTAACGACCCAGGTGAGCATACAAGGGATGGCAGACATTCCCAGAGTCAAATCACTAGTAACCACTAGAGGGAGCCAAAAAGATAAATTCACAACACATTGGGCCAATCTGCGAAGATCTTAAGCACGCAGTTCATGCTAGACAGCCCAGGAATTTACAGGAACTGAAGGCTTTTTACCAAGAAGAGAAGGCAGCTTTACCATCTGAGAAAATAAAGAACCTCATCCATAACTACCAAAAAATACTTTTAGCTGTCATTAATGTTAGAGGGGACAATGCATAGTATTAAGAAATGGGATTTGTAAACTTTTGATCAGGGTTACTTGGATGTTTTGGGTTGTCATTATGACTTAAAAACAGAGAATTCAGTAGTTTGACAATAAATGGCTTCACCCAACCACTAACCATGAGTGGAGAAAAACTTATGGTGTTATTCATATTTTCTGAAAAGTTTACATGCCCGGGTATGTAAACTTTTGAGCACAGCTGTATACAGAAAATATTCAAAAAGCATAGAAAAGGAGTAGAGCTGGCTAGGCAAATGTCTGTGCTCACCTCTCCATTAACACAAATCTATATATTTGTAGTGGGTTAAATCGTATATAACCTAAGGATGGATACAAAGTATCCATAAACAACTCACATTAATAAAATCAATAAAGTTTATTGAACGTAAGTTTAAAACCATATTTCACACAGAATAGAGGATATATGCATGAGGTATAAAACAAAGAGGATATGTCAAGTATCAAAAATCAAGTCAAGTCAAAAATATAATATAAGGCAATAGTGCCACATCAGCCAAAAATGCAGATCATCCAAAAACAATAAAGTGGCCAGAGAACATTTCAAGAGTGTATCTCTAATATATTGCAATGATAGACCAATTGGGTCATAAAGGTGACTTTGTTACAAGCTCAGTGCTTACCCAAGTCACAAACACTGCCGCAAATGCCCTGACGTGTGTTTTGCTCATGTGCTTTCTAAAGGGGATAAAGCACGTGAGCAAATCATGTGTCAGGGCATTTGCAGTGGTGCTTGGTAGTCATAAGTGACTGTATTTAGTTTTTGCATTTTTCGAGTAATTGTTTTTATGAAGGGTTGCAATTTTTTTTAACTATACTAAATAAAATTGACTAAGGCGGTGTTCACATTAGCGTTTCTGTGCGCTGCGTATGATCCACATACATCTGCATGTGTCATGCGTACATATCTTTAACATGGTGTGGTCAGGGACATGTGTCGTCTCGCCGAGCGCGGCGGTGACCGGTAAACGCAACATGTTTCATTTTTTGATGCATCAAACAATATGCAATTGTCCACATGCAGATGATTGCAGATGAGTGCATCAAAAGAACGCATTACTATTTATGGGAACACATTGGTATGCAAGGACATGCATACGCATGCGTTCGATATGCATGCGCACTTCACACTAATCATGTCCAGGAAATTATGTCAACACCTACAAAATCACTGATGTATAAAAGGGGTTCTGGAGACAGGTAGTCCATTACTCTTAAGACTCAGCATGGAAGCACAAGACTCGAGACAAGACTCTAGATGTAAGTATAGAACCTTTGAAAATGTCTGTTTGTCTTTGCAGTCTGTACTCTGTACTAATTTTTTTTCTGTTCATGTAGACTGTTTGCTGCTCCGGTTCTGTTGCTGCTGTCCTGATGCCGCCATCCTAGTGCAGCCACCGTCCTGGTTTTGCCATCTTGGTGCTGCTGGATGTTAGTATAGAAGCTATGAAAATGTATTTTTGTCTTTGCAGTCAGTACTCTCTACTAATTTTTTTCCTGTTCCTTGTAGACTGTTTGCTGCTCCGGTTCTGTTGTTGCTGTCCTGTGTACTCTGTACTAATTTTTTTCCTGTTCCTTGTAGACTGCTGCTCTGGTGCTGTTGCCGCCATCCTGGTGCTGCAACCATCCTGGTGCTGCTGCCATCTTCCTGGTGCTGCCGCCTTCCTGTTGCTGCTGCTGTCCTGGTGCTGCTGCCTTCCTGGTGCTGCTGCCTTCCTGGTGCTGCTGCTGAATTGGTGCTCCGGTCTTGTTACTGCTGTCCTGGTGCTGCTCCAGTTCTCTTGCTGCCATCCTCTTGCTGCTGTCCTGATGCTACTGTCCTGGTGCTGCCTGACTGCTATGCTGTTGGATTACTACCTGTAATGTAAGTATTGGTGTCCATTGATATTTTTTGTGCTTTCTGTTTGTCTCTTAACAAGTTAAATTTTTATTTTCTGTTTTTTTTCTCTAGTGTTTCACTTGACTGCTGCCTGCTCTTCCAACATGTCCTCCACTGAAGCATCTGAAAGTGGACATGACACTGATTATGCAATCACATTTGATTTACTGATTGGTATGTAATGACTGTCAATACTAGATATGTGTTAAATCATATATTTTCTTTACAGGTACCTGACAGTGAAGAAGAGCAGGAGCAGTCTAGTAGAAATGATTCTTCCCAGGGTCTTCGGCCAACAGTTGCTGAGGCGGGAAAGGCGGGGTGTGAGTAGCCTTTATAAGAGTTGTAATTGAATTTGTTTTCAGTTTTACTTACAATTTTTTTTTGTATTTCATTTATAGGTTCCACAATGTGAAGAAGGACAACCGAATATCGATAATGACATCCTTATTCAAGCTGTGCAAGAGCAAGCAGCGTTGTTGGACCCCCATGATCAGAATCATTCCAACTCAGTCTTGATCCAATGACTCTGGAAAGAAGTGACCAGATCGCTGTTGGATGATTGGGACCATGCAAGGCCACAAGTCAGAAAGGATTTTTGTAAGCATTGCAATGTGGTCTTATGTATTGGTTTGGATGCAAATGTTGGTATCTTTTTACAAATTTTTTTTTTCTTCCCCCTGCACAGTGAAGAGAGTAAAAGTTTGTTGGCATTCGAAGAAAGATTGCTTCAATATGGACATGAGAGAGAAGATTACGGTTCAGAGTGGTGCTGCTCAAAAAGTCGGCAAATAAAATTACCATCATCGGCTTTTTTTTCTGAGGCCTGCGCTTGCTCAATGAATGTGAGTATGTTTTGTGTTGTCTTACTATTATTTAAATTTTATTTTTTTTACTAGTGTTTTTCATTTTTTTTCCACACAGAACTTAGTGCAGCACCACAGAACCTGGATCGTCCTCTGTTGGAGTGGCGTCACATCGACCAGCCAACGACCAGGCGCAATCCCAATCATCCACCAGCAATGGAGTAACCAGGCAAACTTCACAGGCTTGGGAACAGGAAACCAGTCCATCTGGTTTTCCTCTCTCCCTGCCCTCTGCCACTGCTTTACTTGGGTCTGCTCACCAGCGGCAGAGGGCCTGGGAGAGGTCAGGGTCAGTCATGCCCAAGTTTATTCACTTAAGTGGTTGTAGAAAGACTGGATAGTGTGTTGAATCACGTGAACACACTTTTCCAGGACTGCCACAGATGCCTTGACCGCCTGGAATCCGACCTTAATAGACTGGCATGACATTATTTTTCCTCTATAGAACGGGTTATGACTGAAAACCTTAGTCCTGATCTCCAGCTCTATGTGATGAAGGCCTGTCAGGCTGCTTACACCAAGGCCATGCAGCGGTCCAGATATAATCAGCAAGCACAAATTTAATTCCCTACAGGGCAACAAGCTCCAGGGCAGCATCAGTGGCACAATCCGCCAGCTCCTTTCCCAACATCTCAAGGACATGGATACTAGTTATCTCACCAAGTGACCTATCCACCACCACCACAACCACCACTGGACATTAGGACTGTTCCAACAGTACCCAGCAATACCATGCAGCTGAGTGCAGCACCCCAGCCTTCCCCTTCAACCACGCAGCTGAGTTCAGCAGCACAGTCTTCCACTTCAACCTTGCAGCCGAGTGCAGCAGCTCAGACCTCCACTCCCACCACGCAGCAACCGGAAGCAAAAGGCCAAAGAAGCAGCAAACCAAAGTCCAGGAAACAAAAAACTGCTAAAAAACATTACGCACCCCCTCCACCCACACCTCCGAATGTGTCTTTTTTTCAAGTCTGTCCAAACCTTTCCTTGGTTCTTTCCCATCCAATGTGTCAATCCCTTCCAACTTGTTTTCCACTCCTAATGTGTCCTCTTCCCCAATGTGTCCTCTGCCAATGTTTCTTACCCAGTCCTCCAATTGACTGTAGCTTCCAGTTCCCCTACTTCCCCAACCACTCCTAGCCTACCATATCAGCCTGACACCCCCCAGGTCCACCATGCAACTCCCTCCCACAGACCCCAAAAGTAAATCACATTTTCATTTTTATTTACAATTTCAAATTGTTTTTATTCGTTAGTAAAAATTAATTTGTTTCACAATAACTGTCTCATTGTGTTTTCTTTTTCTCTTTATTTAAACATGTGTGTATTGTTGAGTGTATTGTTGAGTGAAGTATTAGCGGGTGTTACAGTTAAGGTGTTTATAATTAAAATTACATTCAAGGTGCTAATATTACAGTCTGAAAACAGTACAGGAACATAACTTGAAAGGTACATTTGACTTATTTATAGCCTAAACCATTTCATCTTGCCATGACACACGTCCAGTATCAGAAACAAAGTAGGCAGCCAATTTATCCCTTATTTGGGCAACTTCCACTGTAGTCCTCAGAGGGTGAACATGATAATCCGACAATAAGATATTACCAGGTTCCTCAAGTTCAAAGTGGGGTCGCTCTTTTGCCAGGATGCAATTATGCAGAGCAACACATGTTTTAACAACCTCATTAATTGTCTCTATTTTAAGATTGATTGGTGTTCCCAAAATGCGCCATTTAGCTACCAGCAAACCAAAGGCACCCTCCACAGTTCTTTGTGCCCGTGTCAGTCTGTAGTTGAAAATCATTTTGGTGTGATTCAAGTCCCGACTCAAGTATGGTTTTATGAGATTGGCACACATTTGAAATACCTCATCCCCAACAACAACAAATGGCATTGGCGGTGGTCCTTCAGTGTTTGGAAGAGGTTGGGGCGGTGGAAAATTAAAATTATTAGCATACAAACATTGTCCCATGTCAGAGTTTTTGAAAGACTGAGTAATTTTCTTGTCCAAATGAGCCAACGTCAACGGCGACAAATCGACACTCCGCATCTGCAATCCCCATGAGAACAATGGAAAAGTATTTTTTACAATTTAATGTACTCAGATCCACTTCCAGCAGGTTACAGAATCTGAATGTGTTTGCTGTCCACAGCCCTCACACAGTTTGTAAAATTACAAATTTCCTTAAATTTTTCTGCATTTTTCAGCCAGAGTTCAGTTGTGGGTTGGGGTAGGAATTCTGCACGCAGAGCATCACACAATGCACGGCAGGTGTCTCCAGCAATCCCAGAAAGGGTGGACAGTCCAATTCAAAATTTAAAATGTAGAGATCTTAAAGGGACTCTGTCACCTGAATTTGGAGGGAACAATTTTCAGTCATATGGGTGGGGTTTTTGGGTGTTTGATTCACCCTTTCCTTAACCGCTGGCTGCATGCTGGCTGCAATATTGGATTGAAGTTCATTCTCTGTCCTCCAAATTGCCTTGTGCAGGCATGTACTACGGAGGACAGAGAATGAACTTCAATCCAATATTGCAGCCAGCATGCAGCCAGCGGGTAAGGAAAGGGTGAATCAAACACCCCAAAACCCCGCCCATATGACTGAAAATTGTTCCCTCCAAATTCAGGTGACAGAGTCCCTTTAAGGTCTCTTTGGTAGCCAGGAATCTGTGGAAAAGAAAATGGGAAAAAAAATCAGTGCATGGCTTTTATATCAATAATAGTGTTGAGCGATACCATCCGATACTTGAAAGTATCGGTATCGGATAGTATCGGCCGATACCCGAAAAGTATCGGATATCGCCGATACCGATACCCAATACCAATACAAGTCAATGGGACACCAAGTATCGGAAGGTATCCTGATGGTTCCCAGGGTCTGAAGGAGAGGAAACTCTCCTTCAGGCCCTGGGATCCATATTAATGTGTAAATTAAAGAATAAAAATAAAAAATATTGATATACTCACCCTCTGACGCGCCCTGGTTGTAACCGCCAGCCTCCGTTCATAAGAATGAGCGCTTGAAAGTCCTTAGATGACGTTGCGGCCTGTGATTGGTCGCGGAGCGGTCACGTGACCGCAACGCGACCAATCACAAGCCGTGACGTCATCTAAGGTCTTTCAAGAGCTCATTCTTATGAGCGGAAGCTGCCGGTTACTTCGGTAAGGTACAGGCTGCGCCGGAGAGGTGAGTATATCAATATTTTTTATTTTTATTCTTTATTTTACACATTAATATCTATCCCGATACCGATTCCCGATATCACAAAAGTATCGGATCTCGGTATCGGAATTCCGATACCGCAAATATCGGCCGATACCCGATACTTGCGGTATCGGAATGCTCAACACTAATCAATAATACTAAAGACAGGTGTTTCTTTTTCAAAATTACGTACCTTAGGGTCACCAACAGATGTTCCTCAGCAGGAATTGCTCTACATAATTGAGTGTCCTGCCTGATGGTGGATCCTCGCACACGATGCAGCAATTCATCGAAGCTCTGTTCAGACATCCTTGTACATTCGAAAAACTTTTGCGGATTTTCACGAAGCTCGGTGTAAAATGAGTGGTAGGATCCATGGCTCTCCTGTACTTCAACAACGGGGTGTCACCAATAACGACGACGACATCTTCTCCGTCTTTCTATTCTCCTTTTTTACTCACAAGCCACAGCAAAAGCAAAAGCCAATTTCAATGATAAATCCAGGTTCAGATTGAAGCTCTCCGCCCTAAGATCCATCTTGCAGCAAAATACAGCATCAAAAGAAGAGGATTTCACCTGTGCAGCGTCTACATATAGAAATCCCATAAGCCACGTCTATTGGGAAATATCATATGCATGGGCATAAACAACACAAACTCATGCAAAAACACATACAAATGCATGCACACGCCGAGTTTTTTTGCCATCATGCGTAAGATCATGCGGATAAAAAGTGCTGTGTAAACATGCTTTTGCATGCGTTTTGGCATGTGTTTGTGCATGCAGATGATACGCTGCACACAGGAACGCTAATGTGAACCTAGCCTAAAAGGTAGACTTTCTACTTTTATCTGTATCACTAGTCAAATTTTACATCTATACATGTTATGCATTTTGTAGGACCGTGTGAGTGCTTATAGATATGTAGCCCTTGTGCCCTAGAGAATGATTAGCCCAGATCCTTTTCCCATTTTGCTATGTAGGCTCTTTTTAAGCAGAGATTTTCGGTTAAAACTGATTGATAAATTGCAGAGAGTATTTTTAAGGGTCTGGTCGTTTTAGCACACAGGGTTTCAAAGGATGTAAGATTTTGAGAGGGGTCTGGGTTATATTGTAGCTGTTTCAGTGAATTTTTGAGAGCGGAATATTGTATAAAATTAAGGTTTGAAAGTCCTGAGAGTTTATTAATTTCTGATAGTGTGAGAAGTGCCCCATCTGACATTAGTTTATCTATAGGTATACCAAACCCTTGTTGTCTTTTAATATTTATTTTTGTTGTTATTGTAAGTGTGTAGGCCAAAATGTCCGAGAGTGTAAGTAGAGGGGACGAGGGGCGAAGAAGAATATTGTAAGTTTTAGCCCAGATTCTAAAAAGGGATTTGGTAAGCGGATTGAGGTGCTTAAGGGGTGAACGTGCCTTAGCATTAGTCAATAAAAGTGGCCTGATGGGTGAAGGGGAGAGTCTCTCCTCCACCACCAACCACTGTTTGTTCTGAGTTTCTCGAATTAGGTAAACTGCTCGCGACAATACTGCAGCATAATAATATTTCCTTATGTCAGGCGCATTCATACCGCCGTTTGGTTTAGATAATGTCAGCGTGCGATAACCTATTTGTGGTTTACTATTTTTCCATATATATTGGAGAAATAAAGAATTAATTTTGGCGAGGTAGGAGTCTGGTATGTGTATGGGTAGCATTTGGAACAGGTAAATAAATTTAGGGAGTATTAAGCTCTAAAGGAGGTTTTTCCTTTCTGTCCATGACAGGTTATGGTCTCTCCAAGATTTTATGGTAGATTTAACCTTGTCGAATAGAGGGTAATAATTGAGAGCAAATAACTTTGTTTGGCTTCTACATATTTTAATTCCTAGGTACGTAATATATTCTTTGGGCCATGAACAAGGGTATAGTTTCTTTAACTTAGTAAGAGTATATGAGGGAACGTTAAGGTCTAGGGCCTCTGATTTAGATAAATTTACTTTGAAATTTGTCAAGGAGCTATATTCCTCTAAAACCTTCGTAAAGGCAGGAAGGCTTTTGAGTGGCCTTGTCATCAGTACAAGGAGGTCATCGGCAAAGCTGCTGTTTTGTATTGGGGTTTGCCTATTTTGATACCTTCAATTTCTGGGTTCTGTTGTATGGCTCTTAGCAAGGGCTCCATCGCCAGCACAAAGAGAATCGGTGACAGGGGGCAGCCCTGAAATGTGCCATTTTTGATTGTAAATGTATCTGTCAGAGAACCATTTATTCTAATACGGGCTCTGGGGTCTCTATACATATCCATTATTGAAGAGATGAACTGCTGCGGGAAACCAAATCCAACCAGAGTGTCCTCCAAATAGGTCCAGTCCACCCTGTCAAAGGCTTTTTCAGCATCAGACCCAAGCAAAACTAGGGGTATCTTTTTTCCGTTGTATAGTGCATGAGGTGTAGTATCTTATAAGCATTGTCCCTCCCGTCCCTACCCACAACGAAGCCTGTCTGATTCATAGATATCAGTTCCGGCAATAACTCTGTTATTCTACGTGCTATCATACTAGCGAATAATTTCAAATCAACATTGAGCAGCGAGATTGGTCTATAGCTGCTGCATTGCTCTTGGTCCTTGCCTTCTTTATATATTAATGATATTCTAGCTCCCACGGTCTGTAGAGGGAAGTGATCACCATTTAACACTGAGTTGCACATATTTAGAAGGCATGGGAGGAGCACAAGAGGGAAGGACTTATAATATATTGTTGATAATCCGTCAGGACCAGGTGCTTTACCTGATGAGATCCTTGACAGGGTGGACTGGAGCTCCTTGACCTGAAATGGCTTGATTAAGAGGTTTTTCTGAGAAGTTGTCAGTTGGGGCAATTTCAAATGGGTTAAGAAGGTTTTAATATTATATTTCCTTTTAGATTTATCACAGCTAGATTCTATTGGGCGCAAATTATAAAGTTGTCTTTAGTAGTTTAGAAATTCTGTCTCTATTAATTTATAATTTTGAGTATTATGGCCACTTGAGGATTTGATAGAGTGAATGTAGGTACGTGTTTGCTGTCGCCTTAGTCGAGATAGCATGAATTTTGTTGCTTTGTCGCCGTGAAAGAACATTTGGGTTCACCACGAGGAGTACCATTTCACTGATTTTAAGTTTAAGATTTCTTTTAAGTGTTGTCTTTTCCTGGTTAATTCGACTAATAGTTGTTGTTCCATCTGTTTCTTATGTTGGATTTCGAGATCATGTATCTCATCGTATAGGGTTTTTAATTCCTGTTGTCTCTGTTTATTGAGATACGATGAAATCGAGATCAATTCTCCCCTGATTACAGATTTATGGGCCTCCCATAAAATCGAAGCTGAGACCTCTCCAGTATCATTTTGTTAAAAATATTGATTGAGGTTTTTTTTAAATGCGAGCTTTGACTTCCGGAGAGTTCAAAATGGATTCATTGAGTTGCCATGATCTATTAATGGAAAAGGGTCTGGCTAGCGTCATTTGAAACATTACTATCGACTGATCTGAATGGATATTAGGGAGTATGATAAAACTTAATGCATTAGGTAGCAGTTGCCTAGGTATGAAGATATAGTCAAGCCGGTGATATGATTTATGGGGGTGAGAATAGTAAGTGAAATCAAGGTCAGACAGATGTAAGTGCCTCCAAATGTCTAATACCTGCATTGACCCGAGTTTTGTTTTTATTCTAATTAGATCTTTTGTGGAAATTGAGCTATTTTTTGTTGTTGTATCTATTAGGGGTTCTAATGCTATATTCAGGTCTACTCCTATAATAAGGGAGCCTTCTCTGAAGTCCTCAATTTTCTTGAGTAATGATAGTAGCCATTTTAGGTGTTTTTTATTAGGAGCATATAAACTACAAATAGTGACCAGGTTTCCGGCTAGTAGTCCCTTAACTAATACGTATCTGCCATTAGGGTCTGTTATTAAATTTCAGGATTAAAAAGGTATTCCTTTTGCTATCGCTATTGATGTACCCCTCGAGCCTGTTTGTGGTGTGGTATCATAGTAAGAGATGTTCAGGGGGATCAAGTATTTGTTTGATGGACGTCATCTGATGCTGCAGGTGCCCTGGGGTGCTGGGATTGAAGTTAGGCAGGAAGAGAGATGGAGAAAAACAGAGGGAGGGGAAGAAAGAAATAGAAGAAGAACTGAACCTGAAAAAATTTGTAAACAACACATTAATTGTGTAAGTGAACAAATAAACCTTAATTAACATTTTTAACCGATTGACATGACAAACTCACAGGCTTCCTATGAGGGAGAGTAACGTCAGTTTTCTGAAGCCTAGGTGCTAAGAAAATAATCTCAATAATAGAATATGGGGACAGTTAAGGGAGGGAGGCAGGAGAGGGATTAGGATGGGAGGGGAGGGCACTGAGTTTAGTTAAAATAAGGGTTAAGGCGAGGATGGTGAAAGGGAATGGGGGGAGGGTGGAGGAAGGGGGTTCGGGGTCCATAGTTAAACAGTCAAGTACAGTAATAAGTTTGAACTCAAGCTGGATTGGATGACAGATTATTACAAATTAGGTCTGCACTCAGCAGATCAAGTCTTTTCAGGATCTCTTTTTGGGGGTGGTGTTTTTATTGACTTCCTTTTCAGTCTTTGGGATTTAGGGGTCCCTGTGAGGTGCCACGGAGCTGGGATTGATAAAGGTTGATGCTGTGCTGCCGTGGGGGATCTCCCTGTTTGGGTTTTGGGCGGAGAGACCAATGGACTCTGAAAAGTTTAATATCTTTGGGGTCTTCAGCTGTTAGAAGGTTGACAAAAATCTCTACAGCCGCTTTAGTTAAAGCATCAAATGCTACAGTTTCTGATAGACCTTTGATACGAATATTATTTCTACATTCACGATTTTTGTGGTCCTCTAACATGGATTGAATCATTTGGATCTGTGATTCGTGGTCTTTGAGGCAGTTTGAAAGAGTACTGGAATGTTGTGACATAGAAGATTGAGTGTTCTCAACCATTTCCAGCCTGTGTCCTTGTTGTGATAGATCCTGTTTTATTTCGGCCAGTTCTTTTCCGATAGGTTCTAACCCTTTAGAAAGTATTCTCTTTATAAATGAGCGAGTCACATGGTTGTCTTTCATATTCCCCCTAAGTCAGAGTCACTATCTGAGTCTGAGTCTTCTTCTATTTGTGAGTCTATTTGTCTTGGGTATTTAGTAGACTCGGGTATGTCAGATTGCTTTTTCAAGAATTTATCCACATCCGCTTGAGTTATAGATTTAGAGCATTTTGTAGTACTTCGTGAGGATTTAACCCCGGATTTCCCCATAGTTAATTGAGTAGGCTTCGGAGTGTCTCTTGTTAGATAGCTTCAATAATCTCCCTCAACCTGCAAGTTAGGGAAGTTAGTTATTTATGTCAAATTTCCAGTCTGACTGGTATCATTAGAGTGAGCAGCTATTGTGTTGTTGTGATAATAGTGGGATAGTGGGCTCAGGCAAAAAGTTAGCTAGCAGCCCAGTATACATACTGTGTCTGAATACAATCCAGTCAGTCAGTCAGAAAGAATCATTTGCGGTTACTTTATAGTTATGTAGGTATGCGACAATCTGATCTTGCCTGATAGCGTGGTGATCTCAATGTGGTAAGAGATGCCTATGTAGTCTTGAATTGCAGGTTCTTGGTCACTTAGGCACTCTCAAATAAATCTTTTTCTTATATGTTGGGCTCTGGAAAAACTCTTTGCGCAAGAGGTTTCTGAGGTGGTGTCAGATTTTGGCAGGGGAACCCACCAAGGTTATAACTCGACTAGCAGGGATGTGTTAATCTGTCAAGTTTGTCACCAGGCTAATAGGGGCACAGAGCGCCATTGCAGACGTTATACCCACCTAGCGTTTTGCTGGTAGGTATATCCCCTCCTCCCCCAGTCACTGAAAGCAGGTAGCTTTAATAACGTAGCCCAGCACACTGCTGAGAGCCATAGGGGACACCCGGTTCCAGGTGTGTCAGAGCGCCAGTCTCTCACCAGCCACAGCAGCACTGGTGTAGTACTGTTGCCGAGTGCTGCTCCCGAGACGACTCACCTCTGGCCGCAGTCGCTGGAGATCTCCAGAAGTGCCTCTAGTCTCGCTCGGATCCTGGGTGACACATGGGCGCAAGCGCTTTCTGGCAGATCTTCCGGTCCTCCCGCCGATGACCACCAGTGAGAGCCTCTTCACCCTTCCTGATTGCGGCCAGCAAGCCCCTAGGCAGACAACTGGCGCCTCGCAGGTGGCAGTGTCTTGCAACGGAGCTCAGGGTTGAGGGTTCGCAGGTCAGAGGGTATTGCAGGGAAGCCGCAGGCTGCGTCAGCGTCGCCTGGCTCATAGTGCTGTGGGGCCCAGTCTCAGTGCGGGCAGATCTCGGAGTCGGATCACCGCTCTCAGTCCCGTAACAAGAGGGGAGGCACCAAGTCAATTAACCCCGCTAACAGTGGAGGGATGAGTGTGTGCCCAGATGGAGGGACTGCAGATGAGGCCTAGTGGAGGGCCCTGGCCATGCGGCCTGCGAAGATCTGGACACTATTCTTAGTTAAGTGGTTAATTTAGGCAATCTTGGTCTCTAAAGAGTTGCGGTGGTATGCAGGATCGATAGCCTTTGTCCAGATAGAGGAAAAAAAATAATCTTCCTGGTGGATTGCTGTGGATTAGGAAATTGTCCTGCAGAGCTCACATATACCACGTCCTATTTCCTTGCCGTCCAGGCCACGCCCAACTGGATAGAATCAATAGAATGGTGTGAGGCTAGACAACACACAGCCAGGAATCAATGTAAGCTAATATAGACTATTCTTATCAATGTCATGTGTAAATATCCATCCATTTATTGAAACCCACCCAGAGTTAAATTACATTAGAATGAAAATCAGACAGCTGTGAACTGGTGTTATTATTCTCAGAAGGGGCGAATATCCATAAAGGTTTCCAGCTAAAAAAAGGTGGCGACTCCCCAGAAATTACATGGGGTCCTGTTATGACCCCAATGGCGAGGGTCTCAGAGGAACGTGGAAGTCTGCAGAATACAAAAATCCAGCTCATAGGGCAGTGGTAACTGGGTTGACCATATATCTACTCCTAACGCCAACACTAGAAGTAGCCGGGGATCATTCCTACGTTGATTCTAGATGACACGCGCCAGCCGGAGAATCTAGCTACCCCTAGTAGAGGAAAACAAAGACCTTTCTTGCCTCCAGAGAAGGGGACCCCAAAGCTGGATAGAAGCCCCCCACAAATAATGACGGTGAGGTAAGAGGAAATGACAAACACAGAAATGAACCAGGTTTAGCACAGAGAGGCCCGCTTACTGATAGCAGAATAAAGAAAGGTAACTTATATGGTCAACAAAAACCCTATCAAAATCCACACTGGAAATTCAAGAACCCCCGAACCGTCTAACGGTCCGGGGGGAGAACACCAGCCCCCTAGAGCTTCCAGCAAAGGTCAGGATATAGATATGGAACAAGCTGGACAAAAATACAAAACCAAAACAAATAGCAAAAAGCAAAAGGCAGACTTAGCTGATATAACTGGAACCAGGATCAGTAGACAAGAGCACAGCAGACTAGCTCTGATAACTACGTTGCCAGGCATTGAACTGAAGGTCCAGGGAGCTTATATAGCAACACCCCTAACTAACGACCCAGGTGCGGATAAAAGGAATGACAGAAAAACCAGAGTCAAAAAACTAGTAACCACTAGAGGGAGCAAAAAGCAAATTCACAACAGTACCCCCCCCCCTTAGTGAGGGGTCACCGAACCCTCACCACGACCACCAGGGCGATCAGGATGAGCGGCATGAAAGGCACGAACTAAATCGGCCGCATGAACATCAGAGGCGACCACCCAGGAATTATCCTCCTGACCATAGCCCTTCCACTTGACCAGGTACTGAAGCCTCCGCCTGGAGAGGCGAGAATCCAAGATCTTCTCCACCACGTACTCCAACTCGCCCTCAACCAACACCGGAGCAGGAGGCTCAGCAGAAGGAACTACAGGCACAATGTACCGCCGCAACAAGGACCTATGAAATACATTGTGAATAGCAAACGACACAGGAAGATCCAGACGAAAAGATACAGGATTAAGGATTTCCAATATCTTGTAAGGCCCAATAAAACGAGGTTTAAATTTGGGAGAGGAGACCTTCATAGGAACAAAGCGGGAAGAAAGCCACACCAAATCCCCAACGCGTAGTCGGGGACCCACACCGCGGCGGCGGTTGGCAAAGCGCTGAGCCTTCTCCTGTGACAACTTCAAGTTGTCCACCACATGATTCCAGATCTGCTGCAACCTATCCACCACAGAATCCACTCCAGGACAGTCAGAAGGCTCCACATGACCCGAAGAAAAGCGAGGATGGAAACCAGAGTTGCAGAAAAAAGGCGAAACCAAGGTGGCGGAACTAGCCCGATTATTAAGGGCAAACTCAGCCAACGGCAAGAATGTCACCCAATCGTCCTGATCAGCAGAGACAAAACACCTCAAATAAGCCTCCAAAGTCTGATTGGTTCGCTCCGTCTGTCCATTAGTCTGAGGATGGAAAGCAGACGAAAACGACAAATCAATGCCCATCCTACTACAAAAGGATCGCCAGAACCTGGAAACGAACTGGGATCCTCTGTCTGACACAATATTCTCAGGGATGCCGTGCAAACGAACCACGTTCTGGAAAAACACAGGAACCAGATCGGAAGAGGAAGGCAGCTTAGGCAAAGGAACCAAATGGACCATCTTGGAGAAGCGATCACATATCACCCAGATAACGGACATGCCCTGAGATAGCGGAAGATCAGAAATGAAATCCATGGAGATATGTGTCCAAGGTCTCTTCGGGACAGGCAAGGGCAAGAGCAAACCGCTGGCACGAGAACAGCAAGGCTTAGCTCGAGCACAAGTCCCACAGGACTGCACAAATGACCGCACATCCCTTGACAAGGAAGGCCACCAAAAGGACCTGGCCACCAGATCTCTGGTGCCAAAAATTCCCGGGTGACCTGCCAACACCGAGGAATGAACCTCGGAAATGACTCTGCTGGTCCACTTATCCGGGACAAACAGTCTGTCAGGTGGACAAGACTCAGGCCTATCAGCCTGAAATCTCTGCAACACACGTCGCAGATCCGGAGAAATAGCTGACAAGATAACTCCATCTTTAAGAATACCAACAGGATCAGCGACTCCAGGAGCATCAGGCACAAAGCTCCTAGAAAGAGCATCGGCCTTCACATTCTTTGAACCTGGTAAATACGAGACAACAAAATCAAAGCGGGAGAAAAACAATGACCAGCGGGCCTGTCTCGGATTAAGGCGTTTAGCAGACTCGAGATACATCAGATTTTTGTGATCAGTCAAGACCACCACACGATGCTTAGCACCCTCGAGCCAATGACGCCACTCCTCAAATGCCCATTTCATGGCCAACAACTCCCGATTGCCCACATCATAATTTCGCTCGGCAGGCGAAAACTTCCTAGAGAAAAAGGCACAAGGTTTCATAACAGAGCAACCAGGGCCTCTCTGCGACAAAACGGCCCCTGCCCCAATCTCCGAAGCATCCACCTCAACCTGAAAGGGAAGTGAGACGTCAGGCTGGCACAAAACAGGCGCCGAAGTAAACCGGTGTTTCAACTCCTGGAAAGCCTCCACGGCAGCAGGAGCCCAGTTAGCTACATCGGAGCCCTTCTTGGTCATATCCGTCAAAGGTTTCACAATGCTAGAAAAATTAGCGATAAAACGACGGTAGAAGTTAGCGAAGCCCAAGAACTTCTGAAGACTCTTAACTGACGAGGGCTGAGTCCAATCAAGAATAGCTCGGACCTTGACTGGGTCCATCTCCACAGCAGAAGGGGAAAAAATGAACCCCAAAAAGGGAACCTTCTGTACACCAAAGAGACACTTTGAGCCCTTGACAAACAAAGAATTTTCACGCAAAATTTTAAAGACCAACCTGACCTGCTCCACATGCGAATCCCAATTATCAGAAAAAACCAAAATATCATCCAGATAAACAATCAAAAATTTATCCAGATACTTCCGGAAAATGTCATGCATAAAGGACTGAAAAACTGAAGGCGCATTGGAGAGCCCAAAAGGCATCACCAAGTACTCAAAATGACCTTCGGGCGTATTGAATGCGGTTTTCCATTCATCACCTTGCTTAATGCGCACAAGGTTGTACGCACCACGAAGGTCTATCTTGGTGAACCACTTGGCACCCTTAATCCGGGCAAACAAGTCAGACAACAGCGGTAAAGGATACTGAAATTTGACAGTGATCTTATTTAAAAGCCGATAATCAATACAAGGTCTCAAAGATCCGTCCTTTTTTGCCACAAAAAAGAATCCCGCACCAAGAGGGGAAGAAGACGGACGAATATGTCCTTTTTCCAGAGACTCCTTGATATATGAACGCATAGCGGTATGTTCAGGTACCGACAGATTAAACAGTCTTCCCTTAGGAAATTTACTGCCTGGGATCAAATCTATAGCACAGTCACAGTCCCTATGAGGAGGCAGTGCACTGGACTCAGACTCACTGAAGACAAATCAGACAAATACTCCGGAACTTCCGAAGGCGTAGAAGAAGCAATAGACACAGGCAGGGAATCCTCATGAATACCACGACAGCCCCAATCTGAGACTGACATAGCCTTCCAGTCCAGGACTGGATTATGGGTCTGTAACCATGGCAGCCCTAAAACGACCAAATCATGCATTTTATGTAAAACCAGGAAACGTATCACCTCGCGGTGTTCAGGAGTCATGCACATGGTAACCTGAGTCCAATACTGCGGTTTATTTGCTGCCAATGGTGTAGCATCAATACCCCTAATAGGAATAGGATTTTCTAATGGTTCAAGAGTAAATCCACAGCGCTTAGCAAATGAGAGATCCATGAGACTCAGGGCAGCACCTGAATCTACAAACGCCATGACAGGATAAGATGACAGTGAGCAAATCAAAGTTACAGACAGAATAAATTTAGGTTGCAAATTACCAACGGTGACAGGACTAACAACCTTAGCTATACGTTTAGAGCATGCTGAGATAACATGTGTAGAATCACCACAGTAGTAGCACAAGCCATTCCGGCGTCTATGAATTTTCCGCTCATTTCTAGTCAGGATTCTATCACATTGCATTAAATCAGGTGTCTGTTCAGACAACACCATGAGGGAATTTGCGGTTTTGCGCTCCCGCAACCGCCGGTCAATTTGAATAGCCAGTGCCATAGTATCATTCAGACCTGTGGGAATGGGAAAACCCACCATAACATTCTTAATGGCTTCAGAAAGGCCATTTCTAAAATTAGCGGCCAGTGCACACTCGTTCCAATGTGTCAGCACGGACCATTTCCGAAATTTTTGGCAATACACTTCAGCCTCGTCCTGCCCCTGAGACATAGACAGCAAGGCCTTTTCTGCCTGAATCTCAAGATTGGGTTCCTCATAAAGTAAACCGAGCGCCAGAAAAAACGCATCAAGATCAGCCAATGCCGGATCTCCTGGCGCCAGCGAAAAAGCCCAATCCTGAGGGTCGCCCCGTAAGAACGAAATAACAATTTTTACTTGCTGAGCAGAATCTCCTGATGAACAGGGTCTCAGGGACAAAAACAATTTACAATTATTCACGAAATTCCTAAACTTAAACCTGTCTCCGGAAAACAGTTCAGGAATCGGTATTTTAGGTTCTGACCTAGGATTTCTGATAACATAGTCTTGTATGCCCTGCACACGAGTAGCCAGCTGGTCCACACTTGTAATCAAGGTCTGGACATTCATGTCTGCAGCAAGCATAGCCACTCTGAGGTAAAGGGGAAGGAGAAAAAAAAAACTCAGAATCTTCTTTCTTATAATCCCTCTTCTGCAATGCATTAAACATTTAATACTGGCCTGGCAAACTGTTATGACCCCAATGGCGAGGGTCTCAGAGGAACGTGGAAGTCTGCAGAATACAAAAATCCAGCTCATAGGGCAGTGGTAACTGGGTTGACCATATATCTACTCCTAACGCCAACACTAGAAGTAGCCGGGGATCATTCCTACGTTGATTCTAGATGACACGCGCCAGCCGGAGAATCTAGCTACCCCTAGTAGAGGAAAACAAAGACCTTTCTTGCCTCCAGAGAAGGGGACCCCAAAGCTGGATAGAAGCCCCCCACAAATAATGACGGTGAGGTAAGAGGAAATGACAAACACAGA
This sequence comes from Ranitomeya variabilis, assembly GCF_051348905.1. Classification (NCBI taxonomy): domain Eukaryota; kingdom Metazoa; phylum Chordata; class Amphibia; order Anura; family Dendrobatidae; genus Ranitomeya; species Ranitomeya variabilis. The sequence goes on from NC_135234.1 coordinate 554,776,967, forward strand.
AATGAACCAGGTTTAGCACAGAGAGGCCCGCTTACTGATAGCAGAATAAAGAAAGGTAACTTATATGGTCAACAAAAACCCTATCAAAATCCACACTGGAAATTCAAGAACCCCCGAACCGTCTAACGGTCCGGGGGGAGAACACCAGCCCCCTAGAGCTTCCAGCAAAGGTCAGGATATAGATATGGAACAAGCTGGACAAAAATACAAAACCAAAACAAATAGCAAAAAGCAAAAGGCAGACTTAGCTGATATAACTGGAACCAGGATCAGTAGACAAGAGCACAGCAGACTAGCTCTGATAACTACGTTGCCAGGCATTGAACTGAAGGTCCAGGGAGCTTATATAGCAACACCCCTAACTAACGACCCAGGTGCGGATAAAAGGAATGACAGAAAAACCAGAGTCAAAAAACTAGTAACCACTAGAGGGAGCAAAAAGCAAATTCACAACAGGGTCCCCCTTATTTTTAACAACCAGAAAAGGCTAAACAGACAGCTGCAGACTGATCTTAATAGGCTAGGAAGGGGCTATGGATATTGGCCCCCTCCTAGACTAATAACACCAGCCTCAGCTGCTCCAGAAATGGCGCATACATTGGATACACCAATTCTGGTTCTTAGCCTTGGTTCTTCCCTCTTGTACTGGGGCATAGTTGTGAAGTTCAAAGGAAGTCGCATGCTGCATGTGACTTTTCTGCAAATTGGCTGCATTATTTACAGAAAAATAAGAGCTTTAAACTAGTCATCCTACAGCAAGTCACAGAAAAGTTGCAAAAATGTTTTTGGCTGTGTGACTTATTAGTAGTGTTGAGCATTCCGATGCTGCAAGTATCGGGTATCGGCCGATACTTGCTGTATCGGAATTCCGATACCGGGATTCCGATACTCTTGTGGTATCGGGTATCGGGTATCGGAACAACATTAATGTTAAAATGTGTAAAATAGAGAATTAAAATAAAAAATATCGCTATACTCACCTGTCCGACGCAGCCGGGACCTCAGCGCAGGAACCGGCAGCGTTGTTTGTTTAAAATTCCCGCTTTTACATGGTTACGCGAAGTCCCGGCTTGTGATTGGTCAGGGCGGCCATGTTGCCGGGCCGCGGACCAATCACAGCAAGCCGTGACGAAAATACGTCACGGCTTGCTGTGATTGGTCCGCGTCCCGGCAACATGGCCGCCATTAACCAATCACAAGCCGTGACGTCACGGGAGGCTGGAAACGCGCTCCTTTTAAAAAGGGCGCGTGTCCAGCCTCCCGTGACGTCACGGCTTGTGATTGGTTGCGTCGCGGTCAACCAATCACAAGCCGGGAGGCTGGACACGCGCCCATTTCAAAATGAGCGCGTCCAGCCTCCCGGCTTGTGATTGGTTGATCGCGGCGCAACCAATCACAAGCCGTGACGTCACGGGAGGCTGGACACGCGCCCATTTCAAAATGAGCGCGTCCAGCCTCCCGGCTTGTGATTGGTTGATCGCGGCGCAACCAATCACAAGCCGTGACGTCACGGGAGGCTGGACACGCGCCCATTTTAAAATGAGCGCGTGTCCAGCCTCCCGTGACGTCCCGGCTTGTGATTGGTCAGGGCGGCCATATTGCCGGGACGCGGACCAATCACAGCAAGCCGTGACGTAATTTCGTCACGGCTTGCTGTGATTGGTCCGCGTCCCGGCAACATGGCCGACCTGACCAATCACAAGCCGGGAATTCACGTAACCAAGTAATAGCGCGATTTTTAAACAAACAACGCTGCCGGTTCCCTCGCTGAAGTCCCGGCTGCGTCGGACAGGTGAGTATAGCGATATTTTTTATTTTAATTCTTTCTTTTACACATTTATATGGTTCCCAGGGCCTGAAGGAGAGTTTCCTCTCCTTCAGACCCTGGGAACCATCAGGGATACCGTCCGATACTTGAGTCCCATTGACTTGTATTGGTATCGGGTATCGGTATCGGATTGGATTCCGATACTGTGACGGTATCGGCCGATACTTTCCGATACCGATACTTTCAAGTATCGGACGGTATCGCTCAACACTACTTATTAGAAAATTGCTGGCAAGTAACATATGCTGCCATGTAGGCCTAGCCATCAACAATAATAAATCTGTATGGATCTCACATTGTTCCTAGCCAAAATCATATCACTTTTTGACTTTAGAGTTATCTAAGGTCAGTTTGAAAATGTGACAGGTTCTTGTGTTGCATAAGGTATGCAATATCAAAAACGCAACTATATTATCCTCATGTAAAACCATGCTGCACCTTAGCATTCCTGACAAATCACAGAAGCATCAAATATAAGTGCCACCAAAACATCAACTAATTCACCGACTTAAAGCGATAAAGTAAATGACCACAATAAAACGTAACATTTACTAATATTTTAAATAAAAAATACACAATACAACATACACACGACTAGGGTTGAGCGACTTTCATTTTTTTAAGATCGAGTAGGGTTTTGGGAAACCCGATTTTGTCCAGAGTCGAGTCGAGTGCAGTCGGCCGATTATCGCTAAAAGTCGGGGATCGACCGAAACACGAAACCCAATGCAAGTCAATGGGGAAGCATAGTCGGCAGTGAGTGGAGGCCAGGAAAACACCTACAGTGCCCATTTTAATGCCAAAAACATCCATTCTTGTTTCTGAAGCTTGCCAATCTTAATTAACTGTATAATAATAGTTGGGCATAGGGAATTGGGGGAAAGTTGTGGGGGGAGTAGGGCTGGCTCAAGTTTTTCGTGGGCCCAGGAAATGCGGACTACGTCACGGCGGTGTTGCAGGGAAAGGTAAGTATTTAAAAGTTGCAAGTGCTGTGATCCTGAGCAAGCAGGGGGGGCCCACTCGTTCGCATTGCCACTGGCACAGGGCCCCTCAAAGTACGGCGGTGTGTTTGCATGGCGGGGGCGCCTCCCACCAGCAGCGACACTTTTGCGTACTCTGAGGGGCCCTGTGCCAGTGACGTCGCCAACGAGTATGCCCCCCCACCTGATGAAGGAACCTGCACTTTCATCTGCACCTTCCTCTTTGTCCCTGTGTAAGGTGGTATAACATGCGGGAAGGGGAACCTTACTTTCAGCAGGGACAGATTCTGGCTGTGTAGAGTACAAGGGGAATGTAGTGGTCTAGGTCAATGTACCAGCAGACTCATTTAGCAGTGGCTGGGCAATGGGCAGGATGAGGAGGAAACAGATATAGGGCCAAAGAATAAAGTAGGCTACATGCAGTTCAAAATTGGTAACAGGACTAAACAGGCGGCATTGCTTTGTTCAGTGGAGTAGCAAACCCAAGAGCAGCAGACACTGTTTCAAGGGCCTAACCACACTAGTAGGCCAAATGCAGTTTAATATCTGATAGTATAGGGCGAAAGCCAGAATGTGGAAGCTCAGCTTTGTTCAGTTGAGGACAACACCAGGGAGGGGCAGACACCTTTAGTAGGCCGGAAAAGCCTATTGCATTTTTTAAAATGGTAATTTGGAGCAGAAGGTTGAAGCTCAGCTTTATTTAGTTGAGGGCAACACCAGGGAGGGGCAGAAGCCGTTAGTAGGCCCTAACCACCATTTTTTTTTTTTTTAAAACCACTTAATGAGAGCCGGAAGGTTGAAGCTCAGCTTTATTTAGTTGAGGACAACACCAGGGAGGGGCAGAAGCCGTTAGTAGGCCCTAACCACCATTTTTTTTTTAAAACCACATAATGAGAGCCGGAAGGTTGAAGCTCAGCTTTATTTAGTTGAGGACAACACCAGGGAGGGGCAGAAGCCGTTAGTAGGCCCTAACCACCATTTTTTTTTTTTAAACCACATAATGAGAGCCGGAAGGTTGAAGCTCAGCTTTATTTAGTTGAGGGCAACACCAGGGAGGGGCAGAAGCCGTTAGTAGGCCCTAACCACCATTTTTTTTTTTTAAACCACATAATGAGAGCCGGAAGGTTGAAGCTCAGCTTTATTTAGTTGAGGACAACACCAGGGAGGGGCAGAAGCCGTTAGTAGGCCCTAACCACCATTTTTTTTTTTAAAACCACATAATGAGAGCCGGAAGGTTGAAGCTCAGCTTTATTTAGTTGAGGACAACACCAGGGAGGGGCAGAAGCCGTTAGTAGGCCCTAACCACCATTTTTTTTTTTTAAACCACATAATGAGAGCCGGAAGGTTGAAGCTCAGCTTTATTTAGTTGAGGACAACACCAGGGAGGGGCAGAAGCCGTTAGTAGGCCCTAACCACCATTTTTTTTTTTAAAACCACATAATGAGAGCCGGAAGGTTGAAGCTCAGCTTTATTTAGTTGAGGGCAACACCAGGGAGGGGCAGAAGCCGTTAGTAGGCCCTAACCAAAGTTGAAGGCCAAATGCAGTTTAATTTCTGATACTATAGGCCGAAAGCCAGAAGGTGGAAGTTCCGATTTAGACAGTGGAGGACAATTTGAATTAGGGACTGCAGACAGACTTAGTAGGCTGTCCCCTGTGGACCATGCATCCACCACATTAACCCATTGCGCCGTAATGGACACGTAATCTTCCGTGGCCATGCCTACAGGTCCATGCGTCTGTTGTCAGGTGCACCTTTGTACTCACAGATTGCCAGAGTGCATGGACAATGCGGTCTTCTACATGCTGGTGGAGGGTTGGGATGGCTTTTCTCGCAAAAGAAGTGTCGACTGGTTAGCTTGTAGCGTGGTACAGCGTAGTCCATCATGGCCTTATTAATAGTAAATAAAATATATAACTAGGCTCTATGAACTTTTAAATAGGTTCCAGGGGTACACGGGCAGCATTGGTGTGGTCAGTGGAGGAGTATTGCAAGTAGGGGCTGCAGACAGGCTATCAAAGGCCTAAAATAACAAACAGTAGGCAGTCATGGCAGTTTTACATCGGTTACATGGATACACAGGCAGCTAGGTGGTGAGTGGAGGAGTATTTAAAGTAAGGACCGCAGACAGGCTATCAAAGGCCTAACATAACAAACAATAGGCTCATGGCAGTTTTACAGCGGTTACATGGATACACGGGCAGGCAGCTTGGTGGTGAGTGGAGGAGTATTTAAAGTATGGACCGCAGACAGGCTTCGAAGGCCTAACACAATAAAATGGGCTGGCTGTAGGCACTTTAAAATTGGTTCCAGGGGTACACGGGCAGCAGTGGTCTGGTCAGTGGAGGCCTAGTGGAAGTATGGACCGCAGACAGGCTTCGAAGGCCTAACACAATAAAATGGGCTGACTGTAGGCACTTTAAAATTGGTTCCAGGGGTACACGGGCAGCAGTGGTCTGGTCAGTGGAGGACTAGTGGAAGTATGGACCGCAGACAGGCTTCGAAGGCCTAACACAATAAAATGGGCTGGCTGTAGGCACTTTAAAATTGGTTCCAGGGGTACACGGGCAGCAGTGGTCTGGTCAGTGGAGGACTAGTGGAAGGAGGGAGCGCAGAAAGGCTTCAAAGGCCTAACATAACAAACAATAGGCTCATGGCAGTTTTACAGCGGTTACATGGATACACGGGCAGGCAGCTTGGTGGTGGTGAGTGGAGGAGTATTTAAAGTAGGGACCGCAGACAGGCTATCAAAGGCCTAACATAAAAAAACAATAGGCTCATGGCAGTTTCACAGCGGTTACATGGATACACGGGCAGGCAGCTTGGTGGTGGTGAGTGGAGGAGTATTTAAAGTAGGGACCGCAGACAGGCTATCAAAGGCCTAACATAACAAACAATAGGCTCATGGCAGTTTTACAGCGGTTACATGGATACACGGGCAGGCAGCTTGGTGCTGAGTGGAGGAGTATTTAAAGTATGGACCGCAGACAGGCTTCGAAGGCCTAACACAATAAAATGGGCTGGCTGTAGGCACTTTAAAATTGGTTCCAGGGGTACACGGGCAGCAGTGGTCTGGTCAGTGGAGGCCTAGTGGAAGGAGGGACCGCAGACAGGCTTCGAAGGCCTAACACAATAAAATGGGCTGGCTGTAGGCACTTTAAAATTGGTTCCAGGGGTACACGGGCAGCAGTGGTCTGGTCAGTGGAGGACTAGTGGAAGGAGGGAGCGCAGAAAGGCTTCAAAGGCCTAAAATAACAAACAATAGGCTCATGGCAGTTTTACAGCGGTTACATGGATACACGGGCAGGCAGCTTGGTGGTCAGTGGAGGAGTAGGGACCGCAGACAGGCTATCAAAGGCCTAAAATAACAAACAATAGGCTCATGGCAGTTTTACAGCGGTTACATGGATACACGGGCAGGCAGCTTGGTGCTGAGTGGAGGAGTAGTGCAAGGAGTGTCTGTCCCAGTACTCCCAAAATATAAATAGATGTTAATGTCTCGCAAAACAACCAAAACAAAAAAAAAGATGGCATACTTAGGTACAGGGGTGGGCTCATCTGCTGTGTTTCTGACATAGTAATTTGGCAGTAACTATTTAATGGTGCCAATATAGGACACAGACACAGACTACTTTAAGTTGCATCATAGATGTCTACAAATTTGTATTGTCAGTGCCAGACATTGAATGATGTCAGCGAATAGACTAAAGATTGGTGGAGCTGTGCGACATAATTTTGCACGTAGTAGAGCCCAGTTTGAGCTGGGGTAGGGGGGAACTCTCTTGAGGCCGGCGGGACCGCCCCAGGGCCACTCATGTTACAACGGTGTGTCTGACGTTGGGTGCGCACCACCACCGCCAGAGACACTACATTGTACTATGAGGGACCCAGTAGCAATGCCGTCAACCAAAAGCGAGCACACCCACCTCTTCAGACAAACAGCAGTCTCACGGGTGCTTGCGCCAAGTCGCGATACCACGGCCCCGTGTGGGGAGTTTGGCCATTTAGGGAGGTGTAAACATGTCGTATGCTGTACAATCTGCAGCAGCAAATTAGACATTAGAAAAGTAATTCACAGGCAAGAGCTTTTCATAGGAAAGCTAGGTGTCGGCCGGGCAAGGTGGGGCAAAAGATTTTGAAATCCAGTTGTGGTTCATTTTAATGAATGTTAGATCGTCAACATTTTGGGTAGCCAGACGAGTCCTTTTTTCGGTTAATATTGACCCTGCAGCACTGAATACTCTTTCTGATAGGACACTTGCTGCCGGGCAAGCAAGCTCCTGCAATGCATATTCTGCCAATTCTGGCCAGGTGTCTAATTTGGAGGCCCAGTAATCAAATGGGAATGACGGTTGAGGGAGAACATCGATAAGGGATGAAAAATAGTTAGTAACCATACTGGACAAATGTTGTCTCCTGTCACTTTCAATTGATGCAGCAGTACCTGTCCTGTCTGCGGTCATAGCAAAATCACTCCACAACCTGGTCAGAAAACCCCTCTGTCCAACGCCACTTCTGATGTGTGCACCCCTAACACTCCTAGTCTGCTGCCCCCTGGAGCTCGTGTGAGAACGATCACGTGCGCTGTGTGCTGGGAATGCCTGAAGCAAACGGTCAACAAGAGTTGATTGTTTGGTTGCTAATATTAGTTCCAAGTTCTCATGTGGCATAATATTTTGCAATTTGCCTTTATAGCGTGGATCAAGGAGGCAGGCCAACCAGTAATCGTCATCGTTCATCATTTTCGTAATGCGTGTGTCCCTTTGTAGGATACGTAAGGCATAATCCGCCATGTGGGCCAAAGTTCCACTTGTCAAATCTCCGGTTGTGATTGGTTGAGGGGCAGTTGCAGGCAAATCTACGTCACTTGTGTCCCTCAAAAAACCAGAACCCGGCCGTGACACGCAACCAATTTCCTGTGCCCCCGTGAAAGTTTCCGCATTAAAAATATACTCATCCCCATCATCCTCCTCGTCCTCCACCTCCTCTTCGCCCGCTACCTCGTCCTGTACACTGCCCTGACCAGACAATGGCTGACTGTCATCAAGGCTTCCCTCTTCCTCTGGTGCAGACGCCTGCTCCTTTATGTGCGTCAAACTTTGCATCAGCAGACGCATTAGGGGGATGCTCATGCTTATTACGGCGTTGTCTGCACTAACCAGCCGTGTGCATTCCTCAAAACACTGAAGGACTTGACACATGTCTTGTATCTTCGACCACTGCACACCTGACAACTCCATGTCTGCCATCCTACTGCCTGCCCGTGTATCCTCCCACAAATAAATAACAGCACGCCTCTGTTCGCACAGTCTCTGAAGCATGTGCAGTGTTGAGTTCCACCTTGTTGCAACGTCTATGATTAGGCGATGCTGGGGAAGGTTCAAAGACCGCTGATAGGTCTGCATACGGCTGGCGTGTACAGGCGAACGTCGGATATGTGAGCAAAGTGCACGCACTTTGAGGAGCAGGTCGGAGAACCCAGGATAAGTTTTCAATAAGCACTGCACCACCAGGTTTAAGGTGTGAGCCAGGCAAGGAATGTGTTTCAGTTGGGAAAGGGAGATGGCAGCCATGAAATTCCTTCCGTTATCACTCACTACCTTGCCTGCCTCAAGATCTACTGTGCCCAGCCACGACTGCGTTTCTTGTTGCAAGAACTCGGACAGAACTTCCGCGGTGTGTCTGTTGTCGCCCAAACACTTCATAGCCAATACAGCCTGCTGACGCTTGGCAGTAGCTGGCCCATAATGGGACAACTGGTGTGCAACAGTGTCATCTGCCGATGGAGTGGTTGGCCGACTGCGTTCTGTGGAAGAGCTGTAGCTTCTGCAGGAGGACGAGGAGGAGGAGGAGGGGGTGCGAACGCCTACAGCCAACTGTTTCCTAGACCGTGGGCTAGGCACAACTGTCCCTAAATTGATGTCGCCTGTGGACCCTGCATCCACCACATTCACCCAGTGTGCCGTGATGGACACATAACGTCCCTGGCCATGCCTACTGGTCCATGCATCTGTAGTCAGGTGCACCTTTGTACTCACAGATTGCCTGAGTGCATGGACGATGCGCTGTTTAACATGCTGGTGCAGGGCTGGGATGGCTTTTCTGGAAAAAAAGTGTCGACTGGGTAGCTCGTATCGTGGTTCAGCGTACTCCATCAGGGCTTTGAAAGCTTCGCTTTCAACTAACCGGTAGGGCATCATCTCTAACGAGATTAGTCTAGCTATGTGGGCGTTAAAACCCTGTGTACGCGGATGCGAGGATAAGTACTTCCTTTTTCTAACCAGAGTCTCATGTAGGGTGAGCTGGACTGGAGAGCTGTAGATCGTGGAACTTTCGGGTGTGCCGGTGGACATGGCAGACTGAGAGACGGTTGGAGACGGTATTGTTTCCGCCGGTGCCCTACATGCAATATTTCCTCCTACAAAACTGGTGATTCCCTGACCCTGACTGCTTTTGGCTGGCAAAGAAACCTGCACAGATACTGCCGGTGGTGCGGAAAATGGTGGCCTTACAGTGACGGAAGGGATGTTGCGTTGCTGACTAGCTTCATTGGCCGAGGGTGCTACAACCTTGAGGGACGTTTGGTAGTTAGTCCAGGCTTGAGAATGCATGGTGGTTAAGTGTCTATGCATGCAACTAGTATTTAGACTTTTCAGATTCTGACCTCTGCTTAAGCTAGTTGAACATTTTTGACAGATGACTTTGCGCTGATCAGTTGGATGTTGTTTAAAAAAATGCCAGACTGCACTCTTCCTAGACTCTGATCCCTTTTCAGGGATTGCAGACTGAGCTTTAACCGGATGGCAACGCTGTGCTCCAACAGGTTTTGGCTTTGACACGCGTTTTGGTCCAGATACGGGCCCGGCAGATGGAACCTGTTGCGATGTTGATGCCTGCTGCGGCCCCTCCTCCACCTCCGCTTCTGAACTACTGCCGCCTGCACCCTGTTCCCCCAATGGCTGCCAATCGGGGTCAATAACTGGGTCATCTATTACCTCCTCTTCGAGCTCGTGTGCAACTTCGTCTGTGTCACTGTGTCGGTCGGTGGTATAGCGTTCGTGGCGGGGCAACATAGTCTCATCAGGGTCTGATTGTGGATCTGTACCCTGAGAGGGCAATGTGGTGGTCTGAGTCAAAGGAGCAGCATAGTACTCTGGCTGTGGCTGTGCATCAGTGCACTCCATGTCAGAATATACTTGTAATGGGCATGGCCTGTTAAATGTTTCACTTTCTAAGCCAGGGACGGTATGTGTAAAGAGCTCCATGGAGTGACCCGTTGTGTCGCCTGCTGCATCCTTCTCTCTTGTTGTAGTTTTTGCTGAGGAGGACAAGGAAGCGACTTGTCCCTGACCGTGAACATCCACAAGCGACGCGCTGCTTTTACATTTACCAGTTTCGGAAGAGGAGGCAAAAGAGCTAGAGGCTGAGTCTGCAATGTAAGCCAAAACTTGCTGTTGCTGCTCCGCCTTTAAAAGCGGTTTTCCTACTCCCAGAAAAGAGAGCGTTCGAGGCCTTGTGTAGCCTGACGACGAAACTGGCTCCACAGCTCCAGACTTAGGTGGAATATTTTTATCCCCACGACCACCTGATGCTCCACTACCACTACCATCATTACCAGCTGACAATGAACGCCCACGACGACCTCTTGCACCAGACTTCCTCATTGTTTTAAAATCTTAACCAAAGTAACTTTATTTGTTGCTATCAAACAACTTACACGGTGAGCTATAACTTCAGTATGATTTCAATATCCCTTAACAGGTTGGTGAGACCACAAGGAAAATCAGGCACAATGTTACACACTCTGTTTTCTGTGGCACAAAATCACAGAGATGACACACACGCAGGACTGTCACTCAAGCACTAATGTCAATATTAATCTCCCACCTAATTTATTTATTTTTTTTTCTCAGGGAGACTTTAGAAACCAAATAATATTAAAAAAAAAAAAAAAAAAGGCTTTCTATGGCCCACAATTAGAGAGAGAGAGGTGGCACAACCAGGAGTCAAGACTGGCGCACAAGCTGAAAGGGCAATATTACTCTCCCACTGTTTTTTATGTTTTTTTTGTTTTTTTCAGGGAGACTTTAGAAACCAAATAATATTAAAAAAACCAAAAAAAAAAAAGGCTTTCTATGGCCCACTGAATGAGAGGGAGAGAGGTGGCACACCCAGGAGTCAAGACTGGCACACAAGCTGAAAGGGCAATATTACTCTCCCACTGTTTTTTTATGTATTTTTTGTTTTTTCAGGGAGACTTTAGAAACCCAATAATATTTAAAAAAAAAAATAAATAGGCTTTCTATGGCCCACTGAATGAGAGGGAGAGAGGTGGCACACCCAGGAGTCAAGACTGGCACACAAGCTGAAAGGGCAATATTACTCTCCCACTGTTTTTTTAGGTTTTTTTTTTTTTTTCAGGGAGAATTAGAAACCAAATAATATTAAAAAAAAAAAAAATAGGCTTTCTATGGCCCACTGAATGAAAGGGAGAGAGGTGGCACACCCAGGAGTCAAGACTGGCACACAAGCTGAAAGGGCAATATTACTCTCCCACTGTTTTTTTATGTATTTTTTGTTTTTTCAGGGAGACTTTAGAAACCCAATAATATTTAAAAAAAAAAATAAATAGGCTTTCTATGGCCCACTGAATGAGAGGGAGAGAGGTGGCACACCCAGGAGTCAAGACTGGCACACAAGCTGAAAGGGCAATATTACTCTCCCACTGTTTTTTTAGGTTTTTTTTTTTTTTCAGGGAGACTTTAGAAACCAAATAATATTAAAAAAAAAAAAAAAAAAAAAAAAATAGGCTTGCTATAGCCCACTGAATGAGAGATAGCACACACAGCAGTGGCACACAAGCCCTGACTGAGGCCAATATTTTTCTCCCACTGATTGATGTAGTGTTTTTGTGTTGAGGTAGAATTTAGAACACAAATCACGGAAAAAATAAATAGGCTTTCTATGGCCCACTGAATGAAAGGGAGAGAGGTGGCACACCCAGGAGTCAAGACTGGCACACAAGCTGAAAGGGCAATATTACTCTCCCACTGTTTTTTTATGTATTTTTTGTTTTTTCAGGGAGACTTTAGAAACCCAATAATATTTTAAAAAAAAAAAAAGGCTTTCTATGGCCCACAATTAGAGAGAGAGAGGTGGCACAACCAGGAGTCAAGACTGGCGCACAAGCTGAAAGGGCAATATTACTCTCCCACTGTTTTTTATGTTTTTTTTTGTTTTTTTCAGGGAGACTTTAGAAACCAAATAATATTAAAAAAACCAAAAAAAAAAAAGGCTTTCTATGGCCCACTGAATGAGAGGGAGAGAGGTGGCACACCCAGGAGTCAAGACTGGCACACAAGCTGAAAGGGCAATATTACTCTCCCACTGTTTTTTTATGTATTTTTTGTTTTTTTCAGGGAGACTTTAGAAACCCAATAATATTTAAAAAAAAAAATAAATAGGCTTTCTATGGCCCACTGAATGAGAGGGAGAGAGGTGGCACACCCAGGAGTCAAGACTGGCACACAAGCTGAAAGGGCAATATTACTCTCCCACTGTTTTTTTAGGTTTTTTTTTTTTTTCAGGGAGACTTTTGAAACCAAATAATATTAAAAAAAAAAAAAAAAAAAAAATATAGGCTTGCTATAGCCCACTGAATGAGAGATAGCGCACACACAGCAGTGGCACACAAGCCCTGACTGAGGCCAATATTTTTCTCCCACTGATTGATGTAGTGTTTCTGTGTTGAGGTAGATTTTAGAACACAAATCACGGAAAAAATAAATAGGCTTTCTATGGCCCACTCAGTGAGAGATGGCACACACAGGGATGGCACTGTAGCAGAAATGCCAATCTTAATCTCCCCCAAAAAAAAATCAAAAAAAAAAAAAAAACTGTCCTACAATTACTATCTCCCTGCAGTAATGTAAGCCAGGTATGGCAGGCAGCAATAGGAGTGGACTGATGCACAAATTAAATAAAAAGTGTGGACAAACAAAAAAGATAGCTGTGCAGAAAGGAAGGAACAAGAGGATATGTGCTTTGAAAAAAGCAGTTGGTTTCCACAGTGGCGTACACACAGCAATACAGCTATCACGGAGCCTTCTAGGGCAGCCCAATGAGCTACAGCGCTGAGGGGAAAAAAAAAAAAAAATAGCTTCCACTGTTCCTGCACACCGAAGGTGGTGTTGGACAGTGGAAATCGCTGCAGCACAAGCGGTTTGGTGGTTAGTGGACCCTGCCTAACGCTCTCCCTGCTTCTGATGAAGCGGCAGCAACCTGTCCCTAAGCTCAGATCAGCAGCAGTAAGATGGCGGTCGGCGGGAACGCCCCTTTATAGCCCCTGTGACGCCGCAGACAGCAAGCCAATCACTGCAATGCCCTTCTCTAAGATGGTGGGGACCAGGATCTATGTCATCACGCTGCCCACACTCTGCGTTCACCTTCATTGGCTGAGAAATGGCGCTTTTCGCGTCATTGAAACGCGACTTTGGCGCGAAAGTCGCGTACCGCATGGCCGACAAGCACAGGGGTCGGATCGGGTTTCATGAGACGCCGACTTAGCCAAAAGTCGGCGACTTTTGAAAATGATCGACCCGTTTCGCTCAACCCTACACACGACCTAAAAACACGTATATGTCTGCAAAGATACAGGATGCACGAAATCCCTGATACAACAACTATCTATGCCCTACCTTGCCGCAGAAGTTGGCACCCTAAATCCTGCGCAATGGTGACCCCGCTCAACGTAAGTTCTCCCTAACTGACCCTTGTAGGCCCTATTGTGCAGAAAAATAGATCAATCAGCAGACCATACAATTCAGACAAACAAATGTGTAGAATCGTCACCAAAAATAATGTGCTTTTATATTACACCAGGGCCTGTGCAAAAAACCAGCGTGCTTCATAAGTTTATAAAGATATTGATATCTGAGATGAACATACTTAGAGAATTGGAGTATTTATACTAAGAACCTTTGTGTGATTTTTGAATAATCTCGAGCGTGGTTTTCTGGACACTGTTGCCTTGTACCTGCATTTGTCCAACATGGTTTTGTTTTGGGCATTGTTTCCTGGTACCTACATTAGTCTGACAGGGTGTATTAGGGTCAGATGATGGGAGCAGGGGAGCCATTTGCGCAGGATTGTAGGGTGCCAACCTCCGCAGGTGGGCAGGTTGCTTCAAGGCACAGTGCAGGGGTTAACAATGACTATATGGAATATGTGCAATAACGAGTGAATATGAGAAAAACGCATCGGTTTGCACAGGCCATTGGGGATATGTGCAATATATAATTAAGTGTGCAATATCTTTATAAACTTATGAAGCACGCTGTTTTTTTGCACAGGCCCTGGTGTAATATAAAAGCACATTATTTTTGGTGATGATTCTACACATTTGTTTGTCTGAATTGTATTGTCTGCTGTTTGATCTATTTTTCTGCACAATAGGGCCTACAAGGGTCAGTTAGGGAGAGCCTACCTTGAGCGGGGGCGCCATTGCGCAGGATTTAGGGTGCCAACCTCTGCGGCAAGGTAGGGCATAGATAGTTGTTGTATCAGGGATTTCGTGCACCCTGTATCTTTGCAGACATACGTGTTTTTAGGTCATGTGTATGTTGTATTGTGTATTTTTTATTTAAAATATTAGTAAATGTTAAGTTTTATTGTGGTCATTTACTTTATCGCTTTAAATAGTGCTTTAGGTCAGTGAATTAGTTGGCCTTAGCATTCCTGGCAGTCAAAGTGAAAAGAACCATCTCCTGGCACAAATATTTTTAAAGTCTAAGTCATTTGAAATGGGATATTGGTAGTAAAGGCAGTAAGGACAGAAAAGAAGACTTTTTGCAAGACTCGAATAATAAGAATAACATTTGTATGTATGTACTGTACTTATGAAACAAATATGAAATTGTGAAATAAAGTAAGAATTTACAGACCATTCCAGGCAATGTTGAATAGCTCCTGACCTAAGAAAATGAAAGGATTCATGTCATACCTATTCTGGTCTCCGAGTGTGACATTAATTAGGATTCCTGGAAAAACAATTGGAGATTTTCCTTTAGGGAACATAGGCTTCATGTTTCCCAAGAGTGAGTTAAGAAAATTGAAAGTAAAATGGAAAAGCAGTCCAGAAATTAATGGGTTTTTTTTTGTTTAAGTCTAATAAGGGTTGTGATGAAAATATATCATGCAAAGCTCTAAAGACTATTGCATTGCTAAAGTAGTTTTTCACAAAAAGCAAACAGCAAAAGATAAATAGATAGGCAAGCAGGCATATTTACTGTAAAAATAGCTTATTTGCATGTAAAACTGACATTGACTGTTGATTTTCATAAAAGGATTAATGGCCCGTCTAATGTTATTTTTATTCACATTGTGATGGAATTCTTATCACATCCTCTGTAAGTAGAAATCACAATGAACCTAGCTATATCCGTCTATTCTTTGATTGCAATCTTTTAGACTCTTTCTAAGACTAGTTGTCTTATACCAATCATGCTGTCTTTTGTTAGCACAAGAGTTTAATAACATTTTAAATAACATTTCTGATACAATCAAGCAAAACAGAAAGGTATCTCCTTTCATCATAATCTTGGATTTTATGTAACCTTATACATTTCTATTTTACTTGAATACTGATATGGTGATTTGTCTATATACTTTTGGTACAGTTAATGAATGAAAGCTTTATCTTTTCAATTCAATATTAATGTGTTCTCTATCTTTAATATATAAACTTCAAAATAATCTGATTAATATCTAATTTGTTATATTATATTACTTAAAAGATTACAATCTGATCATCCTATATGACAGCTGTGATAAATGTTATTTTATTATTTTAGAAAGTGAAGTTAGGGTCAGACTAGCCCAGCAGAACACCAGAAAATTCATGGGTGGACATGGCCTATGACACAACAATGGGTAACATAAGTCTAAGAGTGGATAATTCAATTTGGAGCTATTGTTATACAATTTAGAGCTACAACTATAACAAAATCATGCATTTGGTTTATACAGATGGAGTATAACTCAAAGAAGTATTTTATTTGGTGGACCTACAAATTCCCAGTTATACACTTCATTCAATAATTTGAATGTCTTCACCTAAACATCTTATTTGCTGGCACTTTGAGAATCAGTAAAATAAAGGTGATGCAAGTCATGTTAGGAAGATGTTAAACAGTTTGTGTTCTAACCATCTTGATGATTTTCTCCTGTGATAATTTAGTGACATGATAAGATACTTCCTTCAAACACTATTTGCCCTCAAGGAGCTAACATCTTCATCGAAAATGACTATAGAAAGTCTATAATGTACAAGTCTTCGATAATCCATAATAGTTCCCAACTAAGCCAAGTAATGAACCTTACAATTGGATTAAATTTTAAATACATGAATAGAAAAAGATAACATATGTATAATGAAACAGCATTATACTTTATCCCTGTGCTAAAAAATATAAGAGATTTTGTACTAGTGAATGATATATAGTGGGGTTTGTGGATGCAATTTTCCACATCTTTCCATCTCATTTGTGACACCACATGAGGAGCCCAATGTGCTTGGAGCTACAATTAAAATAGACTTGCATTCACAAAACTTGTCAGATTAGCTGTGCAACCTACATACATTAAATTGCAAACTCTTCAATGAGTAAGATTTATTTGGAGCAATTTTTAACCTGTGCATTTCCCCAAAAAATAAGGTTATTTTTATTACTATTTAGGAAACTCCAAAAGCCACAAAATCTAATTTCCAACACCTAAATAGGGTAAAAAATGTAACAAGATCATAGTGAACTTAAGAACATATATAACAAAATAAAAGCTTTGTTTTTGGGTGGTTTTATTGCACAACTTCGCTGCACTTTTTCTGACACATCCAGTTTGGGCTTGTTGGAACTCTAATAAGGATGAACGAATCAGTGGAACTTTGGGTTCGGCCAAAATAGAGTTGAAAAGTTTGGTTTGGTATACGAACTTGACCCCAAACTGAAGCCCATAGAAGTCAATATCAACCCAAACTTCAGTGCTTTAAAATGGTTGTAAAATAGTCATAGTGAGGGCTAGGGGGCTGTAATGGAGCTAAATGATGGTAAGAGCAGGACAAGTACCATGAAAACAAATTTGAATAGGTAAATGACTCGAAATTACATGGAATTCACAAAAAAGGACAAATTTTAGGATGAATCTAAAAAGTTTGTGAAGTCGATTAGATTACAAAAATTGTGAAGATGAGGCCGCATCACGGCACATGGATGCTACAATGAAATTGCGATTTGTTATTAAATTAGTCCCTTTGGATTACATTTTTGAATTTCTAGTTACAGATAAATGAATGCATGGAAAGCCTGATGCAGGCACCTGATAGACCTTCACGCTCTCGGCCCTCTCCTGAGCTAATCTTTGCATTGCTTTGTGTGTTGGCTTATGAGGCAGGGCATCCTTGGTGTCCTCTGGAGGTCATTCACCTCACCTTCCCCATGCAAGGGGTGTTTTCTCTCCACCTGCTGCTTCTGGACCTACTCTACCTCTCTCTTCTCACCACCCCCATCCCCTGTGCCATATGTGCTCTGTTACATGCTGGTGTCTTTGGAGCACAGCGAATAAGGCTTTGAATCTGGAGAGAGAACTTGATAAACAGGTACCACATCCAAGGAAGGCAGCAGCCAAGCAAATTAATCACTCCTCAACTAAGTCACTAGTTGATGTTGCAAGACAAAACAGCCATCCATAAAAATTTAGAGGCTCTGTAATTGGAAAGAGTAGTTAAATCCTTTAATGAACATCTATTGCAAGACAAATCTGGTGCCAGCATACACGGTAATTACAATAGCTTACAGTAAAGTCTCTCACCACTTTCACGCACACACGGATGGTGCAGTGAAACTGAGAACAGTCATTTAATGAGTTAATTTTGCCTGCTTTGATGAATTTCTGACTACAGATCAGTGTAAAAACATGAATCTGTCAATGAATGCATGGAAAAATATGTGGACTGTGTAAGAGATGTATGTGACCAGAATGATTACTCATTTCCAGAAGATGATACCGAAATGACACAACAAGAAAGACCAAAAGATGGCAAAAAGCAAGAACTTGACAGCCATGTCCATGTCCGTTGTTTGATGCTTTCCTCATTTTTAAGTGGTTTTTAGGCAAAGTACTTCTATAAACATGGTTGCAGAAGAGAAAAATGTGTTTTGACACAGTGATGCACAGTGATGATGCACAGTGCTATCAGTGACATAGGTGCATAAGAGTAGAACATTTTATTTGGACGCACATGACTCTCACCAACACAGTTGCAGATTAGAAAAAACTTTTTTTTTCATGGATCTCACTTAAAAAAATAGAATTAACCAAACTAAAGCTAGCAATCTAGAACCAGAAGGCATAGGTCCAAGTGAAGGAAGAAAACGACATGGCAATACAGGTGGACGAGGCAAGGGAGGAGTATTACAAAAATTTTTTTTTTTTTTTTTTTAATGTATTTTTTCTCTTTTTTTTCAGTACCTTTTAAAATATTTTTTTCTGGAACAGACTTATCTGCTTCCCAACTGCCCATTTCAGATAAATGACGGCACTTGTTAAGCTTCGTACAGTGCCTATGTTTATCAACAGTCGGTGGTCTTGCACTGTAGAGCGACATCCCTAACAGATGACATCAATGGGACCTTATAGAAAACTGTAAAAACTTCAAA
Organism: Ranitomeya variabilis; assembly: GCF_051348905.1. Classification (NCBI taxonomy): domain Eukaryota; kingdom Metazoa; phylum Chordata; class Amphibia; order Anura; family Dendrobatidae; genus Ranitomeya; species Ranitomeya variabilis. The sequence goes on from NC_135234.1 coordinate 554,795,487, forward strand.
ACATAAAAAAATCAATGTTGTATGGCTGTAATCGTGCACGCCTGAAGAATATAGCTGCCTTATCAGTTTTACCACACGGTGAGAGGCATAAAAAAAACCCCTCTAAATCGGTTTCTGAATTGCTGGCTTTTAATAATTATGGTGATACAAAAACTATTCTTTGCGTAAAAAATGTATTTTAATGTGGAACAACGGCCAAACATAAAAACCCCTCATAAATCTGGTATCGCTGTAATTACACCGACCTGAAGAATAAAGTCATCTAATCATTTATACCACATGAGGAAAGGCATAGAAAATAAATAAAACAAATTATTCCCCTGCTTTTGATTTTTTCTTTCTGCCTCCTAAAGACCGCATTAATGCTCATCTCACATTTATCCCGTGCTGTACACTGAGCGCTTACACCCAAGAGTCTGTGTAATTCTCTGAAATAAGAGATTCAGACTGAACCCCCAGAGGAAGATTCCCTAAATTGTGACAGATGGAGGCACGCTGGACTCCATCTGGCTTATGATCCGGAGGCGTCCATCTTTTAGGCGTACTTAAAAGTGTGGTCCACCACAGTGCAGTCCATTTCTGAAAAGAAGGACTCCGCTGAACAGAGGCAAGACAGAGTGCAGAGTAACTCTGCTGCCTCATTATAGTGCATATATACCTCAGGGTTTTCATCTGAATCACTTATTTATGAGCTCTAGATGTAAACCCCAAAGTAACTGCTTAGTAGAGATAAGCGATCCTTTCAATGGTTCGACAAACATACCTGAACCCCATTAAATTTAATGGGAGACCAAACTAAATGAATACGCACAACTTTAAGGGGTGACAAAAAGATTCCCAAACAGCTAAAATTAGGAGCAGACACCATAAAGGCTACAGTCACACTATCAGTATTTGGTCAGTATTTCACATCAGAATTTGTTAGCCAAAACTAGGAGTGGGTTAAAAATACAGACATGGTGACTAGTGTTGAGCATTCCGATACTGCAAATATCGGGTAACGGCCGATATTCGCTGTATCGGAATTCCGATACTGAGTTCCGATATTTTTGTGATATCGGAAATCGGAATCGGAAGTTCCTATAAGTGCCCAGTCATCTTCGGTGTGTGCAGTCCATATATCCATATTCATGTAAAAAATAAAGAATAAAAATAAAAAATATGGATATAATCACCCCTCCGACGGACCCTGGACCTCAGCAATGCAATCGGCAGCCTCCATTCCTAAAAATGCCGTGAGTGTAGGACCTGCGATGACGTCGCGGTCTTGTGACTGGTCGCGTGACCGGTCGCGTAACCGCGACGTCATCGCAGGTCCTACACTCACTGCATTCTTAGGAACGGAGGCTGCTGGTTGCACCGCTGAGAGCCAGGGTCCGTCGGAGGGTGAGTATATCAATATTTTTTATTTTTATTCTTTATTTTTTACATGAATATGGATCCCAGGGCCTGAAGGAGAGTTTCCTCTCCTTCAGACCCTGGGAACCATCCAGGATCGCTTCTGATATTTGTGTCCCATTGACTTGCATTGGTATCGGGTATCGGTATCAGGGATATCCGATATTTTTTGGATATCAGCCAATCCAATCCGATACCGATACTTTTGAATATCGGAAGGTATCGCTCAACACTAATGGTGACGTGTTTCTATTATAGCTTTCCCCTCTGTTTGTTCTACTCCAGGTTTTGGCTTACAAATGCTGATGTAAAATACTGACCACATATTGATAGTGTGACCGTAGCCAAAAAGTGGCATTAAATGACCCACATTAGAAATTTGTTAAGGGCACAGCAGCAATCATAAATATGCCATGCAGGAGGTAGCAGTGCCTGGGCCAGCTTTTACATCTTTGAATTGAAGTTTCAATTAAGGCTTAGTGGCTAAAGGAGTGGTGTAATCCTTCTTAGCTGGGAGTCCAGATACCTTATGGAACAGCTAAATTTTTTTTTATTTACTATCCACACTCAGGTAGCACAAACATCAGTTTCATAGACTATTATTGGTAGAAAAATGTAAGGATAGTAAAACAACTAGGTGACTGATAGAGTTAACCACAGTAGAACATTTTATAATGGCACAGCAGCAGTCAGCAATAGGCCATGCATGCGATAACAGGGTCTGGGCCAGCATTTTAAGCTTTGACTTTAAGTTTAAATTAAGATGAGGTGGATGAGGGACCAGAATATGTCCGCTGTGCTGGGAGCCCTAATACTTCATGCAACAGCTCAAACTTCTTTTTTGCTTAGCCACTCTCAGGTGGCACAAATATAAGCTTAGTAGACCATAAATATTATAAAAATGTAAGGATAGTAACACAGGTAGTTGACTGAAAATAAGTGCAGGCCTGCCAGTCTGGAAGCCCAACTACTACAGGCAACAAACATGAAAGAGATCCAACTTTGAGTCCAAAATTATAGCCAGACCTCAGGAAAAGTGTCATCAATTGACCCACTGTAGAAATTTAGAGCTTTAAATGAACTTTCAATTAAGACATGGTGGCTAAGTGAGTGGTGTAAACCTTCTTAACGAGGAGCCTTGATACCTCATGCAACACCTCCAATTTTTTTTTCAAACTACACTAAGATGGCACAAACATGAGTTTCAAACAGTACAATTGGTTGAAAAAGTAAAGTAACACGGGTTGATGACTTATGAATTAGCCCACAGTAGAACCTTTTATAATGGCACAGAAGCAGTCAGCCATGGGCCATGCATGAGGTATCAGGGTCTGTGCCAGCAATTACAGCTTGGAATTGAAGTTTCAATGAGGACCTGATGGTTAAGGGAGTGGTGCAAGCCTTATCATTTGAGATTCCTCCATTTTTTCCAGCCACACTCAGATGACACAAACATTAGTATCAAACAGTACTATTGGTAGAAAAATGTAAGAAAAATAACGCAGGTAGTTGACTGAAAGTAAGTGCAGGACTGCCTGTCTGGGGCCCTACTTACACAGGCAACCTCCAGATAGAGGCCTGCTTGTAGTCTCCACATATCAAAAAATTATTTTCACACACCACTAAAGTAACATCAAATTCCACAGAGTAGAAATGGTATAATAGTTCTCTAACACACCTTCCACTATGGGCAACCCACCAGATGGTGTCCAAATTTGGAGTCTCCAGAAATCCAAAAATGGTTTGCAACGTCATCAGCAGTACCAACAGCAGGCACAGAAGCCACCACCACAAAGGTGACACAGACTGCAATAATGCAAGATCAATGCATGACCCTAAAAACTACACTATTGCCCAGTCTGTGACAGGGGTGCCAAAGGTCTTGAAGATCCATGACTTGCTCATTTTTATGAAAGTTAGACAGTCTATACTTTCGGGAGATTGCTGGATGTGCTTATCAGTCAGAAGGGCTGAAGACACGTTCTGAGAGAACGCTGGCTGCCGGGCATGACAAACCTCCAACGCATGACAGATGAGCTCATGCCACTCTTCCATTTTTGAAGAAAAATATTCAAACGGGTCCAAACCTCCCTGATGGCATTGATATTGAGCTACAAATATTCCTGCACCATCCTCTCCAGTCATTCACAACATGCCAAACTTGTACTCTGTTCTGCTGGTGGGTGGGCTGGTCTAAAAAATTTGTGAAACAACTCACAGAAATTGTTTATGCCCTGCTTATGCTAATGTTTTTGTGATTACGCCTTGACATACACAGGATTGGACATCTGGAACTGTGATTCCTCACTGCTGTCTTGGGAAAAACCACCTCTTAAGATTGTCTGTTTGATACTCCAGCATGCACGCATCCCTTTCCAGGGTGTGAAACATCCTGCTAAATTTACTTTTGTACCGTTGATGTAACATAGTGGCAACCCAGTAGTCAGCACTATTTCTAACTCTAAAAATATGGGCATCATGTTGAAGACAGTGAAGCAAGAAGGTGATCATGTGTTGGGCACTTCCATGAGGTCCAAGTCTACGGTGTGCTGGTGGTGGTGTAACACTCAATGTTGCTTCCTTGGTCCCATCCTGCCAATCACAGACAACAGAGGGAATCATTATCCTCTTCATCTACTGACTGTTGCCTGTCCATCACCTCATCCTCTTCCATTTATTCCTTGGCTCCTGTACCTTCACTAACAATTTGTCTGGTATCTTGAGCCCCACTCAATTGCTGTAAGCCATCCTCCTCAGGCACCTACCTGTACAATGACAGTCCGGATATTTGAGATATTGTTGTCCCTTGCGCATCCGCCTCTGCTTCCACCTCTTCCTCTGGGACCACCACCTCCTCAAAGTGTGCTCCAAGATATACAGATGCTTCTCACAAATGTATAATAACATCAAAAGTTAATTTATTTCAGTTCTTCAATACAAAAAGTGAAGCTCATACGTAGATTAATTGCAGAGTGATCTATTTCAAGTGCTTATTTCTATTAATGTTGATGATCATGGCTTACAGCCAATGAAAACCCAAAAGTTCATTGGGTTTGTCTATGCCCAAATGTACCCTCAAGACATAAGAATGGGCCAGGTCTAACATCCTATGCCTATAGGGTCCTGGTATTAACGGTTGTTCTATTACCTTCCCCTAGTAAATCAGTAAAGCAAGTCCTCATTTATTGCAAAGTATGGAAACCTAATGTCAGCCCAACTCTTGAGCAAATCCATTTAGAACAGTAACATTATCAAACACTCCTATTAATGTAATGTCCTTCATTTGAGCTTTCCCAAATTTTTCACCGGCCACCCCTTACAAGTCCCAATACAAACAAAAGTACCGACGAGTGATAATGGAGTGCAATAAGTCACGGTCCACATTGACTCCATGGGACTTACAATCTTGGGTCAATTGGGTCATTTCAATGTCAACTCTGGCAATTTTATAGTCTTTAGCATCCCCTTGGATGCAGTGGACACCAGTAGCCCCTTGATAGGTGAACTGATCACACTGCAGACCAGATACTCATAACATGAACAGCAGCATCCCAGGCTACAGTTCATCAGCTTGGTGATCAGCTGACAACGGGCCTGGGTCATGACATTTCCAGCATATAATATCACCAGCTGGGACCTTTAACACTACCTCCCCCTCTTTGGACCTTGAACCTGGAAATTTGGACCTTTGGACCCTCTTTTGGTTCTTCCCTCTGTTGAGACCGCCAGTATGGAGTGGGTTGCCTCCCCAAGTAACCCTTGAACACCCTGATACCATTCAACCAGTCCGACCAGGTCATTGGTGTTCCAGTATCACCCTGGTTTACCCAAGTCTGCATTGACATCGGCATGGAGTGCATGCCCATCACCACACATTCTACCATCTGTTCAGGGGTAAAGCATTCTGGCTGGAACCATTTTTGGACCAGGTGCAGCAGATCAATCAAACATTTGGGAACAAGGTGATATGCCCAGTGGTGGACCTGTTGTTCCCTAACATTTATTGACTCCCCCAAGAGTGTCAAAATTTCAGTTCTCAGTTTCATATGCTCTTTGGCATCTTGAAAGATTGGGTCACATTAAGCCTTCTGGGGCTCCCCCGTTAAGTAAGGCCCCAACACTTCCACTCATTGTTCTTGTGAGAGTTTCTCCCTCTCAGCGACCCATTTAAAAATGGTCAAAAAGACCCCTATGTCATCATTCAAGGTAATTTTTTGCAGAGCAATCCTTACCACCTTCTAGATGGAAAAATTATCCACTGACCTTGGACTCAGAGCTGACACCATGCCACGAACTGCGTCTGAGAGCAATTCAATCTGTTGCTGCTGTTTTTGATGCTTGACTTTTCTAGGAAATCAGAGGCTTGCAGAAATGCAATATGTGGTGAGTCGATTTCCTGCTATTTTTTTTTAAATTCAGTAAATCTAGGGAATTCAAATTTAAAATAGTTCAATCATCTGTAATGATCTCTGGCCACTTGTTTGCTGTGAACTATAAAAGTGACTTTTATTGCACTACTATTTTTTGCACTATTCATATGTGTGTATGTATGTTTATAGTCACAGTCACATGGTCTTAGACCAATCTATCTGTCTAGGCACAAGCAGGGTCATGGCGCTGTCATGGAACTTGGAAAGAGCAGACGCAAATGAGGGGAACTCTATAGAACATTTTGATATCACACTGCAGGGATAGACGTGGTTTGCCCACAATTTTACCTATTGTCAGCAGCTAGTTAAAGCAGCCTTGTTTTGGACTAAGAAAATATTTTTGCTCCCAGAATACCACATTACATTCATTGTTATATCAGTCTCAAAGCTGATAATCAATTCAGTACAGTTCTATCTCATTTTGTTGATCTGTTATCAGAGTAGAATCACACAATGGAAAGAAAAACAAATCAATTTCTATAGATTTGCAAAAATGCTTCAACACAAATATTCGCTTACTGAACATGAGCAAAAAGTAATGAAAAATAAACTAATGGCTGAATTGGTATAACTGTGTGTGCATTCATTAGCTAGAAGTAGATTACAGTATAATTTCCTATCGCAGACATGTATAGCACACTGAAATGTCATTTTAAAATATGATTCCATATAGATATATAAGCTTTCTTGATAAGATTCTAAATAATGACATAAACAAAGGTATAATTATATTACAATGTATGTGAATAATAAATTATTTGCTTTTATGCTATATATCGCCATGTTCAGTGAAGGTAATTTGTCGGTTACATTGTATCTTCATTAGTGCTAAATGCTCATTTTAATTCTGAAGGAAGCAGGAAAGAAGCAATTGTAATCATTTTACAAATGCCACCAAAACAGTATGTTAGGAGTCATTGTGAAAATGCATTGAAACATTTTTCTTTACAGAAGAAATGGACATTGAAAAGCTGATTTTTTTGGCTTGTATCCAGAAAATGGTTTCTTTACCACAGAAATAAAATGCTGGCAAGTAAGCTCTACACATGAAATATCTGTTTTTAAACTAATGATACAGAAATCTTCCTTATTGATTGGAAAATACATCCACTGAAAGTTTCCTAGGAATAAAAACAATTATCTGAGGATATGTGGAGCTCAGTTGTGACCCACGATATATCCATTTTGATCCACAGCAATAATATAAAGCATTAGCCACAATACCTGCTTGCATTTACTGAGAATCTTGCAACTTTCATTTAATAAGAGTATTTAACAAATGCAGTTTTTCTGTCTCTGTCTTCTCTTTTTTCTCTTTATATGATAATTAAGGTTCATATAGGGTTGTATGGTCGTAACGATGCCCAGCCTTTGGAATCCTTGTATTGTAGATTTATATTGTTGTTCATGTGAGCATCAATACGTGTAAGACATATGGCTCAATGCTCTGAAGGTGGTTGCTCAAATAATCAAATAACATTTATAACATATTTTATTATAAAAATTGTGCATTTCGAAGCCAGATGTTAAATTAAACAGTTGCTTTTTGTTCCTTTAGCATTACTTATCTAGATTGTATCAGATTGAAAAAATGTATTGCATTAAAATAAATAGAAATATTTTACTCATTAATCACATTTCTAAGTTACTACTTTAATATAGTAACTTTCCAATGTCGTTCAGTACTCTGAAGCTGCCAAACAAGTTACCAATAGACCCTAGGTGACTGCTTGCTTGTTGTCTGCCATCTCTTCTGATTCCCACAGGAATGTTTGTCTCCCTTAGCCAAACACTTATGCTTTCTCTATGGGGAGAGGAGAGTAAACCACTGCCAGACTCCTTAGACATTGACTTAGCTACCTGGAGAAGAAATCGAGGGCACCAAGTAAAAATCCCAAGTAATGTTAGCCATGCCACTACACATGACATTTAACCCATTATCTACCAATGTCCTTTTTTTGGGGACGCCTAATCTTTAGCTTCTAGCAACTAAGATTTTATAATTTTTATAATTAGCTCCAATTTTTTGTGTTGTGTTTGTAAAATGAATGTTTTCAAAATAGGAAATCATGTCATTGTAATTTTTAATTGAATATTGGGAAGCCCTTTACTGAAAAATCCGTACTTGAAAAATTTTTAATTTGGTAAGTAATGGGTTAATGTGCATTTAAATAGACTGACCAATGGCATCAGTGAATATTTACCAATTGATGGTCTTTTAGCAGCATGTTTACACAGGTAGACAGCTGTAAATGATGCAAATGAAATCATCTGCATTAAATCTTTTAATGCACATAGCCTGCCATAGTTCTCTGCACCATAGTTCCTAGACAATGTGCGGCTGAAAACAATGACCTTTTATGCAGCGCAAAAGAAAATGTCACCCTTTGAATAAGTGTATTGCTCATTCATCGGGTGATCAGCAGCCTGTTTAAACTAAAAAATTGTCATGAATGAGCATTTGCAAGAATGCTTGTTCACGATAATCTGTCAGTGGAGATGCGCCTTAAATTTACACTCTAGCATTTTTCTTATTGTTCCCTCTGTTAGCAGCTAATACTATCTATGTGTGTAAAGAGTATATTACAATATTTACCAGTTGCCACCTTCTGCCGTTTCCAATGCACCTTCAGTCGCATGACCACAATTATGACCTGTCAGCTAGGGATGACCTGTGGATGTTCGAGTTCGTCAAGTTCAACCAAATTTTAGTCCAAAGTTCAGTTCAGGTATCAGAACTATACCCGAACTTGAATTTGAACGTGAACCTCATAGAAATTGATGTGAACCTGAACAATGGAGCTGGAAAATCTCTCTCTCCAAAACTGACTTGAAGGAGAAGTCCGTGTTTGGAGTTCAGCACCAGACTCGGTTCAGTTTCGTTCATCTGTACTGACAGCTCATAGAGATTCTTCTGTGTAGATCAGAGGTCATTTTCTTTATTTAGGTGTATGAGGCTGCCATCACACTAGCAGTATTTGGTCAGTATTTTCCATCAGTATTTGTAAGCCAAATCCAGGAGTGGAACAATTAGAGGAAAAGTATAATAGAAACATATGCACCACTTCTACATTTATCACCCACTCCTGGTTTTGACTTGCAAATACCGAGGTAAAATACTGACCAAATACTGCTAGTGTGACAGCAGCCTGAGACTCAGAACAAGTCTCTTCTGGTTCACCATATCAAATATACTGTAGCTGTTGCTGCTGCATCTGCTAATCATTATAGACACCCCTATTACTGGCACAGTTCGGGAATCGTGTTTTGCCAGGTAGGAACACTTGAAATAATCAGACACTTTCTTGGTCACAGCCATCACCTTCATTAAGCAGGTACAGTGAGGGAAATAAGTATTTGATCCCTTGGTGATTTTTTAAGTTTGCCCACTGACAAAAACATGAACAGTCTATAACTTTAAGGGTAGGTTAATTTTAACATTGAGAGATAGAATATAAAAAAAAAATCCAGAAAATCACATTGTATAAATGATATAAATTTAGAGAAAATGAGAAAGCACAGGTGACTGAACCGAACTTGTTGAGTAAAGTTAATTTGTTGAAAATGGCCTCGGAGTCTATGATTACATGTGTGGTGACACCTGCAACCCATGGATATGTCCAGTCCAAGCGTGAGTGTTGTGCACTGTACACAAGCCACACAACAAACAACACATTATATTTTCTTTGCGGGGTGCCAGGGTGTGAAGAAATAGCAGCCCCTCACCATAACTACCACTCTAGCATACCTCATAGCTGTATGGATATTCTCCACTATGCTGTCAAGATAGAAAACTGCATGAATGAAAAGAGTGAGGGTTGTGTATGTTAGGCTAGTTTCACACTTGCGTTTTTGTCTGCATGCGTTTTTAAAAAAAACGCATGTGTGAAAAACGCATGTAAACGCGGTAAAACGCATGCGTTTTTTAGACGCATGCGTTTTTATAGAAAAACACAAGAAAACACAAGAAAACACAAGAAAAAACAAGAAAAAACAAGAAAACCCTAACCCTAACCCTACCCCTAACCCTAACCCTAAACGTGACTGAAATACGTGGCACTGAAATACGTGCAACTGAAATACGTGGTACTTAAATACGTGGCACTTTAATACGTGGCACGTGGCACTTAAATACGTGGCACGTGGCACTTAAATACGTGGCACGTGGCACTTATATATGTGGCACGTGGCACTTATATATGTGGCACGTGGCACTTATATATGTGGCACGTGGCACTTAAATACGTGGCACGTGGCACTTATATATGTGGCACGTGGCACTTATATATGTGGCACGTGGCACTTATATATGTGGCACGTGGCACTTATATATGTGGCACGTGGCACTTAAATACGTGGCACGTGGCATACGTGGCACTGAAATACGTGGCACGTGGCACTTAAATACGTGGCACTTAAATACGTGGCACGTGGCACTTTAATACGTGGCACGTGGCATACGTGGCACTTAAATACGTGGCACGTGGCACTTAAATACGTGGCACTTAAATACGTGGCACGTGGCACTTTAATACGTGGCACGTGGCACTTATATATGTGGCACGTGGCACTTATATATGTGGCACGTGGCACTTATATATGTGGCACGTGGCACTTAAATACGTGGCACGTGGCATACGTGGCACTGAAATACGTGATACGTGGCACTTAAATACGTGGCAATATGACTGTCAGAAAATGTTCATTAAACGGTTAGGGGTGAGGTTAGGGGTAGAGTTAGTGTTAGTGTTTGGATCCCTTTATCACCTTGATGGTGGTGGGTGACTTTTTAGTGTGTTTTCTGGTTTTTTTCTATAAAAACGCATGCGTTTTTAGCGCAAACAAACGCATGTGCTTAAAAACGCATGCGTTTACATAGACAGCAATGCATTTTTTTGCCGCGAAAAAACGCATGCGTTTTTTCGCGGCAAAAAAACGCGCAAGAAAATACTGCAGGTAGCATTTTTGAAAATGAACGCATGCAGTCAAAAAACGCATGCGTTTGAAAACGCGACCAAACGCATGTGCAAAAAAACGCATGCGTTTTCAATGTTAAATATAGGGGAAAAAAACGCATGCGTTTTTTGTGCAAAAAACGCTGCAGACAAAAACGCAAGTGTGAAAGCAGCCTTACTAAAGGTGTACACTATGACTGTTGGAGACAGAGTCATGTACGATGTGTAGAATGTGACAGAAGTGAAAACAAATGACTTCTGCATGGTAGTGTGAACTGATGAGCTCCCAGTAATGGAGGCTTCACTGCCTTTCTTAGTTGAGGTAGTGCATTGCTATGACTCACATTATTCACCTAGTGGGCTATCATAACATTTTTTTATTCTCCCTGCCCGTAGATGCTACTCCACATGTCTACAGTGACCAAACCAACCACCAGACCTAAGGATGCACCAGGAAGACCCGACTGAATCTTATAAAATAATATCTTAATTAATACCAGCGATACAGAATAAATAAAATCAATAAATAAACAAATTGTGTGCGAAACAGGATGGTCTATATTAAATACTTAAAAGGAAAATAAACCCTTAAGCACAATTAATATAATGTTCGCTTATATATCTGTGCAAGGTACGGTAATTGATCCCCATAATTGGGGTAAATAGTTCCCTAAAATTTATATAAAAGAAATATAAAAAATAAATGCCAAGTGGAATAATCAACTATATGGTAACAAGTGAAACTCCCATAACAATGTGCAATGATGCAAAAAAGTATAAAGTGCTTTAGTGCAAAAGAAGTAAACTAGGGAAAGAGTCAACTCATACACATAGGAACCTCCCTTAGACACTAAACAGTGCTACACAAGAGCAAAGTGCTAAGTGCATATAGTGTATAAACCAGGGACAATATTAATAATCATTACCTTAGGGCATCACACCATCCTGGATATGCACACACACCCGACGCGCGTTTCGGAAATAAATTCCTTTGCCAGGGGGAGGCGGTCAGGCAGGTTAAGTATGTTTATATAGTTTGCACACTAAAAATGAAGGCCGGAGCATTTCCTGGACATTTCCGGCGCATACGCAGACAAGGGGGCTCAGGAACTCCTTCCTATAGTGTGTGCCGCTGATAATGATGGCCGAGGCATTGCCGGCGCATGCGCAGCCAGGAGGACTCAGGAACTCCCTCCACCACACCACATGACCGGACATACGGGATTAGTTACCCGACGTTTCCAAGGTAATCGCGGCATTTAAGGCTGGAGAATCAGAACACAGGCCACACATGCGCACTAGCCGGACAGTACATCATGGGCGGCACTAGACCATATGAGTTCTATTGGCTCTACTAACATCCGGGCATTTCAATCAATATGTAATGATACATCTAGCGCCACATTGCACAGAATTATGCAGCACAAAGCAATAAGGCAATATATACAAAGTGAGGCCATGGACAATATATACATAAAGAGAAGACACAAAAAGTAACCACATAAGGTGAATAATGAGTATAAAAAACCCAAAGGAAAATATATAATTTGGCATGTATCAGACAGAGCAGGCTGTGTAATTGCTCCACATCTCTGTCTGATGCAAAAAATCAAACAGTGGGTGTTTAAATAAAGAACAGACATGTGATATAATAATAAATGGAAAAATAATTAAAAAATAATAAATAGAAAAAAAAAATAATAAAGATGTGAAATAATACAAATATATCATTCATTGTATAGACAACCAATCCTGAATGACTGTGCACACCATATTGTGAAATGCCATAATATAAATAAGTATAATTAGTCTCTCTCTTCTCTTTATATATAAGGTCAGAAGTGGGTCCATCCTACTACAGGGACATTGCCACGATCCATCCTATAACAGTCCATATATACAAATTAAGCATCATCACGTTGGAGAAAACGGACCACCCGATAACCCCGGATAATGGACCATCAGATAACTTGTTCTCAGATCGCTAGATCAGGTGACTATAAAAGGATACCCTGAAATTTATAAAGAAAACATTTATAAGATACAAAGTACCCAATAAAATAATAAAAATGAATATAAAATAAAGGTTAAAACAGCCTAAAACAAAGATAAAAGTTTTACAAAAAAGGGGCAAAGCTTATGTTCTCATTTAGGCCATAAGGGGAAATAGTTTCTAATGTCCAAATCCATTTAGTTTCCATTTGAGCTAGGGGTATACTAATTCTACCCCCCTCTCACGGGGTTCAATTAAATCTATGCAAATCACTTTCAATAGAGTAGCATCACAATCTTGGTAGATTTTAAAGTGTTTGGGAATAGTTTTTAAAAGGGAGACGTCATCCACTTCCTTTGCCGCTTATATCCCCAAGACATGCTCGCGTACGCGTACTTTCAATTGGCGAGCTGTGAGTCCTACATATATAAGAGAGCACAGGCATGTAGTAATATATTATGGTCTATGGTCTTAGAAGTATAAGTTATTACATGCTTTATCTTATATGTGACCGTTTTTTTGAATTTAAAAAAGTTTGTGCTCTCAAGATATTTGGACATGCCACGCATTTGCCACATGGTTTGCATCCCATTTGTGGTCTGGAGTTGGACAAAAAAGAAGAAGACGTTTTATGTGTATAATGGCTTTTATCTAGCTCGTCTCTTAAATTTCCTGATCTTCTATAGGTAATGTTTAGTTTCTCCCCTATATATCTCGATATTATTGGTTAGGCCTGTAAAATAGACCAAGATTTGGTCATATAGGATCGCATCAGGTCCGTCTGACCATGATGTCGTGTGATAAAATGAACAATTTGGTTCGAAGTAGATGGTTTGGTGGAATACAAAGCCTGATGCCTCGTTGTTTTTTTAGCTCGATTATAGGCTTTCTTGATTGACCGTTTACTATAACCGCGGTCTAAGAATCTTTTACAGAGATCCTTGGCCTGTTCTTCAAAGTCAATATCTTCTGAGCAGATCCTACATAATCGCAGAAACTGACCTATCAGAATAGAGTGTGTCATCACTGGTAAATGTGCTGATGTCGCATGTAGCAACAAATTTACTGCAGTCTCCTTATGAAACAAATTCGTTTGAAGGCAGTTATTTTGACCTCTCCGAACATAAACATCTAAAAATTCAATCTGGTCTTTATCACATTTATACGTTAATCGTATACAGGAGTTTCACATATGTAGATAGTCCCAATAATCAAGCAACATAAATTAAACAGATAATACACCTGGATTTTCAGATGTGTAAATTTTGGGGTTGGAGTTTCACAAAGCCCACGTTATAAAGCACAGTGGGTTTACTTTGCCACCATGCAATATCTGGACATTTAACCTCCTGAGGAGCCGTCAGGCGAAACGTGTAGAGGTTCCTATACATCTATGTTTGGATAAGTACCCCTCTCTTATCTATCCCTAATATAATTTGGAGTTATGACTTACATGTATGTCTTATAAATAGAGCAAATATACAGCTCCAAGTGTGGAAAAAATCTTATAGGCCTGGAGATTGGCAGGGCTCTCTAGGGCTAGCCATTGTGGAGCGGTGGCGCCACACCCTCCTGACAAGTAGGGTGCTAACCTCTGCTGATAGGTAGGGAGCAGTGGAGGTGCAGCATTAGTGCGATGGGTACTTTGAATTTACAATTATTTTCATCAAACTAAGCACTTTATTCCCGAGTCCTGGTCTGTGATACAGACAAAGAGATAGATACATGTACATTGTGTGTGTCTTTTGAAATTATAATGGCTGGCACTTACTGTTAGGGAGAGGGGGTGCCAGTCTCGTGTGGGTATTTGTATAGGGTGCCAACCTCCACAAGCAGGCAGGTACACAGACCAGGATGTATCTATATATAAAGGGTATATGTAGGGTGCACTTTATGTGTGGTGTTGTATTTGGAATTGTTGTTTGTCCCATTTTTAAAGTATTTAATAAAAGTTAAATTTTATCCCAGTGGTTAGGGATTTTGTTCATGCTAGCATTCTACTAAGAAACCCCCTTTTTTTGCATACTTTATGATTAGGAGTTTCAGAACAAATAAGATGTATAATTATGTGCTTAACCCCTTCATGACCTTGGGATTTTCCGTTTTTCTGTGTTCGTTTTTCACTCCCCTCTTTCACAGAGCCATAACTTTGTTTATTTTTCCGTCAATTCGGCCATGTGAGGGCTTATTTTTTGTGGAACGGGTTGTACTTTTGAACGACATCATTGGTTTTAGCATGTCGTGTACTAGAAAATGGGAAAAAATTCCAAGTGCAGTGAAATTGCAAAAAAAGTGCAATCTCACACTTGTTTTTTGTTTGGCTTTTTTGCTAGGTTCTCTACATCCTAAAACTGTCCTGCCATTATGATTCTCCAGGTCAGTACAAGTTCATAGACAACTAACATGACTAGGTTATTTTTTACCTAAGTGGTGAAAAAAAATTCCAAACTTTGCTAAAAATAAAGAAAAAAAATTGCGCCATTTTCCGATACTCGTAGCTTTTCCATTTTTCATGATCTGAGGTCAGGTGAGGGCTTATTTTTTGCATGCCGAGCTGACATTTTTAATGATAGCATTTTGGTGCAGATGCGTTCTTTTGATCACCCGTTATTGCATTTTAATGCAATGTCGCCGCGACCAAAAAATGTAATTCTGGCGTTTCGAATTTTTTTCTCACTACGCCGTTTAGCGATCAGGTTAATGCTTTTTTTTTATTGATAGATCGGGCGATTCTGAACGCGGCGATACCAAATATGTGTAGGTGTGATTTTTTTTAATTGATTTATTTTGATTGGGGCGAAAGGGAGGGTGATTTAAACTTTTATATTTTTTTTATTTTTTTCACATTTTTTTAACTTTTTTTCTTTTCTTACTTTTGCCATGCTTCAATAGTCTCCATGGGAGGCTAGAAGCAGGCACAGCACGATCGGCTCTGCTACATAGCAGCGATCTGCTGGTCGCTGCTATGTAGCAGAAAATCAGGTCTGCTGTGAGCGCCGACCACAGCTGCCAGAGATCAGTAACCATAGAGGTCTCAAGGACCTCTATGGTTACTATTCTGAAGCATCGCCGACCTCCGATCATGTGACAGGGGTCGGCGATGGCATCATTTCCGGCCGCCCAGCCGGATACGGTAGTTAAATGCCGCTGTCTGCGTTTGACAGCGGCATTTAGTTAGTTAATAGGCACGGGCAGAGCGCGATTCTGCCCGCGCCTATTACGGGCACATGTCAGCTGTTCAAAACAGCTGACATGTCCCGGCTTTGATGCGGCTAACCGCCGGAGCCCGTATAAAAGCGGGGCTTCTGACCTCGGACGTACTATCCTGTCCGAGGTCAGAAAGGGTTTAATTGTAAAACACTGGGCAAAACTGTCACTGTAAACGACCTGGGAGTATGGGTGGATGACAAACTCACATTTAGTGGCCAGTATCAGGCAGCTGCTGAAAAGGAAAATAAACTAATGAGATGCATTAAAAGAGGAATAGATGCTCATGAGGAGAACATGATTTTACCTCTATACAAGTCACTAGTGCGACCTCACTTAGAATACTGTGTACAGTTTAGTTCTCCGGTGTATAAAAAAGACATAGCTGAACTAGAGTGGGTGCAGAGAAGAGCGACCAAGGTTATTAAAGTACTGGGGGGTCTGGAATACCAAGATAGGTTATTACGCTTGTGGTTATTTAGTTTGAAAAAATGAAGGCTAAGGGGTGATCTTATTACAATGTATAAAAACATGAGGGGACAGTACAAAGACCTTTCTAATTATATTTTTACTCTTAGACCTGAGACAGGGACAAGGGGGCATCCTTTCTTGAAAAGTATAATGTTACAGGTTATATACACTCACCGGCCACTTTATTAGGTACACCTGTCCAACTTCTTGTTAACACTTAATTTCTAATCAGCCAATCACATGGCGGCAACTCAGTGCATTTAGGCATGTAGACATGGTCAAGACAATCTCCTGCAGTTCAAACCGAGCATCAGTATGGGGAAGAAAGGTGATTTGAGTGCCTTTGAACGTGGCATGGTTGTTGGTGCCAGAAGGGCTGGTCTGAGTATTTCAGAAACTGCTGATCTACTGGGATTTTCACGCACAACCATCTCTAGGGTTTACAGAGAATGGTCCGAAAAAGAAAAAAAATCCAGTGAGCGGCAGTTCTGTGGGCGGAAATGCCTTGTTGATGCCAGAGGTCAGAGGAGAATGGGCAGACTGGTTCGAGCTGATAGAAAGGCAACAGTGACTCAAATCGCCACCCGTTACAACCAAGGTAGGCCTAAGAGCATCTCTGAACGCACAGTGTGTCGAACTTTGAGGCAGATGGGCTACAGCAGCAGAAGACCACACCGGGTACCACTCCGTTCAGCTAAGAACAGGAAACTGAGGCTACAATTTGTACAAGCTCATCGAAATTGGACAGTAGAAGATTGGAAAAACGTTGCTTGGTCTGATGAGTCTCGATTTCTGCTGCGACATTCGGATGGTAGGGTCAGAATTTGGCGTAAACAACATGAAAGCATGGATCCATCCTGCCTTGTATGGAGCATCTTTGGGATGTGCAGCTGACAAATCTGCGGCAACTGTGTGATGCCATCATGTCAATATGGACCAAAATCTCTGAGGAATGCTTCCAGCACCTTGTTGAATCTATGCCACGAAGAATTGAGGCAGTTCTGAAGGCAAAAGGGGGTCCAACCCGTTACTAGCATGGTGTACCTAATAAAGTGGCCGGTGAGTGTATACTAGATTCCTTGATAGGGTGTTGATCCAGGGAACTAGTGTGATTGCCATATGTGGAGTCGGGAAGGAATTTTTTTCCCTAATGTGGAGCTTAGTGATTGCCGCATGGGTTATTTTGCCTTCCTCTGGATCAACATGTTAGCCTAGGGTTGAACTAAATGGACTTAAAGTCTTCCTTCAACCTTAAATACTATGCTACTCAATACAAGGGAAAAAAGATATTGACTACTGCCAGAAATGACAGGGACATATTTCAGATGAACAGCAACGAACTGGAAATTGTAAAGGATTTCAACCTACTCGGATCAATGATCACTCAAGATGCAGTGACCACACAGAAAGTCAATAGGAGAATAGCAATGGGCAATGAAGTCAAGGAACAAGGACTTCAAATAGAAGAACATTTCACTGGTGATAAAGACACGGCTCTTACATTGTCTGGACTCTTCAGTAGTAACATATGGATGTGAAACATGGACAAGCACAAGAACAGTTTGCCTGGTAATTGAGAATTCTGCAGTACAAACATTTACATTGAGGTGACTTAATTTGCTGTTTTTCTTTTGCAGCACATCATGGATTAAGAACAAAATGGTGTTATTACAGTACTTTTCTGAAGTATATTAGAGATCTATGAATTTAAAATCACATAGACTCTTCAGTGCAGACTATCACTTGAAAGTGTGCATTATTTTTCAAAGGCAACCTTCACTTGTTCAGTATTTGGTCAGTAGTTTACGTTAGTATTTGTAAGTCAAAACCAGTAGTGGGTGAAAAATGCATTATCAATGACGTGTTTCTATTATACTTTTCCTCTGATTGTTCCATTCCTGATTTTCGCTGAAACTGATGTAAACACAATGAAAATAAATCACTGACACCATTTCACTCTTTCTTCCTTCAGATAGTCTCATGGAATTGATTGCAGCTTCCTAACTCCAGGAATAGCAGGTGATCCACTAAGAAAATAAATTATTTTGGACTCCAAAAAATAGAGGAATGGGTGGCACTCAGCATCTGGATAAACTCTTCTTTATTGAGAAAGAAAAAAACATGGAGGCAGGGGAGCGGGTCACATGTAGTAGGATGGTGGACATTATTACAACATAGGGACATTACTATAAGATAGGAACCAGGATGGGGATATTTCTTCAAGAAGGGGACCAGGACAAGAGACATTACTAAAGGATAGGAACTAGGATAGAGGACATTACTACAAGATGGAAACATTACTACAAAATAATACAAGGATGGAAGCTTTACTACAAGGTGGGGACCAGGAAGGGGGGCATTACTACAACATGGGGAACAGAATAAGGTACATTACTACAAGATGTAGACCAGGAAGGGAGATTACTACAAAAACAGGATAGGAGACATTACTACAAGATGGAGACAAGGATGGAGACAAGGATGGGGACCAGGATGGCGACCAAAATGGGGAACATTATTGCAAGATGGGGCAGACTTACTATGTGGCTAATTGTAATATAATACTGAATGAGGGCAATTGAGGAAAAAAGGAAGAAAAATTGTAAAAATGTAAAAAAAGTGTTACTAAAAATGTTTTTTCATGTACAAAGTAAAGTACGCAAAAAAAGTACACTTTCTTATCAAGAGAAAACAAGGGTCTTTGTTCCAGCTCCTTTGAAATAAAATGTTCAAATTTATTTAATCCATTTAAAACATGATAGGCTCCAAGACAAGGTCCAAGACAAGGTCTGAATGTATGGATAGATTCCAAGAAATTGTAGAATGGGAGTTGAAATTATTGAAGGATAATATTGATAATTATTCTAATCGAGGAAATCTGTCAAGAAAATATTATCAAGCCTTACAGCAACTCAAAAACATGACAGACATAGTTATAAAAATGTCTGATAAAGGCGGTGTAATAGTTATGAATTCTGAAGACTAAGAAAACAAAATCCATGAAATGCTTTTGGATGTGTCTACTTATGAAAAGATTATCTCATAATCCTACATCAGGTTCAAATTGGAGATAGATAAGATTATTAAAGATGGCTTGAATCTGGGAGTTTTGACTAAAAAACAAGCAGAATATATAGAGGTTTTACATCTAGTATTACCGATATTGCATGGTTTACCAAAAATTGACAAGAATTACCATTTTCCTTCTATGAGACCAATAGTGTTCAGGATTGGTTCAGCGAATGACCATTTGTGCGAGTGGTTGTATTCGCTATTACCGCCATTGGTCCAACGTGTTCCAGGACACATCAAAGATTCAAGAGATGATCTTGATGGTTTATCTTGCAAAGTGTGGTCGTCAGATTTTTGTTGGCTAAATTGCAATGTAGTATCACTGTACATATGTATACTTCACACCATAGCTATGGATTCTCTTAACATTCATCTTGTCAAATACAGTAATTATTCTCAGGATTTGATAAACTTTTTTTTGCAGGTCACCTTTTTTTTATTAACACATTTTTTTTGTTTGATTAACAATATTTTTTACAACGAACTGGAGTTGCAATGGGTGCCAAGTATTCACCTTCCCTGGCAAACCTGGTCATGGCTTTTTGGGAATTTCATTATTTGTTTTCAGTTTCTAAATATTTTGTGTTTTCACTGCTGTGGTATGTCAGATACATCGACGATGCCCTCATCATCTGGAGGGGCGATGTATCTGCCATTCCACAATTTATTGAGTATATCAATTATAATGATTTAAATCTCAGGTTTACTCATGTTGCTGATGTTTGGGAAACTTCTTTTCTGGATTTAAAACTTATGGGTATAAAAAAATCAAATAATTCAGACAAAAACTCATTGTAAACCATTAATTGGGAACAGAATTATACATGCTGACAGTAGTTATCCCAAACATACCATCAGGTCCATTCCAGTAGGTGAGTTCACCAGAATTAAGAGGAATTGCATTGATGAAAAAACATTAGATACTGAATTAAAACAATCATGTAGAAAATGTTAAGAGAAAATATCCTAATTGGATGCTAAATAGTGCTTTGAATATAACTTCATATAAAGATCGTGATGAATTAATTTCTCCTCAACATGATAATCAACTTAATAGAAGAGTGAACCCCTCAGACAACAAACCATTTTTGTGTTTTCAGCATAGTCCTCAATTTTATCATATCAGATGTATTATTAATACATTTTTACCAAGTTTGCATGAAGACCCTGTTTGGGCTTCTATCTTGAATTCAGGTTGCATGTGGTTGCAAGAAGAGCCCCAACTTTGGGGAACATGTTGTCCCCAAGTTTATTTCAATCAGAGAAATCACAAAAAACATGGCTTGATATACAGGGTAGCTATAAGTGCGGCACCACTAATTGCAAAACATGCAAACAATTTGTTAATACGAAATGCTTCACTAATTATAATAACGCTCAAAAATATAATATAAAAAATGTATTAATTGTCATTCCATACAAGTAATTTACAAAATTTGTTGCACTATGTGTAATTTAGCTTATGTGGGATGTACCATGAGGAAACTAAAAACACACATTGCTGAGCATCTAATTTATATTGGTATTACTGATGCTAGCAATAGCAATCAGAATATCTCTTCAGTGGCCAAACATTTTATTAATCAACATTCATGTAACATTTTGTCTTTTCAGATTTGTGGATTAGAACGGGTTAAGAAACCTATATAGGGTGGCGATATTAGACGCCGCTTACTGACTCATGAAGCTTATTGGATTTACAACTTAGTATCCAGACATCCAAATGGTTTAAACAGATGCAATGAAATCATGTTTCATTATTAATAGATTTATCGGCTTTTGGTTTTAACTTTGTTATATGACACGTGTTTCTTTCCCCCCCCCTTTTTTTATGTTTTTTTTTTTTTTTCATTTTGTCTGTTTTTATGAACATTTTTTGTAGGACCTTATATGTCAGCTGATTATTCTCAGATGTTTAATTGGTCTAGTTTATCTATAACTATGCATGTGTTGTAGCTTTGATGAAGATCGCCGTTGCAATCGAAACGCGTCGCTCTTGTATCCCAGTGCACATTACAGTGCGGTCTTGGAGCCTATCATGTAACATAGTAACATAGTAACATAGTAACATAGTTAGTAAGGCCGAAAAAAGACATTTGTCCATCCAGTTCAGCCAGTTTTAAATGGATTAAATAAATTTGAAGATTGTATTTCAAAGGAGATGGAACAAAGATCCTTATTTTCTTTTGACCTTACCATGTCTCATCAGGATGGAGTTCCGTGCACCTGGAGTTCGGAGAGCTGGCTTTTTCCTCTTCACGTATACACTTTCGTATCTCCTCATCCGTAATGAACAAAGTTGTAAAATTGAACTATAACCCCTATGATGGATTCCATTTAAAAAAAATTAATGTGATAACAATGCTAAACAAAAATATTAAAAGTTCATGTAGGAAAAAAAGTTTATCACTAAAAATGTTGCCCTGCAGGGGACTTGAATCTGCAATAATTTGATCCTTTGTACTATATACTACAATTCCACAGTATTGCAGAATATAATGGAAATCTAGGTCTCCCATGGAGCTCAGACTATAGTTAACCCTTACAGGAGTACCAAGATGACAGTGATGAGGGTCTTCAACAGTCACCCGGCTGTCATAGTAACTGATCAGTTCCCTCATGATTGTGCCATGGGGAGCTGATGCAGGCCGATGTGTGAGCTTAAATGGTTAAAAGATGCAGCAAGAACTTTATTGCTAGAGAACGATGATGGAATGTAATATAGCTAATATCAGCCACAAGTTGAGTTTTCTCAGCTCCTGAGTTCCCTCCAGACATGCAAACCCCTATCCAGATGGTTAATTTACTTCTTAATGCAGGAAGGGGTTAATAATTGCAAAACAATAACATTTATTTCATGGAAATTAAAAGCTTGCAAAGTACAAATTATTAGTTTGCGTGTTTAAGCAGAGATTCCTTCAAATCTACCACAAATATTTGGAATTTTTGCTTTGAATGAGCTTTTAATTATTTTTATCTGAATAATCCAATCAGTTGATCCATTGCATGTCTTGAATGAAGGATAATTACGTTATAAAATTTCTTAAATAAATCATAATGAGATGTAGGCATTTTTCATTTAGTTCAAATTAAAATGCAAGGTCTAGGAAGAGTGTTCTATAAATTGCAGTATACTGTACATTGCTATTTCCTGCAATACCTTCATATAAGAACATGTGAATAATAACTACATCTAAGTGGATATCCACATTGTCGCAGCATGTTACCAGCCATACAAATACTATGTGGGCTCTCATGGCAGGTGCACTGCCTATATCCCTAAGAAGGCTCAATTTGCTGTTGGATACAGCATGGTGTTTTTCCTTTCAAACCTATTAATCAGGTTACACTGACCGCTTGAAGATAGAATGGCTGTTATTTTTAAACCCACTGAAAGAAATCCTATGAAAAAAGCTCTTTGATTCCATTTGTATGAATTAGGAATAGAAATTATATATATGTGCACAAATAAAACACATTTCAACATAGTGTAATAGATGTAGGGCTATTTTCTTACATGAGATATTGCAGATACTGCTGCAGCACTTTCTTTTGATTACTGCAATTACCTTCATGGCTTGTGGTCTGTGTAATATAAAGCTGCTGTGTGTTTCAATACACTGATTGCGTCTTTCAATGCTTGCACACGAAATTTATAGACTCTGTGTTAAAATGGCTTTGTTCTTCCCTGTGTGCAGGAATCAAAATATATAGCATATATGGTAGTTTTACATGCCAAACATTCCTGCATTGCTTTTTTAATTTTCTTACATTTCATTAATGAAAATATGTTTCAGGATGCAAGAAAGGTTTTTTACAGGAGAAACGTATGGCTCTTGAACATACACTAGAATGAGTGGAAGTAAAGTTTCAGCAACAAATTACAATGCTATTTAAAAGTTGTGTATCTAAATTAGACTTTAATTTAGAAAATCAGCAACAAATTGTTATCCTCTTTGGATAATCCCTTTTTAGTTAGAAGGGTCCCCTGACAGTAAGCTAATCACAAGATGATTCTATGTTAGGAGGCCAGCAGTCACCTTTAATATGCTGAGTAGACCAAAGGTAGAATTTCCCTAGGGTACCAGATGCTCCAGAGAGAGAGAGAAAACATTGTAGCTGCTGTCTGCTCTATCTAGTCAATGATAGTCTTAAATAAAAGCTTCCCCTATGCTAATTTAACAATTAAAATAAAATAACAATTTCAGAAAATTTCTTCATCTGAACTCATTGTTGTCAGGCGTCGCTATTTTATCACATATATAATATACCAGATGCAGTATCTGGTTGACAAAGGTAGAATATATGGAATTTTCAGGATGTAGAAAGAGAATGTAAATGTAATGCTAGTCACTACTCATGGGGTCAAAGCCAAAAAAGTACATAGATAGCCAAGGGAAAAGAGAAAGGTGTAAAGCCCCCGTCTCACTAAGCGAGATCGCTAGCGAGATCACTGCTGAGTCACAAGTTTTGTGACGCAACAGCGACCTCAGTAGCGATCTCGCTATGTGTGACACGTAGCAGTGACCAGACCCCTGCTGTGAGATCGCTGGTCGTGTCGGAATGGCCTGGACCTTTTTTTGATCGTTGAGGTCCCGCTGGGTAGCACACATCGCTGTGTTTGACACCTTACCAACGACCTCGTTGACGACTCAGACACTGATAGCTCCCATGTGACATCGTTGTACAGGTCGCTACAGGCCGCTGGTGAGATGTCAAACAGTGAGATCGCAGCAGCGATCGTTGGGAAGATCTCACTGTTTGACATCTCACCAGCGACCACATAGCGACGCAGCAACGATCCCTGACAGGTCGTATCGTTGTCGGGATCGCTTTAGCGTCGCTAAGTGAGACGGGGCCTTAAGTCAGGTTACAGTCCAGGGTTAATAACAAGAGATTGCGGATCAAAAACCAAAGGACAAGGCAAAGAGATAGTCAGAACATGGTCCAAAGCAACAGAATCAGATTAAAACTCTCCAGAAGCACAAACTACACTGGCAAGGATCAGGGGCATACAGCTCAGTTAAGTAGCTGGGCAACTACCAGAACACCAGACACCTGGAGAAAGTCCCGCAACTCTCAGTCACAGATTAGACAGCTGAGCTTTCAGTTAAAACACCAACAGCTGAGCAAACCCATCACAGGATTGGACAGTCAAGCTGTTACTTAAGACAGAGAAAACTCAGCAAGACAGTTTCCATAGAACAGCATAACAATCACTCACTGAGTGGAGGCATAGTGACAATAAAGTCCTGCAAATATTATAATATCAAAAATGTGTTTGATGTTCTCACCTTATTGTTTGTACACTTTTTAAATGGTTTGGGTCTTTCCATTTTACTTAAAAATTAATAAACACATTGTTCAGGGTGTTGCCCCTCATCAATGCAAAGTATGCGATTTGATTTGGCTAAGTGAGAGGCTTGAGACTGAGATCTAATGGGTAGCATTTCTCCTTGAGGAGAATGACAAGCCAGACCTGACAAATAAAGCTCATAAAAAACTTGTATTTTACACATAAAATTTCCTGCCTTCGCGTCAGTATTTCTTTAATTTTTTCTGCTGCAAATTCTGCATGTGTGCACATGCCCTAACAGACAGAACTCATGCAGGAGATAACAATTAGCTCCTGAAGCTGTCTGATATTCTGATGAGTACACAATTGGTCAGGCGGGAATTGCGGTGGCATATGAACCTTGAAATAAACTAATGTGAACTCAACCTTAGACAAGAATCTGAATGATAACAGGTCTGCAATCCAGTCCCAAAGTCTGTACTTGCACTACATTCATTTTGCACCAGTGCAGTGTCTACTTTTGTTGCACTCAATATTGCAGTATTTTCTGTCTTCAACTAGCATTTAAACACCACACCATTGTATACTCTAATTCCGTTAGTGACTATTTAGTGAGGTACAATACTCATTAACCTGTGCGGGATCAATGGTGCCTCAATTAAAAATGTCTAATAAAAGAAAGAGTGGTATTGGATGAGATAATGTAAAAGTAAACACTTGTGGCATGTCATCTGCAAGTTAGAATGCTAGAGACTGTAATTCAGCCATTGGTAGCAGTGCAGGTTACATTTTTGCTGGAACAACTGATGTGTGTAGGTGCACATTCCCACTTTGGGCATTAACAGACAAAAACCAATGCGCAAATACCCTGGAGTATATAAATAAATAAATAGTAGTAGTACATATAAATATTACAGGGTACTTTATTGACACTATTTTGATAGAAAAAAGCCATCCCACCGGGATAAGATGTACCCATCAGGTCAGCTTGTCGTGATGGGATGGCTTTTACACTTTTTTTGCTCAAAATAGTGTCAACAAAGTACATTATATTATTTACATGTATTATTACTGTATTTATTCACTAACAGAAGAGTATTTGCTCATTGTTTTTATCCTAGGCTATGTTGCTTTCAGCAGGCATATTATTTTTGAAAAAGAAATATTACTTTATTTAAAAAAATATTATTAAAAATATTTAAAAATAATGATTTTTGAAAATAAAAGATCTACCAATTAAAGTAATTGAAGCTGGTCATATGTCTATTTTTTTTGTCAACCAATTGCCTACCAAAAAGTCATGGAGACATGTCTGTATTGGATCTAATTTATATTTAAACATTACTTTTATTAATTAATCTAAAAATATAGAAGAATAATAAAAAAAATTGGTTCTACAACAATTCCACATAGTCAGGAAAGTATTCAGCAGGCCTCCATTACATATTAATCTGAACAAAAAGAAAGGACAGCTGGGGTAAAAAAGTAGGGAGGTGGGAAACAGAATATCCCTACTGCCATCTTTTATGTCCTACCTTGCCATAAAGGTTGGTACCCTATAGATTAGTAAATGGCACCACAACTCAATGTAGGCTGCCTCTAGTGTTCACTATTCCACCCTGAAGTCTAAGGTCAATAGTAGTGCGCTGTTATCAAATTTCTCCAATCCTATTAACCGTAACCTCTATCCAAAATTCTCCAATCATACTGGTCAGTATGTACTGTATAATGGTATGCTAAATTAGTTCCACAAAATACTTATATTCCCATAGGTCAAAGTATACAGTAGATACACTTAGAAATTCTATGGGAATATAAGCATTTGGCGGACCTAATTTAGCATACCATTGTACATACTGACCAGCATGATTGGAGATTTTTGGATATAGGTTGAGGTAAATAGGATTGGAGAAATGTGACAACAGTGTACTGCTATTGAACTTTACCTGTAGGATGGAATAAAAAATACTGAGGGCAGTCTACTGAGGCGCCATTTGCAAATCTATAGTGTGCCAACCTCAGTGGCAAGGTAGGGCATAATAGATAGTAATAGGGCTATTCTGTTGCCGACCTCATTACCTTTTTCCTTATCTATCCCTAATATTTGTTTGGATTAATACACTGCTCAAAAAAATAAAGGGAACACTGAAATAACAGAATATAACTCTAAGTAAATCAGATTTCTGAGAAATCAAACTGTGCACTTAGGAAGCAACACTGTTAGACAAGCAATTTCACATGCTGTTGGGCAAATGGAATAGACAACAGATGGAAATTATTGGCAATTATCAAGACACACTCAATAAAGGAGTGGTTCTGCAGGTGGGGGCCACAGACCACATCTCAGTACCAATGCTTTCTGGCTGATGTTTTGGTCACTTTTGAATGTTGGTTGTGCTTTCACACTCGTGGTAGCATGAGACAGACTCTACAACCCACACAAGTGGCTCAGGTAGTGCAGCTCATCCAGGATGTCACATCAATGCGAGTTATGGCAAGAAGGTTTGCTGTGTCTGTCAGCATAGTGTCCAGAGGCTGGAGGCACTACCAGGAGACAAGCCAGTATACCAGGAGACATGGAGGGGGTCGTAGGAGGGCAACAACCAAGCAGCAGGACCGCTACCTCAGCCCTTGTGCAAGGAGGAACAGGAGGAACACTGCCAGAGCCCTGAAAAATGACCTCCAGCAGGCCACAAATGTGCATGTGTCTCCACAAACAGTTAGAAACTGACTCCATGAGGATGGTCTGAGTGCCCGACATCCACAGATGGGGGTTGTGCTCATAGCCCAACACAGTGCAGGACACTTGGCATTTGCCACAGAACACCAGGATTGGCAAATTCGCCACTGGCGCCCTGTGCTCTTCACAAATGAAAGTAGGTTCACACTGTGCATATGAGACAGATGTGACAGAGTCTGGAGATGCCGTGCAGAGCAATCTGCTGCCTGCAACATCCTTCAGCATGACCGGTTTGGCAGTGGGTCAGTAATGGTGTGGGGTGGCATTTCTTTGGAGGGCCACACAGCCCTCCTTGTGCTTGCCAGAGGGAGCCTGAGTGCCATTAGGTATCGAGATGAAATCTTCAGACCCCTTGTGAGACCATATGCTGGTGCGGAAGGCCCTGGGTTCCTCCTAATGCAGGACAATGCCAGACCTCATGTGGCTGGAGTATGTCAGCAGTTCCTGCAAGATGAAGGCATTGAAGCTATGGACTGGCCCGCCCGTTCCCCATACCTGAATCCGATTGAACACATCTGGGACATCATGTCTCGCACCATCCACCAATGTCATGTTGCACCACAGACTGTCCAGGTGTTGGCAGATGCTTTAGTCAAGGTCTGGGAGGAGATCCCTCAAGAGACCTTCAGCTGCCTCATGAGGAGCATGCCCAGGCGATGTAGGGAGGTCATACAGGCACGTGGAGGCCACACACACTACTGAGCATCAATTCCTTGTCTTGAGGCATTTCCACTGAAGTTGGATCAGCCTGTAACTTCATTTTCCACTTTGATTTTGAGCATTATTCCAACTCCAGACCTCTGTGGGATATTAGTTGTGATTTATGTTGATCATTTTTAGGTTTTATTTTTCTCAGCACATTCCACTATGTAAGGAATAAAGATTTACAACTGGAATATTTCAATCAGTCATATCTAGGATATGGGATTTTAGTGTTCCCTTTATTTTTTTGAAAACTGTATATCTTGTACTACAGATAATTAATAAGCATTAAAGAGAGGGAAAAAAAACAGCTCACCAGCAATTGTGACAGGTGCACAGAACTCCGTCCTGTTGAGTCGTAATGAAACACTGAAAAAAACAAAGTATGTTAAAGCTCTTAGAATAAAATTCAAAGTTTATTTTCCATGTAGAACATGGAACATGCTCCAAACAAGCCCTCCATATGAAGAGGATAAGTCATTTCGATCGTAGTCCCGTGATCTTTACTGCTGAATACTTTCCTAATTACCTGGAATTGTTGTAAACCACATTTCTTATTATTTTTCTACATTTTGTAATTAATAATATAATGTTTTAAATAGTGTAGTTTCTGCATATTTGAATTTCTATACACTTGAAAGTATATCAATAAATGGTGAGCCTATAGTAAATATAAAAATTACCAACACAGGTATATGTGCATGAAATTCAGGATAGCACAAAGATGGCATCAGTATGCGATCCATGTACTGTCCGTGATTAACATAATAATTAGTGTTGAGCGATACTTTCCGATATCGGAAAGTATCGGTATCGGAAAGTATCGGCCGATACCGTCAAAATATCGGATCCAATCCGATACCGATACCCGATCCCAATGCAAGTCAATGGGACGAAAATATCGGAATTAAAATAAACCCTTTATACACTTGTAGGTTCATTCTACATGAAGGAAAACAACTAAGAATAATGTAGGATGTATTGGGGGACGTGGCGGAGACATTAAAGGCACAGAGGTTTAGCCCAATGTAATAGAATAGCAGGATTTTTTTTTTTTTGGATGACGTTCGGCGTTAGAAAGAATTTGACTATGTTAATTTTTTTTTTTTTTTTATGCCACATATTGATGTTTCACTACTTCAACGCCCTTCACCTTCTTTTTTTCTTCTCCCACGCTTTCTTCTTCATTATCCTCATCATCAGCTTCTTTGACATCAACTTCTTCACCTTATTCATCTTCTTCTTCATCTTCTACCTATTATTTTTTGGGTTACATTGTTCATATTCTTTTTATTTTACTATTATCTTCATCATATTCTACTTCTTCATCATATTCTTATTTGTGACAGGCATTCCTGTAGTTGTTATCTATAAAAGTTTGAAGATTACACCTTCCGTTCTGCCTGTCACAAAACAGTTACATTTGTCCGCGTTCAGTTTGGCCTGCAGCATCAGGCTTTATCCAGGGGCACCACGAGGAGGAACGGACTCACCCCCATACACTGCTTAGTCTTCTTCTGCTTATAATTTAGATAATATTTTTTGCTCTGATATTTAGTGTTATGCTTAATGTTCTTCTGCTCTTTGTTCTGCAGCCTCTTGTTCTTCTGCTTCTCGGTCTTCCAGGTCGTCGTCGTCTCCAGGGTCGTCATCTCCAGGGTCGTCGTCTCCCGGGTCATCGTCATCGGGGTGGTCTTCAGGGTCGTCGTCTCCGGGGTCGTCGTCATCACGGTGGTCTTCAGGGTCATCGTCTCCAGGGTCGTCGTCATCACGGTGGTTGTCGTCTCTGGTGTCGTCGTCATCTTAGGGGTGTTCTTCCGGGTCATCGTGTTTAGTCTCTTGAACTTGGAAATGTAGCAGAAGGTACAAGAAGGCTGAGAAAATGCCGAGAACCAGCTGATGGAACTGGAACTCGGATGGCTACCCGAAGGTCCAAGAGCCAATGGAACTACCGAGGACCAGCTGACATTACTGGAACCCGGTTACTAAGCAGGAGGTACCCGTGCCTGAAAGCACTACCAAGGACCACCTGACGTTGGTGGAACTCGGATACCCAGAGGGAGGCACCTAAGCCAAAGGCTCTGCCCGGAACCAGCTGACGGTACTGGAACCAGGATGGGGAGCAGAAGGTACAAGAGCAAAAGACAGTGCCGAGAACCAGCTGACGGTGCTGGAACCCGGATGGGTAGCCGAAGGTCCAAGAGCCAATGGAACTACCGAGGACCAGCTGACGTTACTGGAACCCGGTTACTAATCAGGAGGTACCCGTGCCTGAAAGCACTACCAAGGACCACCTGACGTTGGTGGAACTCGGATACCCAGAGGGAGGCACCTAAGCCAAAGGCTCTGCCCGGAACCAGCTGACGGTACTGGAACCAGGATGGGGAGCAGAAGGTACAAGAGCAAGTGTCTGCGTGGCTTTTGCAGGACACGATGCCGGCTGCACAGCAGGGGAACAGCTGGCGGTGCTGAACCCCACTGACACATTGGCTGGTGTTTTTCTCTGTGCAGCTAGCAGTACCGGGCCCCAACTGGCGGTGTTGGAGCCCGGGGTCAGCAGGAGGAGGAGAGGGAGCAGAGTGTAGGCCGAAGCCTGCACTGGCGGCAGCTTTTGGGTCTGTTGTGCCTGCGTGGCAGTTGCAGGACACGTTGCCGGCTGCACAGCAGGGGAACAGCTGGCGGTGCTGAACCCCACTGACACATTGGCTGGTGTTTTTCTCTGTGCAGCTAGCAGTACCGGGCCCCAACTGGCGGTGTTGGAGCCCAGGGCTCTGCAGGGGGAGCAGAGTGTAGGCCGAAGCCTAATTGAACCAATTTCAAAGGTAACCTTTAACCCCCCCTCAGGGGTTACAAAGTAGAAGAGCCACAGCTTATGCAGCAGTAGTGCTGCACAAGTCAAAGGTTGCTCTTTTAATTTCGCTCCTTGCACACGCTGAGTGAAACACGTATAACATTTAGCCCTTTATACAGTCAAACTGTGTTGGAGGCGCGAGTTCCCTTTGTAATGAGACGCAGCACAGATGTCAAGAATCCCACCTTGGTGCTGGGTGCAGCCTCCTGAGCGTTGTTATTTGCTGTACAGGAGTCTGCGCTGTCGTGTTATCCCCTGGCCTAGCGCTGTTAGCGCTGCCCATGTTCTGGCATCATTTAATGTCGGCCGGTGCGTTTCGCGATGACCATGAATCCCAGCCCCGCAGTGTCTTAACATTGTTAAAACACTGCGGGGCTGGGATTCAGGGCCTGGCGCAGCACATATGTTCGCCTCTCACACTCGGGTCCTTACACCCGCTTCAGACTGTGCGGCGTCATCTGATCCCTTATCGCATGCCACGGCCATGAAGCCGCACAGTCCGCAGAAGGCGGAAGGAGATGAGGGACAGGCGAACTGATGCACTGATCATGCCCATCAATCACACCCTCGCAGTCCCAATAACTAAGACAACGAGGGGCGTTGTGTGGGTCAGGGCGGCCGCAGAGGCGCAGGCAGCCAAACCATGATGCCAGAAGACGGGCAGCGCTACCAAGGGGGTTGCAGCGTGTCATTACAAAGGAAAGTCACACCACCGGGACGGTTAAATGGTCACACAGAGGACACATTTTAGACGTGTTTTCAGTTCCACATGTGCGAGGAGAATACGTTTATGAGCCACCTTGCACACATGCAGCATTACCGCTGTACAAGGTGGCCTTTAAAACGTACAAACGCCTGGGGGAGGGGGGACAGGTTCCCTTCAATTTCAGTTCTTGTGTCTGCGTGGCTTTTGCAGGACACGATGCCGGCTGCACAGCAGGGGAACAGCTGGCGGTGCTGAACCCCACTGACACATTGGCTGGTGTTTTTCTCTGTGCAGCTAGCAGTACCGGGCCCCAACTGGCGGTGTTGGAGCCCGGGGTCAGCAGGAGGAGGAGAGGGAGCAGAGTGTAGGCCGAAGCCTGCACTGGCGGCAGCTTTTGGGTCTGTTGTGCCTGCGTGGCAGTTGCAGGACACGTTGCCGGCTGCACAGCAGGGGAACAGCTGGCGGTGCTGAACCCCACTGACACATTGGCTGGTGTTTTTCTCTGTGCAGCTAGCAGTACCGGGCCCCAACTGGCGGTGTTGGAGCCCAGGGCTCTGCAGGGGGAGCAGAGTGTAGGCCGAAGCCTAATTGAACCAATTTCAAAGGTAACCTTTAACCCCCCCTCAGGGGTTACAAAGTAGAAGAGCCACAGCTTATGCAGCAGTAGTGCTGCACAAGTCAAAGGTTGCTCTTTTAATTTCGCTCCTTGCACACGCTGAGTGAAACACGTATAACATTTAGCCCTTTATACAGTCAAACTGTGTTGGAGGCGCGAGTTCCCTTTGTAATGAGACGCAGCACAGATGTCAAGAATCCCACCTTGGTGCTGGGTGCAGCCTCCTGAGCGTTGTTATTTGCTGTACAGGAGTCTGCGCTGTCGTGTTATCCCCTGGCCTAGCGCTGTTAGCGCTGCCCATGTTCTGGCATCATTTAATGTCGGCCGGTGCGTTTCGCGATGACCATGAATCCCAGCCCCGCAGTGTCTTAACATTGTTAAAACACTGTGGGGCTGGGATTCAGGGCCTGGCGCAGCACATATGTTCGCCTCTCACACTCGGGTCCTTACACCCGCTTCAGACTGTGCGGCGTCATCTGATCCCTTATCGCATGCCACGGCCATGAAGCCGCACAGTCCGCAGAAGGCGGAAGGAGATGAGGGACAGGCGAACTGATGCACTGATCATGCCCATCAATCACACCCTCGCAGTCCCAATAACTAAGACAACGAGGGGCGTTGTGTGGGTCAGGGCGGCCGCAGAGGCGCAGGCAGCCAAACCATGATGCCAGAAGACGGGCAGCGCTACCAAGGGGGTTGCAGCGTGTCATTACAAAGGAAAGTCACACCACCGGGACGGTTAAATGGTCACACAGAGGACACATTTTAGACGTGTTTTCAGTTCCACATGTGCGAGGAGAATACGTTTATGAGCCACCTTGCACACATACAGCATTACCGCTGTACAAGGTGGCCTTTAAAACGTACAAACGCCTGGGGGAGGGGGGACAGGTTCCCTTCAATTTCAGTTCTTGTGTCTGCGTGGCTTTTGCAGGACACGATGCCGGCTGCACAGCAGGGGAACAGCTGGCGGTGCTGAACCCCACTGACACATTGGCTGGTGTTTTTCTCTGTGCAGCTAGCAGTACCGGGCCCCAACTGGCGGTGTTGGAGCCCGGGGTCAGCAGGAGGAGGAGAGGGAGCAGAGTGTAGGCCGAAGCCTGCACTGGCGGCAGCTTTTGGGTCTGTTGTGCCTGCGTGGCAGTTGCAGGACACGTTGCCGGCTGCACAGCAGGGGAACAGCTGGCGGTGCTGAACCCCACTGACACATTGGCTGGTGTTTTTCTCTGTGCAGCTAGCAGTACCGGTCCCCAACTGGCGGTGTTGGAGCCCAGGGCTCTGCAGGGGGAGCAGAGTGTAGGCCGAAGCCTAATTGAACCAATTTCAAAGGTAACCTTTAACCCCCCCTCAGGGGTTACAAAGTAGAAGAGCCACAGCTTATGCAGCAGTAGTGCTGCACAAGTCAAAGGTTGCTCTTTTAATTTCACTCCTTGCACACGCTGAGTGAAACACGTATAACATTTAGCCCTTTATACAGTCAAACTGTGTTGGAGGCGCGAGTTCCCTTTGTAATGAGACGCAGCACAGATGTCAAGAATCCCACCTTGGTGCTGGGTGCAGCCTCCTGAGCGTTGTTATTTGCTGTACAGGAGTCTGCGCTGTCGTGTTATCCCCTGGCCTAGCGCTGTTAGCGCTGCCCATGTTCTGGCATCATTTAATGTCGGCCGGTGCGTTTCGCGATGACCATGAATCCCAGCCCCGCAGTGTCTTAACATTGTTAAAACACTGTGGGGCTGGGATTCAGGGCCTGGCGCAGCACATATGTTCGCCTCTCACACTCGGGTCCTTACACCCGCTTCAGACTGTGCGGCGTCATCTGATCCCTTATCGCATGCCACGGCCATGAAGCCGCACAGTCCGCAGAAGGCGGAAGGAGATGAGGGACAGGCGAACTGATGCACTGATCATGCCCATCAATCACACCCTCGCAGTCCCAATAACTAAGACAACGAGGGGCGTTGTGTGGGTCAGGGCGGCCGCAGAGGCGCAGGCAGCCAAACCATGATGCCAGAAGACGGGCAGCGCTACCAAGGGGGTTGCAGCGTGTCATTACAAAGGAAAGTCACACCACCGGGACGGTTAAATGGTCACACAGAGGACACATTTTAGACGTGTTTTCAGTTCCACATGTGCGAGGAGAATACGTTTATGAGCCACCTTGCACACATGCAGCATTACCGCTGTACAAGGTGGCCTTTAAAACGTACAAACGCCTGGGGGAGGGGGGACAGGTTCCCTTCAATTTCAGTTCTTGTGTCTGCGTGGCTTTTGCAGGACACGATGCCGGCTGCACAGCAGGGGAACAGCTGGCGGTGCTGAACCCCACTGACACATTGGCTGGTGTTTTTCTCTGTGCAGCTAGCAGTACCGGGCCCCAACTGGCGGTGTTGGAGCCCGGGGTCAGCAGGAGGAGGAGAGGGAGCAGAGTGTAGGCCGAAGCCTGCACTGGCGGCAGCTTTTGGGTCTGTTGTGCCTGCGTGGCAGTTGCAGGACACGTTGCCGGCTGCACAGCAGGGGAACAGCTGGCGGTGCTGAACCCCACTGACACATTGGCTGGTGTTTTTCTCTGTGCAGCTAGCAGTACCGGGCCCCAACTGGCGGTGTTGGAGCCCAGGGCTCTGCAGGGGGAGCAGAGTGTAGGCCGAAGCCTAATTGAACCAATTTCAAAGGTAACCTTTAACCCCCCCTCAGGGGTTACAAAGTAGAAGAGCCACAGCTTATGCAGCAGTAGTGCTGCACAAGTCAAAGGTTGCTCTTTTAATTTCGCTCCTTGCACACGCTGAGTGAAACACGTATAACATTTAGCCCTTTATACAGTCAAACTGTGTTGGAGGCGCGAGTTCCCTTTGTAATGAGACGCAGCACAGATGTCAAGAATCCCACCTTGGTGCTGGGTGCAGCCTCCTGAGCGTTGTTATTTGCTGTACAGGAGTCTGCGCTGTCGTGTTATCCCCTGGCCTAGCGCTGTTAGCGCTGCCCATGTTCTGGCATCATTTAATGTCGGCCGGTGCGTTTCGCGATGACCATGAATCCCAGCCCCGCAGTGTCTTAACATTGTTAAAACACTGCGGGGCTGGGATTCAGGGCCTGGCGCAGCACATATGTTCGCCTCTCACACTCGGGTCCTTACACCCGCTTCAGACTGTGCGGCGTCATCTGATCCCTTATCGCATGCCACGGCCATGAAGCCGCACAGTCCGCAGAAGGCGGAAGGAGATGAGGGACAGGCGAACTGATGCACTGATCATGCCCATCAATCACACCCTCGCAGTCCCAATAACTAAGACAACGAGGGGCGTTGTGTGGGTCAGGGCGGCCGCAGAGGCGCAGGCAGCCAAACCATGATGCCAGAAGACGGGCAGCGCTACCAAGGGGGTTGCAGCGTGTCATTACAAAGGAAAGTCACACCACCGGGACGGTTAAATGGTCACACAGAGGACACATTTTAGACGTGTTTTCAGTTCCACATGTGCGAGGAGAATACGTTTATGAGCCACCTTGCACACATGCAGCATTACCGCTGTACAAGGTGGCCTTTAAAACGTACAAACGCCTGGGGGAGGGGGGACAGGTTCCCTTCAATTTCAGTTCTTGTGTCTGCGTGGCTTTTGCAGGACACGATGCCGGCTGCACAGCAGGGGAACAGCTGGCGGTGCTGAACCCCACTGACACATTGGCTGGTGTTTTTCTCTGTGCAGCTAGCAGTACCGGGCCCCAACTGGCGGTGCTGGAGCCCGGGGTCAGCAGGAGGAGGAGAGGGAGCAGAGTGTAGGCCGAAGCCTGCACTGGCGGCAGCTTTTGGGTCTGTTGTGCCTGCGTGGCAGTTGCAGGACACGTTGCCGGCTGCACAGCAGGGGAACAGCTGGCGGTGCTGAACCCCACTGACACATTGGCTGGTGTTTTTCTCTGTGCAGCTAGCAGTACCGGGCCCCAACTGGCGGTGTTGGAGCCCAGGGCTCTGCAGGGGGAGCAGAGTGTAGGCCGAAGCCTAATTGAACCAATTTCAAAGGTAACCTTTAACCCCCCCTCAGGGGTTACAAAGTAGAAGAGCCACAGCTTATGCAGCAGTAGTGCTGCACAAGTCAAAGGTTGCTCTTTTAATTTCGCTCCTTGCACACGCTGAGTGAAACACGTATAACATTTAGCCCTTTATACAGTCAAACTGTGTTGGAGGCGCGAGTTCCCTTTGTAATGAGACGCAGCACAGATGTCAAGAATCCCACCTTGGTGCTGGGTGCAGCCTCCTGAGCGTTGTTATTTGCTGTACAGGAGTCTGCGCTGTCGTGTTATCCCCTGGCCTAGCGCTGTTAGCGCTGCCCATCTTCTGACCTCATTTAATGTTGGCTGGTGCGGTTCGCGATGCCCATGAATCACAGCCCCGCAGTGTATTGACATAGTTAAAACACTGCGGGGCTGGGATTCATGGCCTGGCGCAGGACACGTTGCCGGCTGCACAGCAGGGGAACAGCTGGCGGTGCTGAACCCCACTGACACATTGGCGAGGTGTTTTTCTCTGTGCAGCTAGCACATCTGGGCCCCAACTGGCAGTGTTAGAGCCCAGGGTCAGCAGGAGGAGCAGGGGGAGCGGAGTGTAGGCCGAAGCCTGCACTGGAGCAAGTTGAAAGGAAACCTTTAACCCCCCTCCCAGGCGTTTGTAGCTGGAAGAGCCATCGTGTACAGCACTAATGCTGGAAAAGGTAAACTTAGCTCTTTTAATTATGGTCCTTGCAGATGCTGAACCTAACACTTATGAAATGTGTCCCCTCACAGCGTTCAACCGTCCGGTAGGTGGAACTTTCCTTTGTCATGTGACGCAGCACAGCCGTCATTTTTACCCCCTTGTCGCCGTGCGCCGCCTCCTCAGCGTTGTTTGAATCTGTCCCGGAGCCTGCGCTGTTAGGTTACCCCTTGGCCATGCACACATTTTGCGCTGCCCGTCTTCTGACATCATTTGCTGTCAGGCTGGCTGCGCCTGTGCGGGTGCGCTGTCCGAGATTCAGCCTCGCGGTGTCGTCTAATGTAATCCCACCGCGGGCCTGGGATCCGTGTCCATGCGCAGTGCATATCCTCGCCTCTCACTCCCCTCCCTACGGCTTCTTAAGACTGTGCGGTGTCACGGCCGTGGCATGCTATTAGGGATCAGCTGACACCGAACAGTCTTTAGAAGCCGTAGGGAGGGGAGTGAGAGGCGAGGATATGCACTGCGCATGGACACGGATCCCAGGCCCGCGGTGGGATTACATTAGACGACACCGCGAGGCTGAATCTCGGACAGCGCACCCGCACAGGCGCAGCCAGCCTGACAGCAAATGATGTCAGAAGACGGGCAGCGCAAAATGTGTGCATGGCCAAGGGGTAACCTAACAGCGCAGGCTCCGGGACAGATTCAAACAACGCTGAGGAGGCGGCGCACGGCGACAAGGGGGTAAAAATGACGGCTGTGCTGCGTCACATGACAAAGGAAAGTTCCACCTACCGGACGGTTGAACGCTGTGAGGGGACACATTTCATAAGTGTTAGGTTCAGCATCTGCAAGGAGCACCACGAAAAGAGGCACTTTTTCCCTTTGCATCATTACTGCTGCACAAGGTGGCTCCTTCAGTAACAAACGCCTGGGGGGGGGGGACAGGTTCCCTTAAATTTAACTTGTTGTGCCTGCGTGGCGGTCGCAGTACACGTTGCCGTATACACAGCAGGGGAACAGCTGGCGGTGCTGAACCCCACTAACACATTGGCGAGGTGTTTGGCTCTGTGAGTACAGCACTTCTGGACGGCAACTGGCGGTGTTGGAGCCCAGGGACAGGTGGAGGAGGAGGAGGTTGGAGGAGGTAGGAGGGATTGCCACACACACAGCAGGGGAACAGCTGACGTTACTGAACCCCAATAACAGAGGAGGGACTGTTGACTGTGCGTACAGCACTTCTGGACGGCAACTGGCGGTGTTGGAGCCCAGGGGCAGGTGGAGGAGGAGGAGGTTGGAGGAGGTAGGAGGGATTGCCACACACACAGCAGGGGAACAGCTGACGTTACTGAACCCCAATAACAGAGGAGGGACTGTTGACTGTGCGTACAGCACTACCAGGCAACAACTAGCGGTGTTGGAGCCCAGGGACAGGTGGAGGAGGAGGAGGTGGAGGAGGTAGGAGGGATTGCCACACACACAGCAGGGGAACAGCTGACGTTACTGAACCCCAATAACAGAGGAGGGACTGTTGACTGTGCGTACAGCACTTCTGGACGGCAACTGGCGGTGTTGGAGCCCAGGGGCAGGTGGAGGTGGAGGAGGTTGGAGGAGGTAGGAGGGATTGCCACACACACAGCAGGGGAACAGCTGACGTTACTGAACCCCAATAACAGAGGAGGGACTGTTGACTGTGCGTACAGCACTACCAGGCAACAACTAGCGGTGTTGGAGCCCAGGGACAGGTGGAGGAGGAGGAGGTGGAGGAGGTAGGAGGGATTGCCACACACACAGCAGGGGAACAGCTGACGTTACTGAACCCCAATAACAGAGGAGCGACTGTTGACTGTGCGTACAGCACTTCTGGACGGCAACTGGCGGTGTTGGAGCCCAGGGACAGGTGGAGGAGGAGGAGGTTGGAGGAGGTAGGAGGGATTGCCACACACACAGCAGGGGAACAGCTGACGTTACTGAACCCCAATAACAGAGGAGGGACTGTTGACTGTGCGTACAGCACTTCTGGACGGCAACTGGCGGTGTTGGAGCCCAGGGACAGGTGGAGGAGGAGGAGGTTGGAGGAGGTAGGAGGGATTGCCACACACACAGCAGGGGAACAGCTGACGTTACTGAACCCCAATAACAGAGGAGGGACTGTTGACTGTGCGTACAGCACTTCTGGACGGCAACTGGCGGTGTTGGAGCCCAGGGGCAGGTGGAGGTGGAGGAGGTTGGAGGAGGTAGGAGGGATTGCCACACACACAGCAGGGGAACAGCTGACGTTACTGAACCCCAATAACAGAGGAGGGACTGTTGACTGTGCGTACAGCACTTCTGGACGGCAACTGGCGGTGTTGGAGCCCAGGGGCAGGTGGAGGAGGAGGAGGTTGGAGGAGGTAGGAGGGATTGCCACACACACAGCAGGGGAACAGCTGACGTTACTGAACCCCAATAACAGAGGAGGGACTGTTGACTGTGCGTACAGCACTACCAGGCAACAACTAGCGGTGTTGGAGCCCAGGGACAGGTGGAGGAGGAGGAGGTGGAGGAGGTAGGAGGGATTGCCACACACACAGCAGGGGAACAGCTGACGTTACTGAACCCCAATAACAGAGGAGCGACTGTTGACTGTGCGTACAGCACTTCTGGACGGCAACTGGCGGTGTTGGAGCCCAGGGACAGGTGGAGGAGGAGGAGGTTGGAGGAGGTAGGAGGGATTGCCACACACACAGCAGGGGAACAGCTGACGTTACTGAACCCCAATAACAGAGGAGGGACTGTTGACTGTGCATACAGCACTTCTGGACGGCAACTGGCGGTGTTGGAGCCCAGGGACAGGTGGAGGAGGAGGAGGTTGGAGGAGGTAGGAGGGATTGCCACACACACAGCAGGGGAACAGCTGACGTTACTGAACCCCAATAACAGAGGAGCGACTGTTGACTGTGCGTACAGCACTTCTGGACGGCAACTGGCGGTGTTGGAGCCCAGGGACAGGTGGAGGAGGAGGAGGTTGGAGGAGGTAGGAGGGATTGCCACACACACAGCAGGGGAACAGCTGACGTTACTGAACCCAAATAACAGAGGAGGGACTGTTGACTGTGCGTACAGCACTTCTGGACGGCAACTGGCGGTGTTGGAGCCCAGGGACAGGTGGAGGAGGAGGAGGTTGGAGGAGGTAGGAGGGATTGCCACACACACAGCAGGGGAACAGCTGACGTTACTGAACCCCAATAACAGAGGAGGGACTGTTGACTGTGCGTACAGCACTTCTGGACGGCAACTGGCGGTGTTGGAGCCCAGGGGCAGGTGGAGGAGGAGGAGGTTGGAGGAGGTAGGAGGGATTGCCACACACACAGCAGGGGAACAGCTGACGTTACTGAACCCCAATAACAGAGGAGGGACTGTTGACTGTGCGTACAGCACTACCAGGCAACAACTAGCGGTGTTGGAGCCCAGGGACAGGTGGAGGAGGAGGAGGTGGAGGAGGTAGGAGGGATTGCCACACACACAGCAGGGGAACAGCTGACGTTACTGAACCCCAATAACAGAGGAGGGACTGTTGACTGTGCGTACAGCACTTCTGGACGGCAACTGGCGGTGTTGGAGCCCAGGGGCAGGTGGAGGTGGAGGAGGTTGGAGGAGGTAGGAGGGATTGCCACACACACAGCAGGGGAACAGCTGACGTTACTGAACCCCAATAACAGAGGAGGGACTGTTGACTGTGCGTACAGCACTTCTGGACGGCAACTGGCGGTGTTGGAGCCCAGGGGCAGGTGGAGGTGGAGGAGGTTGGAGGAGGTAGGAGGGATTGCCACACACACAGCAGGGGAACAGCTGACGTTACTGAACCCCAATAACAGAGGAGGGACTGTTGACTGTGCGTACAGCACTTCTGGACGGCAACTGGCGGTGTTGGAGCCCAGGGGCAGGTGGAGGAGGAGGAGGTTGGAGGAGGTAGGAGGGATTGCCACACACACAGCAGGGGAACAGCTGACGTTACTGAACCCCAATAACAGAGGAGGGACTGTTGACTGTGCGTACAGCACTTCTGGACGGCAACTGGCGGTGTTGGAGCCCAGGGGCAGGTGGAGGAGGAGGAGGTTGGAGGAGGTAGGAGGGATTGCCACACACACAGCAGGGGAACAGCTGACGTTACTGAACCCCAATAACAGAGGAGGGACTGTTGACTGTGCGTACAGCACTTCTGGACGGCAACTGGCGGTGTTGGAGCCCAGGGGCAGGTGGAGGTGGAGGAGGTTGGAGGAGGTAGGAGGGATTGCCACACACACAGCAGGGGAACAGCTGACGTTACTGAACCCCAATAACAGAGGAGGGACTGTTGACTGTGCGTACAGCACTTCTGGACGGCAACTGGCGGTGTTGGAGCCCAGGGGCAGGTGGAGGTGGAGGAGGTTGGAGGAGGTAGGAGGGATTGCCACACACACAGCAGGGGAACAGCTGACGTTACTGAACCCCAATAACAGAGGAGGGACTGTTGACTGTGCGTACAGCACTTCTGGACGGCAACTGGCGGTGTTGGAGCCCAGGGACAGGTGGAAAAGCAGAGGAACACAATGTAGGCCGAAGCCTGAGAAAGTCGAAAGGGAACCTTTAACCCCCCCCAAGGCGTTTGTAGCTGAAAGAGCCAGCTTGTGCAGCACAAAAGATGCAAAAGGAAAAGGTGGCTCTTTTCATCATGCTCCTTGCAAACACAGAACTAAACACTTATAAAATGTGTCCCCTGCAACCGTAAAACCGTCCCGGAGGTGGGACTTTCCTTCGTAATGTGACGCAGCACAGCCGTCATTCCTACCCCCCCCCCGGCGCCGCGCACCGGCTCCTCAGCGTTGTTTTATTCCGTCCCGGAGCCT
Source organism: Ranitomeya variabilis (assembly GCF_051348905.1). NCBI lineage: Eukaryota > Metazoa > Chordata > Amphibia > Anura > Dendrobatidae > Ranitomeya > Ranitomeya variabilis. Next base: position 554,837,473 of record NC_135234.1, read on the forward strand.
GCGCTGTTATGTTATCCCGTGGCCAGGCACACTTAGCGCTGCCCGTCTTCTGGCATCATTTGGTGTCAGGATGGCTGCGCCTGTGCGGCCGCGCTGGCAGAGAGCCCGCCTCGCAGTGTCTTCTGATTTAATCCCACTGGGGGCCTGGGATCCATGGACATGCGCAGTGCATATCCTCGCCTCTCACTCTCCTCCCTACGGCTTCTTAAGTCTGTGCGGTGTCACGGCCGTGGCATGCTATTAGGGACCAGCTGACACCGAACAGTCTGAAGAAGCCATAGGGAAATGAGTGAGAGGTGGAGGTTCAGATATGCACTGCGCATGTCCATGGATCCCAGGCCCCCAGTGGGATTAAATCAGAAGACACTGCGAGGCGGGCTCTCTGCCAGCACGGCCGCACAGGCGCAGCCATCCTGACACCAAATGATGCCAGAAGACGGGCAGCCCTAAGTGTGCCTGGCCACGGGATAACATAACAGCGCAGGCTCCGGGACGGAATAAAACAACGCTGAGGAGCCGGTGCGTGGCGCCGGGGGGGTAGGAATGACGGCTGTGCTGCGTCACATTACGAAGGAAAGTCCCACCTCCGGGACGGTTTTACGGTATCAGTGGACACATTTTATAAGTGTTAAGTTCTGCGTGTGCAAGGAGCTAAACAAAAATAGCTACCTTTTCCTTGTGCAGCATTACTGCTGCACAAGGTGGCTCTTTCAGTAACAAACGCCTTGGGGGGGGGGGACAGATTCCCTTACATTTCAGTTGTTGTGTCAGCGTGGCGGTCGCATGACACATTGCCGGCTACACAGCTGGGGATCAGCTGACGTTACTGAAACCCAATAACACTGGGTCGTATGTTTTGACTGTGCAGACGGCACTTCTGAGCCTCAACTGGCGGTGTTGGAGCCCAGGAATTTAAGTTCAGGTGGTAGAAAGATAAACACAACAGGAGACCTGGATAACGTATACAGTGACCTAATTATTTAATCAGGAGGAGGAGTGGCAAATTCCTGCGAGATCCAGGCCTTGTTCATTTTCAGGAAAGTAAGCCGGTCAACGTTATCGGAGGATAGTCGCATGCGACGGTCAGTTAGTACACCACCTGCAGCACTAAAGACACGTTCCGATAATACACTGGCCGCAGGGCAAGACAGCACCTCCAATGCATACTGGCTTAGCTCTGGCCATGTATCCAGCTTTGAGACCCAAAACTTGAAAGGGGAAGAGCCGTCTGGGAGTACAGCAAGAGGGCAAGACATGTAGTCTGTCACCATCTGACGGAACCGTTGCCTCCTGCTGACTGGAGCCGTCTGTGATGGTGTAGACTTTTGTGGGGGGCACAGAAAACTGTGCCACAGTTGGGCCATACTGGTCTTGCCTTGGGCAGAGGCACTGCTTCTGCTCCCTCTTTGTGCAGAGCCTCCTCCACTGCCTGGACGCACTGAGCTGCTTTGTAATGCACTAGCAGCACTTCTCTCAGTTGGAATGGAGAAGATGATGGAATTGACCAGTGTGTCTTGGTACTCCCGCATTTTTCGCTCCCGGTTCAACGGTGTGATGAGGCTTTCTACGTTGTCCCGGTAGCGAGGATCGAGGAGGGTGAACACCCAATAATCAGACATGTTGAGAATGTGGGCGATGCGGCGGTCGTTTCTCAGGCACTGCAGCATGTAATCCACCATGTGCTGCAGACTGCCAACTGCCCAAGAAACGCTGTCCCCTGCTGGAGGCGTGATCTCTGCCTGCTCGTCATCACCCCACCCTCGCTGTACACACTGAGTACTGGACAATTCGGTAACTCCCTCCTCTGGACGGACGTCTTCCTCCTCCATTGACTCCTCCTCATCCTCCTCACAAACTGTCCCCTGCCTACGCGTTTGTGAGGAACCACGTGGCGCTGACTGTCCAGAAGATGATGGAAATGGTGAATCCTCATCCTCCACCTCTTCCACAACATCATCCCTTAGCGCTTGCAGTGATTTTTCAAGCAGGCAGATAAGGGGGACAGTCATGCTGACTAGTGCATCATCTGCACTCGCCATCCGCGTGGAATAATCAAAGGGACGCAAAACCTGGCAGACGTCATTCATAGTGGCCCACTCTGTGGTTGTGAAGTCTGTACGGCGCTGACTGCGACTTTTTTGCGCCTGAAGCAGCTGGTACTCCATTACAGCTTGCTGCTGCTCACACAACCGCTCCAACATATGTAACGTGGAATTCCACCTGGTAGGTAGGTCACATATGATGCGATGTTCCGGCAGGCGGTGTCGGCGCTGCAGAGCCGCAATGCGCGCTTTTGCCGTGCTGGAACGCCGCAAGTGAGCACACTCTAGGCGGACCTTGTGCAGCAGTGCATCAAGATCCAGATAGTCCCTCAAAAAGCTCTGCACGACCAAATTGAGCACATGTTCCAGACATGGGATGTGAGTGAGGTTGCCGAGGCCCAGAGCTGCCACCAGATTTCGGCCATTATCACACACTACCATGCCTGGCTGGAGATTCGCTGGCACAAACCACACATCGCTCTCCTGCTTGATGGCATTCCAGAGCTCCTGCGCTGTGTGGCTACGATTCCCCAAAAAAATTAATTTCAAGACGGCCTGTTGACGTTTGGCCACGGCTGTGCTCATGTCGGTCGTAACAGGTACACGTTCATCACGGGTCCATGTGGAGGTGGACTGTGACGGCTCCTGCAGCGATGATTCTGAGGAACTGGTGTAAGAGGAGGAGTCAATGCGTACAGAATGGATTCCTGCAATCCTTGGAGTGGGCAGGACACGTCCTGCGCCACTCGCACGGTCTGTACCTGGCTCAACAACATTAACCCAATGGGCAGTGAGGGAAAGGTATCGCCCCTGTCCATGTTGACTGGTCCACGCATCGGTGGTGAGGTGGACCTTGCTACTGACGGCGTTCAGTAGCGCGTGTTTTATGTGTCCCTCCACATGCTTGTGCAGGGCAGGGACGGCTTGCCTGCTGAAGTAAAAGCGGCTGGGCACATTGTACTGTGGGACTGCCAATGACATCAAGTCACGGAAGCTGTCAGTCTCCACCAGCCTGAATGACAGCATTTCCAGTGACAGAAGTTTGGCAATGCCTGCAGTCAGAGCCTGTGCTCGTGGGTGGTTTGACGAGAAAGGCCGCCTTTTCTCCCATGCCTGTACTACCGATGGCTGTAGACTGGGCTGGGAGTGTGTGGATGACTGGGAAAGTGGCGCTGCGGGTGGAATTACAGCGGGTCTCTGGACAACAGGGCCAGAGGTTCTTCCACGGCGATCCTGGGAGGAAGCCGAACCAGCTGCGTGTGAGCTAGAGGAAGAGGCAACACGAGCTGAAGAGGTGGTAGCTGCCGCTGTTGGTTGGCCTACCTCTTCAGTGTGTTTTTCTAACTCCGCCGGGTGCCTGTTGCGCACATGTTTCCACATGTTGGAGGTATTGAGGTTGCTGACATTTCGACCTCTTTTGACTTTTTGATGACACACGTTGCATCTGACATAGCAAATGTCATCTGCAACTGTGTCAAAAAAGGACCAGGCACTGCAAGTCTTGGGAGCGCCCTTTTTGGCTTTTGGAAGAGACATGCTCCTAACGGGTGCCAAAGCGGAGGCTGCAGGATCCGCAGTCTTCCCCCTCCCTCTCCCTCTTTGGGCCGTACGGGGAATCTCTTCCTCAGAGCTGCTCCCACCACCTTCCTGTCCCTCACGCCAAGATGGGTCGAGGACCTCATCATCTACACTACCCTCTGCCCCCAACTGCTCCTCCTGGGTAGTCTCAGCAGCAGAGCACGCACCAGTAAGTGGCACCTGAGTGTCATCATCAGCTGATGCGGCCTGCGATGTGGTGACCGGAGCCACTGGCCCACCCGCCTCTTCAGAGGAAGACAGAAAAAGCTGTTGGGCATCACTGCACCCTGCCTCTTCTTCCATTTCTCCAATGCTGCTTGGCTGGCCCCCTGTTTCCAAGCCAAGAGATTCAGAGAACAGAAGTAGAGACGGCTCCTGTCCTGGGCTCTCTGTCTGCCTGGGCAATTTGGCAGGTGGTGAAGAGACAGATGGCTGCTCTCCAGTGCTCTGTGTCTGAGAGGATGTGGCACTAATGGAAGTTGATGCATTAGCTGCCATCCATCCGACAACAGCTTCAATTTGGTCTTCACGCAGCAGCGGTGTACGGCGCTCTGACACAAAGCTGCGCATGAACGACTGTTGCCTGGTGAAAGTGGGTGCTGATGAGTCACCGGTGCCCGCAGCAGGCACAGAATCCCCACGTCCCCTCCCTGCTCCGCGCCCACGCCCACGCCCACGTGCCTTACTCACTGCCTTCTTCATCTTGGTTGACTGATAAAGATAAGCAGAAAAGTACTAACGGATTTGTGTGCTTATTCCTGAGCAACTCCTCCTAACAGGTATAAGAAACACTAATTTTCTAAAGTGTGGACTAGACTTTAATATGAGCTAATGTGGCCTACAGAAATGTAAAGTGGTGTAACTGGTGTGTTTGGTGAACTTTATTATTTATTTCTTTTTTGGGGGCTGAACTGACAACAGATAGAGCTGCAGTCACACGGAGACCGTGCAGACAGACGTAAACGGCGCTGCAAGGCCCAAAAACCCTCCTCTACGTTATCCTATGTAGTGTTTTTCCACAAATTAGCTGGAGACGGGTGGAAAGACACTAATAGGATTTTTTTAAATTAATTAGCAGCAGACTACACTACTTGAAAAAAAATTAAAATTGATTTGGCGGTATGACGCAGTGAACAACCCTGAGCTGGAGACAACCAGGCTACGGCTGCTCACAGACTACAGGGCGAGCTGCAGTCACACGGAGACCGTGCAGACAGCCGTAAACGGCGCTGCAAGGCCCAAAAACCCTCCTCTACTTTATCCTATGTAGTGTTTTTCCACAAATTAGCTGGAGACGGGTGGAAAGACACTAATAGGATTTTTTAAAATTAATTAGCAGCAGACTACACTACTTGAAAAAAAAATAAAATTGATTTGGCGGTATGACGCAGTGAACAACCCTGAGCTGGAGACAACCAGGCTACGGCTGCTCACAGACTACAGGGCGAGCTGCAGTCACACGGAGACCGTGCAGACAGCCGTAAACGGCGCTGCAAGGCCCAAAAACCCTCCTCTACTTTATCCTATGTAGTGTTTTTCCACAAATTAGCTGGAGACGGGTGGAAAGACACTAATAGGATTTTTTAAAATTAATTAGCAGCAGACTACACTACTTGAAAAAAAATTAAAATTGATTTGGCGGTATGACGCAGTGAACAACCCTGAGCTGGAGACAACCAGGCTACGGCTGCTCACAGACTACAGGGCGAGCTGCAGTCACACGGAGACCGTGCAGACAGCCGTAAACGGCGCTGCAAGGCCCAAAAACCCTCCTCTACTTTATCCTATGTAGTGTTTTTCCACAAATTAGCTGGAGACGGGTGGAAAGACACTAATAGGATTTTTTTGAATAAATTAGCAGCAGACTACACTACTTGAAAAAAAAAAAAAAAAAAAAAAAAGAACAGTATGAGGCAATGAACCACCCTCCCTGAACTGAATACAACCAGCTATGGATGGCCTATGTGGCTGCACTCAGACTAGAGAGTGGGCTGCACTCACACACACACACACACAGACCTTGCAGATCGCTGTGAAAACAGCGCTACAAGGCAAAAGCAAGGTGAATAGTAGGTGAACACAGCGGTTGCTAAATTAGCCTTTGGAAAGCACAAAGAAGCAAATCGCTATCTCTAAACTGTCCCTCAGTCAGCAAACAGCGTCCTGTCACTAACTGAATTCACAGCAGAGTGATCGCAAAATGGCGCCAGCGACTTTTAAACTGCATCATGACATCATTTCAGCAGCCAATCACAGCCTTGCCAGTAGTTTCATGCCCTCCATGCTAAACAGGATGTGCCCACACTTGGAATCATTCTCATTGGCTGAATTTCGGAATTTTGAATCTGGGAACTTCCGATTCCGGTATCCGATACGCGGCAAGTATCGGAATCCCGGTATCGGAATTCCGATACCGCAAGTATCGGCCGATACCCGATACTTGCGGTATCGGAATGCTCAACACTAATAATAATCAATAGGAAAAGCGTTGCAGTTTTTTTATTTTGATCAATAAAAGTTACTAATGAAACATTGATAGTGATATCAAGCACTAATATGCTGGAGTGCTCTATACTTAATTCGAGCAGGTCAGCTGCTTGGATGGGCTCAAACGGGCTCAACTCGAGTAATGAGTATAATGGAATTCAAAGGGAATCTCAAGCATTTTTCCAGAGGGTCCTAACAGGAGGGCTAGGGAAGCAGGAAACTCATTTAAATGGATAGAGACAGTGCTCAAATGGAATGGGAAAAATATGGGGAAGACGCTTGGATGCATCTCTGACTCCCATGGCGCTGCTAGGAACAATGTTGTCAGAGCATTTCTACACTTCTACATACTGATAATAAAACATACAAACCGAAGATAAAAACAGATTTTACAGGAAAAAAATGTTGAGGAACATTCTTTCCTGTATAATGATTTGTATATAAGGCAAAATTAAAAAGAGAATACAAAAAAAATCTCCATGAAACTGTTCTTTGGAACCTGCCCACACTATGAAAATATAATTCTCATGTTTTATGAATGTTTTAATGAATTTCAAAAAGGGTTTTGTGCTAAAAATACTTATTTTTCCTGAAAAACAGCAAGAAATAAATTCACGAAAACGCAAGCTTCAGGAGTGCCCATTTCAGTACCTGTGCAGTCTTTCCATGTCTTGCCATACCTGGATCCATTAAATAGGGTTGGGGGAACCCAAACATTAAAGTTCGGGGTCCGCATTGATCACATATTGTCCGTGCCAGGACCCCGAACATGGCCTTCTCCAGGAAGCTCAGGTTCGGCAGCCTGAACAAAGCTTGTTGAAAGGCTGCAGTGCAGCCAATTAACAAGCTTTACTCTGTGGGCTCAATCACAGACATGTCAAGCATTGGCATAGCTGTGATTGGCCAGTAAACATTGTGTAAAAAAAAGACGTGGTCTCCTCTTTTTTTTTATAACCTGCATAGGCAAAACTGACAGCTGTGGCAGCCCCCAACTGTGAGCTTTAGCATGGCTGGCTGGTTATCAAAAACAGAAGGGTCTCCACGACGTTGACAAATTCTCATGGCGATCTGCTGTGAACTCACTAGGCTTGAACTGCGGTGACCTCATGACTGACTTTTTTCAATAGTGCTGAGGTCACCACAATTCAGCCTGGCTGAGAATGCAGCCTCACCGACTGGCGGTAACCTCAATGATGTCACCGCTGGTCAATGATGCTGCACTCGCAGAAGCTCACTCACCAGTGGTTCTCAACCTTGACAATTGCATCTTGGCACCATCAGGTTGAAAACTATTTATCCCCTGAAATGGATTATGGCGTGGCACAGAACAACAGAGAGGTTAGGGATATTGTTTTTTATTTTTGGTTTATTACAGAAGAAGGGGGCTTTTGTGGAATAGGCACAGGTGAGTATAACTGTGTTTGTTATTTTTAAATAAAAATGTAAAAGTGTGTTTTGCTTTATTTGAAATAAAGGACTTTATTCTGGCTGTGTCTTTATTTACCATGTATCTATAGGATTGGTAATGGACAGGTGTCTTATATATGCCTCTCCATTACTAAGATTTGGGCTTGATGTCACCAAACAATTCAAAGATGACAGCAACCTCACAGATATGAACCCCACTTGCCACTGCTCCTTTTTTATATCACCTTCACAATTATAGCATCCATTGAATTGTGAGATTTTGGATAGTTTATGCTTGAGATTCTTTGCAGGATGTCAGAATAGTTCCCAAAGCTGTTGGTGTGATATGAACTACCTTCCACCCTCATTTATTTTTAACTTGAGGATACTCCAAAGGTTCTCAATGGGGTTGAGGTCAGGGCAGGATGGTGGTTATACTATGAGTTTCTATCCTTTTATCCTTTTATGCTATTAGCAGCCAAAGGTATCCTTTGCAGTATGAGATGATTTTGCTACTGATGATATGGTTCTTTTTTTTAGCATGGAAAAAAGTGTTCAGTTATCAACTCTATACACTTTACTTAGGTCATTTTCACACCTTCAGGGACCTAAAGATGCCTTCCCGTTCTTTCCACATGCATGCAGTCCTTGATCAGCCGGTCGAGGGTGCATACTGCTGTGCGAGATGTGAGCACATTGTGCATTTGGAAGCCCAGATTCTGGATCTAAATGTGCAGCTGGCAACACTGAGATCCATAGACAATATGGAGAGGAGTCTTCTGCTCACTGAGCAGACGCTCAATGGGATAGATGAGGGGGGGAATGGTAGGATGGAGCTGCAGGACAGTGAGGCAGTTAGCTGGGTGACAGATAGAAGGCGGGGTAGAGGGAAGAGTGCCAGGGAGGCTAGTCCTGATCTGGCACACCCCAATAAGTTTGCTAAGTTGGCAGATGAGGGGGGTGCCAGTACAGGGGCAGCACTGCTGCAGCCAGGCATGTCCTCTGAAAGCCGGAGGAGTGACTGCTCCAGTAATGAGGGAAATAGGAGAGCAGGGCAGGCCAGACAGGTGCTGGTAGTGGGGGACTCAATTATCAGGGGAACAGATAGGGCAATCTGTCACAAAGACAGGGATCGTCAGACGGTGTGCTGCCTACCTGGCGCTCGAGTCCGACACATCGCTGATCGGGTTGACAGGTTATTGGGAGGGGCTGGTGAGGACCCAGCGGTCATGGTGCACATTGGCACAAATGACAAAGTTAGAGGTAGGTGGAAGGTCCTTAAAGATGATTTCAGGGAATTAGGCTGCAAGCTGAAAGCAAGGACCTCCAACGTGGTATTTTCCGAAATACTGCCTGTACCCCGTGCCATGCCAGAGAGGCAACGGGAGATTAGGGAGGTTAATAAGTGGCTCAAGAATTGGTGTAGGAAGGAGGGGTTTGGGTTCCTGCAGAACTGGGCCGACTTCTCAGTTGGCTACAGGCTCTACGCTAGGGACGGGCTGCACCTCAATGGGGAAGGTGCAGCTGTGCTGGGGGAGAAAATGGCTAGAAGGTTGGAGGAGTGTTTAAACTAGGGATTGGGGGGGAGGGTATTCATTTTATAGGAGGGGAAGATAGTGCAGATAGAGACCTGGGCACAAATAAGGAAGTTGGGGGTGGCGGTGGCATGGGGGGTGGGGTTAGAACAGTTAGTAATTTAAGAAAGAATAGAGGTACATGACTGCTAAATGACTTTTTTCATCAGTATTTACAAAAGAAAATCCCATGGCAGCCAATATGACTAGTGATAAAAATTCCCAATTAAATGTTACCTGCTTAACCCAGCAGGAAGTACGGCGGCGTCTAAAAATCACAAAAATTGACAAATCTCCGGGCCCGGATGGGATACACCCCCGAATACTGCAGGAATTAAGTACAGTCATTGATAGACCATTATTTTTAATCTTTAAAGAGTCCATAATAACAGGGTCTGTACCACAGGACTGGCGTATAGCAAATGTGGTGCCAATATTCAAAAAGGGGACAAAAACTGAACTCGGAAATTATAGGCCAGTAAGTTTAACCTCTACTGTGGGTAAAATCCTGGAGGGCATTCTAAGGGATGCTATACTGGAGTATCTGAAGAGGAATAACCTCATGACCCAGTATCAGCACGTGTTTACTAGGGACCGTTCATGTCAGACTAATTTGATCAGCTTCTATGAAGAGGTAAGTTCCGGACTGGACCAAGGGAGCCCAGTGGATGTAGTGTATATGGACTTTTCAAAAGCTTTTGATACGGTGCCACACAAAAGGTTGTTACATAAAATGAGAATAATGGGGATAGAGGAAAATATGTGTAAGTGGATTGAGAGCTGGCTCAGGGATAGGAAACAAAGGGTGGTTATTAATGGAGCACATTCGGACTTGGTCGCGGTTAGCAGTGGGGTACCACAGGGGTCAGTATTAGGCCCTCTTCTTTTTAACATATTTATTAATGACCTTGTAGGGGGCATTCAGAGTAGAATTTCAATATTTGCAGATGACACTAAACTCTGCAGGGTAATCAATACAGAGGAGGAAAATTTTATATTACAGGATGATTTATGTAAACTAGAAGCTTGGGCTGATAAATGGCAAATGAGCTTTAATGGGGATAAATGTAAGGTCATGCACTTGGGTAGAAGTAATAAGATGTATAACTATGTGCTTAATTCTAAAACTCTGGGCAAAACCGTCAATGAAAAAGACCGGGGTGTATGGGTGGATGACAAACTCATATTCAGTGGCCATTGTCAGGCAGCTGCTACAAAGGCAAATAAAATAATGGGATGCATTAAAAGAGGAATAGATGCTCATGAGGAGAACATAATTTTACCTCTATACAAGTCACTAGTTCGACCACACTTAGAATACTGTGCACAGTTCTGGTCTCCGGTGTATAAGAAAGACGTAGCTGAACTGGAGCGGGTGCAGAGAAGAGCGACCAAGGTTATTAGAGGACTGGGGGGTCTGCAATACCAAGATAGGTTATTACACTTGGGGCTATTTAGTTTGGAAAAATGAAGGCTAAGGGGTGATCTTATGTTAATGTATAAATATATGAGGGGACAGTACAAATACCTTTCTGATGATCTTTTTAATCATAGACCTGTGACAGGGACAAGGGGGCATCCTCTACGTCTGGAGGAAAAAAGGTTTAAGCATAATAACAGACGTGGATTCTTTACTGTAAGAGCAGTGAGACTATGGAACTCTCTGCCGTATGATGTTGTAATGAGTGAGTCATTACTTAACCCTCCGTCACATACAACTGATCTGACAGGCGCTTCTCTTTTACTTTCATTTCTCCTTCCTCACCAGATTGTGAGGAAAGCCCCTCCCTCCAGGTAGTCTCCTGTCTCTTGAAGGTCTGTGAAACCTGATATCACAGTTGGATTTCAGAGCTTCAGGGGAGAGGATATAGCTGCACAGATCTCTCAGGCTCATTGTATGTGAATACGTCACATTCAGTAAGGTTGGTATTTTATGTTTTTATTCATCACAATAGTTTATTTAGCTTGTTTTATGAATGTATAGCACAAAATGTGAGGATATTTCATAGAAATAAGGGAGATTTTATAAAAGAATGTCTCAAATGTCTCAAATGTCATAAAGCAATTTGCCTGACACATGCAAAAATGGTGTGTAATTCTTGCTATTTGCTCTGCAAGTGTGACTTTTCTGGGGAAACCTCAGCATCTACTTCTGATTGAATATGTTTTTAATAGTACGTAAGGTACCTTAAAATTAAGTTTGTGTTCAAAAATTTTCTTTGTACATTTTTTTGAGAGAGTCGAACTGGGGACTATTTGGCGGGAGTTTTGAAAAGTTTGTATTTCATAGTTATTAGTTTTATGTTAAGTAAATGTTTTTTTTTGCAACTGATTATGTGTAGTCTCTTTTATTACATCCCTATGAAGGTCACTGATCACTTTTAGAGCACTGAAATTGCAAACATTAGATATTATAGGTATTTTTCCAGCAGGCGCCTGACAGGCACATTGTATGTGAACTCGTTAGTCCGAATATTGTATGTGACGGAGGGTTAAATTTAAGAGGGGACTGGATGCCTTTCTGGAAAAGTATAATGTTACAGGGTATATATATTAGATTCTTTGATAGGGCGTTGATCCAGGGAACTAGTCTGATTGCCGTATGTGGGGTCGGGAAGGAATTTTTTTCCCCATGGTGGAGCTTACTCTTACCACATGGGGTTTTTTTGCCTTCCCCTGGATCAACATGTTAGGGCATGTTAGGCTATGGGTTGAACTAGATGGACTTAAAGTCTTCCTTCAACCTTAATAACTATGTTACTATGTATTTTGGCTCAAAACATTACTCTGCCATCTCCTTGCTGATGTTGCAGCCTTGTTAGTATATGGTTGCCATCCACCAACCATCCACCAGGTCCAGACAAATTACACTCCAGAGTACTGAAGGAGATAGCACAAGAAATTTTTAAACTCTCTCCATAATCTTTGAAAATTCTTGGAGAGCAGGAGAAGTCTCAGAAGACTGGAGAAGAGCAAAAAGAGGAAGAAGGTGGACCCAGGGAATTATAGGCCGGTGAGTCTGACTTCTATACTAGGAAAGAGCTTTGAGCAAATTTTAAACAACATGTATGTAAGTACCTGGATAAGAATGAAGTGATTAACCAGAGTCAGCATGGGTTTGTAACTAATAAGTCATTTCAGACTAACTTAACTTCCTTTTATGACAGAATCACTGGAATGGACAAGGCAACTCCTAGGTGGATTCATAACTGGCTTAATGATTGGACCCAAAGAGTGGTTGTAAATGGCTGCACATCCAGTTGGAAGAATGTTTCAAGTGGGGTACCACAGTGTTCTGCCCTGGGCCCTGTATTGTTCAGCACCTTTATCAGTGATTTAGATGAAGAAGTTGAGGGTACACTGATTAAATTTGCTGATGACACAAAACTAGGGGAGATATCTAATACTAGAGAAGAGAGAGAAAGGATTCAAAAATATATAAATAAACTGGAGCAGTGGGCATCAACTAACAGAATGGGGTTTAACAGGGAAAAATGCAAAGTACTACATCTAGGCAATAAAAATGAAAAAAGCACATACAGAATGGAAGGAATAGAGCTAAGCAACAGCACGTGTGAAAAAGACTTGGGTATACTAATAGATCATTAACTGAACATGAGTTAACAGTGTGACACAGCAGCAAAAAAAGCAAATGCAATTCTGGGATGTATTAACAGAAGTATACAGTCTAGATCACACAAATTCATTATAGCCCTCTACTCCTCTTTGGTCAGACTTTATCTGGAATACTTTGTCCATTTTTGGGCACCACATCTTAAAAAAGACATCAACAAACTGGAGCAAGATCAGAGAAGAGTGACCAGAATGGTGACCGGTCAGCAAACCATGTCCTATGAGGAACGGTTACAAGATTTGGGAATGTTTAGCTTGCAAAAAAGAAGACTGAGAGGAGGCTTAATAGCTGTCTACAAAAATCTCAAGGGCTGTCACATTGTAGAAGAATCATCTTTATTCTCATTTGCACAAGGAAAGACTAGAAGCAATGGTATGAAATTGAATGGGAGGAGACACAGATAAGATATTAGAAAAAACTTTTTGACAGTTAGGGTGATCAATGAGTGGAACAGGCTGCCACGAGAGATGGTGAGTTCTCCTTCCATGGAAGTCTTCAAACAGAGGCTGGGCTGACATCTGTCTGGGATGATTTAGTGAATCCTGCTTTGAGCAGAGGGTTGGACCAGATGATCCAGGAGGTCCCTTCTATAAAACTCTACAGTTTTCTATAATTTCTATGACCACTACATTAACAAGTAACTAGACCTTCAAGGTTGAATGGCACTCATCAGTAAACAAGACAGTTTTAAAATTAGTCTTCATGTATGTCTAGGCCCACTGTAACCATTTCTGCTTGAGAGCACTGTTTAGGAGTAGTCAAATATTAGGTTGATGCACAACTGCAGCAGCTTTAGCAACCTGTTTGCTGCTTTGTAATGGTACTTTTGCAGTTGATCTCTTAATCCGATGAAGATGTGTGGCAGAAACCTTTCTTATTATACTTTTATCTGCATAAACTCATCTATTCTGTGCATCAGCCATAAATCTTTTCACACTTAAGTGTTCATGAAATAGCTAATGTTTTCATTCCTTGTCAAAGACATTGCATTATTTGATGCTTTTCGACAGCAGAGAGATCCTTTTTACTTCCCATATTGCTTGTAACCTGTGGCCTGCTACACAATGTGGAACAACCTTCTTAAGTATTTTTCCTCTGTGAAGAATATTGGAGATATAATTCCACGTCAATCATCTGTATATTTTTGGGCCTGAAATTACGAAAAACCTTTTCAGCATGTGCTGTGGCAACATGACACCTGGCCAGCCTGAAACAAAATGATTCTCACACCCCTCTCTAGAGCTGGTATGCAACCTTCTACAGGAAGACCCCCTCTGGATCCAAGTCTTGTGGCTTGAGTCCTTCACTCAGCCAGCTAGGATTTCATAAACAAGTTGTGAAAATAATATATGTCCTAGCTGAATATCTTATATATTTCCGGAACCCTCAGACCAGGGCAAACACATGTCGGGGTCTCCAGTCATTCTAACATGCACGGTAAGGGAGATACAAAGAACAATCACTAGCAACTAGGTAGCAAAATTGTGCTTAGTCTCTATGTGTAGCAGGGGCCCGGTCGGATCTGATGGCATTAGAACCACTGCCGTAGGACTGCCCAGACAGGAGTTATGATCTTTCATTTGTTTTGGGAGATTTATCTCCAAACCTCCAGGGGAGGTTGAGCCCAGAGGGCAGGAGAGGGAGTTACCAATAGGGTTAAGACTTGTGTGGAGCATTTCCTCTGGCTTTTTCTCTGGGAGGTTGTGACAACAGCATTTCTGAACAAGTCACACCCAGAGGGCACCATAACCTCCCATGTGGCAACCCTCCCCCACAAGCTAGACCTTTCATCTAACTAGTAACTGGCTATATGTCCTGCTTATACCCTTTGTCCTACCACTATTGTATTTGCATATCTAACCATTATGTATGTATAACCATTGTGTATATATCATGCATTGTCTAGTGTGCCCTTAAGGTGATTAAATATATAATTTTACCTTTGGCTGCTCTTATTTCGATCCATGAACCCACACGTCCATTTCTTTACCTAATCAAATGCTACTGGGGGCTGGTCTCTGGCCTGATATAGCCGTGGTAACGTTCCAATCGTAAATTGAATGAGGAACTAGTGTCAGTCCTACCAGGCTGTTAAGGTTCTGTTTCACTGGGGCCAGTGAAAAGGGCATCAGTCCTCCAAATTATCCCAAGTGTTTGAGACTGATGTCACTGATCCAAAGAGTACTGGGACAGAATATCATCCATGATTTTATTTAAAAAAAAAATTACATCTTCATGAATCTTAAATCCAATTTGTATAATAATTTGGAATGCGGTGTTGTTGATATAGTTAGTATTGAAGGCTCCAGACAAACAAAACAAAGCCATGTTGACAATGCTGCTATACATGACATAAGTTAAGATGCTGGATTGTTAAAATACTGGGGTTTTAATTTTGAATTTGTCTCCTTTTAGCTAAACTATATAATATTATTTGTAAACAGTGAAAAAAAATGTAATAACTCTTCGTCATTAAAGTATTAATAAAATAAAGTGTTAAAAACAATCTAAATATTGTTCTTCTACAGTTGGCAGTTCTCATTCTGTTGCTCAGTCTGATGTAAGCTATACATGTGCATATCCGTATATTTTATGAACACTTACTAGCTTTAAAAATAGTCCCTGCTCAGCCCATACTTCCATTTCACATCAATTAATACAATTCAAAGAATTCTATTGCAAAAATAATTAAAATATATCATTGCTCTAGGAAGGTTTTATGAAAAGTTCAAAAATTGAAAGTGCTTAATTCAGGCCAGTTCTAAAAGCTTGTATGGAAAAAAGCAGGTACACTAAAACTATAAGATAAAATAGGTATTTGCTAAGAAAATTTCTCTATTTTTAATAAATGAAAAGACAAAAAATGGGAAATAAGAAATACTAGATTTTCCATATCTTTTAATAAAAAATAAGTATATTCGATTTGTCCTGAGATATATATATACTGCAATGCTTTTCCAAAGATATATAATACTGTATACCTGCTCTTTAGGTGCTTTGCTCCAAATTGACATACTGACATTTTGGACGGTTATATTCAATAGATAGCATGGGCACAGGAGTGATCAAGCCAATATTCTACTGTCAAGTAAGGAATTGAAGATAACTCAAAATCAACCACAGAAACTAGATTGCAAGAGTGAGTAAGTGACCTCCCTTTGTCACTTCATTGGAGATGTGTGACATAATTGTGGGGAACTGATGGATTATCTTGGCAGCCGAAAGCCTATCAGGTGCCTTCAAACATTCTATGGTGATATGGAAAAAACATAACTACATAGTTACAAAGGTTGAAAAAAGACATTAGCATATCAAGTTTAACCTGCTTTGACAAGCTATACATTACCTATCACTAGATTGTTTATAACCCACAATGTCTCTTGCTGTAAGGAAAGCATGTAGCCCAGATAAAATGCTGCTTTAGTACCTACCATAACTACCTTTCGCAGTAGGGCATTTCAGAGACTAGTTTACTTTTTCTGTTTAACAGCCAGAATCACCTTGTGTCCAAACATAATTGGTATCTCCTTGCCATTTATTTGGTCCTTGGATGAAATAAATCAAGTGCCAATGCTTTATATTGACCAGACACATATTTATATATGTCAAGTAAGATTGCCTGTGAGATGCATTTTTTCTTTGTGAAAAAAGCCTAACTTTTGATCTTTTGGAACCTCTCCTTATAGGCAGGGCCAGCGTTAGCAGCAGGCAAACCATGCTCCCGCAGGGGCCCCCAGCCAGTGGTGTGCCGCTAATAGTGGCACATCAAGCAGCCACTATGGGTTCCATGGGTCAGGGGGGCTCACCTTCTACCAGCTCCAACTCCCCCAGCCGCCGCATTGAACTATACTGGCATCATAATTACGCCGATACAGTTCAAAGCAATGATGGAGGAGAGAGCGTCAGATAATGCTCCCTCTCCCATCATTCCCCTCTGCCTCTGATACTGCAGGTGCGCAATGACATCATTTCATCATGCACCTGCTGTGAGCCGGGCCCGGGCAATGCAGATGCTGAGACCAGAGGAGAGCGTGGAGCAGTGCAGGGCACAAGGAGAGATGATGATAGTGGTTTTTTTTTAAATATATCATTGAGTACTGGACTGTGGGGCCGTTCTTGGGGGATGTACATTATTTTCTATGGGAAGGTGGGCTGTATTATATTCTATGGGGGGCTACATTATATTCTATAGGGAGATGGGCTCTGTTATATTCAATGGGGGCTGTTATATTCTATGGGGAGGTGGGCTGCATTATACTGTATGGGGGCTAAATTATATTCTATGGGGGGCTGAATTAGATTCTATGAGGGAGGATTGCATCATAATCTTTAATGGGGCTACATTATATTCTATGGGGAGGTGGGCTGAATTATATTCTATGGGGGCTACATTATATTCTATGGGGAGGTGGGCTGAATTATGTTCTATGGGGGCTACATTACATTCTATGGGGGCTGAAGTATATTCTATGAGGGAGGATTGCGTCATACATTGTGATGGGGTTACATTATATTCTATGGGGAGGTGGGCTGTATTATTTTCTATGGGAGGCTATATTATATAATATGGGAGCCGGAATTATATTCTATGAGGGGGAATGGCATCATACTCTTTGATGGGGCTACATTATATTCTTTGGGGAGGTGGGCTGTATTTTATTCTATGGGGGGCTACATTATATTCTATGGGGCTGTATTATTTTCTATGAGGGAGGATTGCATCATACTCTTTGATGGGGCTACATTAAATTCTTTGGGGAGATGTGCAGTATTTTATTCTATGAGGGGCTACATTATATTCTATGGGAAGGTGGGCTCTGTTATATTTTATGGAGGGCTACATTATATTCTATGTTGAGGTGGGCTTTATTATATTCTATGGGGGTACACTATATTCTATGTGGAGGTGGGCTGTATTATATTCTATGGGGGGCTACATTATATTCTCTAGGGGCTGTATTATATTATATTCTATGAGGGGTGATTGCATCATACTCTCTTAGGGGGCTACATTATACTATATAAGGGGGCTACATTGTATTCTATGGGGGGCTGCATTATATTCTATGGAGGCTAGATTATATTGTATGGGGGCTTCATTATACTCTATGAGGAGGCTACATAATATTCTATGGAGGGCTGCATTATACTATATGAGGAGGGCTACATTGTATTCTATGGTGGGTAACATTATACTATATAAGGGGGCTGCATTATATTCTATGGAGGGGCTGCATTATATTCTGTGGGGGCTACCATATATTCTATGGAGGGGCTGCATTATACTTTGTTGGGAGGCTGCATTATACTCTGTGGGGTGGCTGCATTATACTTTTTGCAGTGGATGCATTATGCTCTATGTGGGTTGCATTATATTATAGATATCAAGGACTATGGGTAATACATTATACTATATCAGTGATGGCGAACCTATGACACGCGTGTCAGTGCTGACACGCGTAGTCATTTTCAGTGACACGCCGGCCGCCGGCCGCGGCCCCATAGAAATTGCATCTTTACATTGCATGCCATCCGATCCGATTTTTTATCGGATTGGATGCCATGCAGGAGGTCTGTGGGTCCAAACAACAGAGCTCCGGCACAGAGCGTCTAGGCCTGGGACTTCCGGTAGGCCCGGCGCAGCTCCCGGAAGTCCCAGGCCTCGGCGCGGGTCGGATGCCATGCAGGAGGTCTGTGGGCCCAAACAACAGAGCTCCGGTGCAGAGCGTCTAGGCCTGGGACTTCCGGTAGGCCAGGCGCAGCTCCCGGAAGTCCCAGGCCTCTGCGTCGGAGCTGTGTTGTTTGGGCGGCATTGCGCTGCTCCCTGCTCCCTGCTTCGCCGGCCGGAAAGATCGGACCTACCGGTCCCATACCTAGAGTCCGCTCTGCGCCCTAGCTCTGTTGGGTGGCATTGCGCTGCTCCCTGCTGCGCCGGCCAGAAGTCCCAGGCTGCACTTCTGAGGCCTGAGGAGATCGCTGTCTGGAGGCCCTGTGATTGCTGTCTGCAGGCCCTGTGATTGCTGTCTGCAGGCACTGTGACAACTACAGCAACCATCATCCAGTGAACTGTGGGGTGTCATTTGCCATTACTAAGATAAGTGAGGGGGAGGCTGGAAGAGGCCTGTGCTATGGGTGCCGTTTCCCGCCATTAGAAACGCCATCTTGCAGCATAGTACAGACTCCATTTCACCACCATTACTGTTTGTGGTGCATCCTTATTAACCCCTATTTCTGCTAATTGCCTGCAGGGCTAACTATAAATCTTCTCTCATGGAGAAGCCACAAAATAAAAAACCAAAGTTAAGTAAAGGGAGTGGTAGTAGTAGCAGTAGCCGACCCTTTCAAGAGACATGGACTGAGATGTATGGCATTATAGAAAAAAAATGGCAGATCATTTTGCGTTCTATGTAGTGAAACGGTAGTAAGCAGAACGTGGAATGTAAATAGACATTTTGAAACTAATCATTCCCAGCTCTTGAAAAAAAGTGAGGATGAAAGGAAGGAATACATTTCCAGGCAGCTACACCTTCATAAGAGCCAATCTAATTCCATCCTTAAATTTGTAAAAAGCTCTACAAATTTAACATCTGCAAGTCTGAGCATTGCTCACTCCATAGCTCAGCATGGAAAAGCACTCAGTGAGGGAGAATTTATTAAAGATACTCTCTTAAGATGTGCACCAGTTCTATTTCATGATATGCAGAATAAAGATGCAATTATTAAGAGAATATCTGAGTTACCACTGAGTAGAAATATCATAAAAGACCGAATAATGAGACTGAACACAAACGTACAACATCAATTAAAGAGAGACATAAGTAATTGTAAATATTTTTCGATCTCTCTTGACGAAACTACTGATGTCACATCACATGTTCAGTTGGCCATTATTGGTCGATATTCTGATGGTCTCACAATGAGAGAAGAGTTGATAAAGTTAGTATCAGTGCCAACAAGTACATCAGGAAGTGAAATATGTAAGGTTGTTATGCAAACATTCTGTGACCTAAGCATTGATATCTCTAAAGTTGTGTCAGTGACGACAGATGGGGCACCAAACATGGTGGGGAAAAAAGTCGGATTTGTTAAATTGTTTACGGAAGGTATTGGACATCCGATTGTGCCTTTTCATTGCATTATCCATCAGGAGGCTTTATGTGCCAAAGCAGGATTCACTGAATTAAACGACTTAATGTCAGTTGTTACAAAAATAGTTAATTTAATAGCTGCTCGCCCCCTTCGCAAGCGAGAATTTTCTGCACTTTTACTGGAGGTTGATTCCACCTACAGTGGACTGCTGATGTACAATAATGTAAGATGGCTGAGCCGAGGCAAAGTTCTTGAGCGCTTTGTGGAGTGCTTTGAAGAAATGAAGGTATTTCTTGAGGATAAGGATCTGGGAAACTTTCCTCAGCTCTATGATTCTACGTGGGTCAACAACCTGATGTTTTTTACAGATCTCTCTGTTCATATTAATGAACTGAACTTAAAGCTACAAGGTTTTGGAAAAAGTATTGACGTTATGTTTGGATACATAAAAGCTTTTGAAAGTAAACTTAAAATTTTCAAGCGAGATGTAGAAACTAAAACTTATAAGTATTTTCCTCGAGTAACAAAGTATTTTGAGAAGGCCAGTGCAGCTGTACAAAATGAAATGGAACCCTTGCATATAAAGTACCAGCATGTTTTAGACTCGTTACTTGACCAGTTCAGTGATAGATTTCATCAATTTAGAAGCCTAGAACAGACCATGAAAATAATTAAGTATCCTGATGTAGTAGTCTACAGTAGTTTGGAATTAAATGGTTTCCAGTGGATACAAATTGATGATTTGGAGATGCAACTTGCAGAATTTCAGGACAGCATCTGGGCTCAGGTGTTTGTTGACTTGAGGTCAAAGCTTGAGAATCTAGAAAGGTGCCGCTTGGAGAATCAAGAGGAGTGCCACTATGAACAGGAAATTTGGAGTGCCTGGAATAGGTTACCAGACACTTTTAGCACCCTGAAAAATATAGCAATGGCTTTACTCACTATTTTTCTCTCTACCTACTTTTGTGAGACCTTATTCTCAGCATTAAATAATATCAAAAGCAACAAAAGAAACAGATTGACAGATGAACTTAGTAGCGCTTGCTTGGGCTTGAAGTGTACAAAATACCAACCTTCAATTGAACATTTAGCTAGTGAAATTCAGCAACAAAAAAGTCACTAAATTTAGTGATGGCGAACCTGTGGCAGTCCAGCTGTTGCAAAACTACAATTCCCATCATGCCTGGCCATTCCAAGCAAAAGCTTTGGCTGTGAAGACATGATGGGAATTGTAGTTTTGCAACAGCTGAAGTGCCACAGGTTCGCCATCGCAAGAATTCCCCCTCCCCCTCACTTATCTTAGTTCACGGCACCCCACACAAGTTAAATAATAGCAAGACCAACAAAAGAAACCAACTGACAGATGAACAAAGAAGTCACTAAGCAGGTAAGTTAAATAATTATAATTATACATATTTGTTATTTAAACTATACATGTCGCAAAATTATGGTTTTTTATCAAGGTGACACACCACCCAAGTTATGCTCGGTTTTTTGGCGAATTTTGACACACGAAGCTCAAAAGGTTGCCGATCACTGTACTATATGAAGAACTATGGGGTGCATTATACTATGGGAAGTAAATTGTACTATATGGATGACTATACTATATGGAGCACTATGAAGTGTGTATTATACTATATGGAGGACTGAGCAGTGTATTTTAATATATGGAGGACTATGAAAAGTGTATTATACTATATGGAGGACTGAGTAGTGTATTATACTATATGGAAGGACTATGAATAGTGTATTATACTATATGGAGGACTATAGGAAGTGTATAACACTACATGGAGGACTGAGAAGTGTATTTTAATATATGGAAGACTATAGGAAGTGTATTATAC
Organism: Ranitomeya variabilis; assembly: GCF_051348905.1. NCBI lineage: Eukaryota > Metazoa > Chordata > Amphibia > Anura > Dendrobatidae > Ranitomeya > Ranitomeya variabilis. The sequence continues at coordinate 554,859,134 of NC_135234.1, forward strand.
TATATGGAGGACTATGGGAGTGTATTACACTATATGGAGGGCTATGGGGAGTGTATTATAGTATATGGAGCTCTATGGGGAGTGTGTTGTAGACTGTGAGCCCTCGCAGGCAGGGTCCTTTCTTCTTCTGTACTTGTGTGTGCCTTGTTTATTGTGCTTGTCTATATTTGCCCCTTTCACACACAAAGCGCCATGGAATAAATGGTGCTGTATAAATGTATAATAATAATAATAATAATAATATATGGAGGACTATGGGGCACATTATATTATATGGAGGACTATGGGGTGTGCATTTTACAATATGGAGGACTGTGGTGCACGTTATAATATATGGAGGACTATTAAGTCCTCAGATGCATGTAATAAGCAAATGTGAATTTGAGCTGTGCCGCACAGAAGCTGGGAATTCTTCCTCTCTCTCCCTCCATCCCTCCATCTCTCCATCCATTCCTCCCTCTCTCTCTCATCTCCAGGTCTGCCAGACAATTGCACGACTGCTTCATCTTTCTCCTGCATATAGAGTACAGGTATCCCTGAAAAATTCTTAACTGCTTCTTTTACATATATTTTTCTCAGTATTTGAGTCGAGCACCCAAGCAGTCCAACGTGCCCAATTTGAGTACCGAGCAGTTTACTGCTCGCTCATCACTAGGTGTCATCTATCCTGGATAATTATAGGGCAATTTAGAACTCTGACAACTGCCAGACCTTTGCCAATTGTAGCTCTGCTCAAGTGATGTGTTTGTGTGTGCTCTGAGTTACATCCTGATCTCTGTTGACTACCTTCTGACCATCCATTTGACTTACCCCTGTGTTTCGATATGCTACCTTCTTAAGACCCTGATCTTGGACTGTTTCATGACTATCTTTTTGTCTTTTCCCTCTGTCTATTATGTGCCCTCTTGGTACTGACCCTTGACCTCTTGACTATCTTGCCCCTTGATACATCCGTGTATAGTGATTAGTGTAACAGCTGAATTTTCTTTATTTTTGTGCACTTTAACCCCTTTGAGACAAAGCAATTTTTCGTTTTTGCATTTCTGTTTTCGGTCCCCTTCTTCCCAGAGCCATAACTTTTTTTATTTCTTGGTCAATATGGCCATGTGAGGGCTTGTTTTTTGCAGGATAAGTTCTACTTTTGAATGAAATCATTTGTTATACAATAACATGTACTAGAAAATGGGAAAAAAATTCCTAGTGCAGTGAAATTGAAAAAAAAAGTGCAATTCCAAGACGGTTTTTGGATTTTTTTCACCATGTTCACCACATGCTAAAATTGACCTGCCATTATGATTCATGAGGTCATTATGAGTTCATAGACGCTAAACATGTCTAAGTTCTTTTTCATTTAAGTGGAGAAAAAAATTCCAAAGTTTATTAAAAAAAAAATTTTCCGAGACACGTAGCATCTCCATTTTTTCTTGGGTTCAGTAGGGGCTTATTTTTTGTGTGTCAAGCTGATGTTTTTTATTGATACCACTTTGGTGCAGATACGATCTTTTAATCACCCATTATTGTATGCTAATGCAATGTCGTGGTGACCCAAAAAACGTAATTCTGGCGCTTTGATTTTTTTCTCTCAATGCTGTTTAGCGATCAGGATGACCCTTTTTTATTGATAGATTAGACAATTCTGACTGCAGTGATATCAAACATGTGTATGCTTGATTTCTTTATTGTTTTATTTTGAATGGTGCGAAAGAGGGGTGATTTAAACTTTTATATTTTTTCATTTTTTAAATATTTTTAAAAACATTTCTTTTTACTTTTGGCATGCTTCAATAGTCTCCATGGGAGACTAGAAACTGCCATAACTCAATCAGCTGTGCTACATACAGGGGATGATCAGATCATGTGTATCTAGCATAATTACTCACTTGCTATGAGAGCCAATTACCAGGCGGTGCTCACAGCAAGCCAGCATTTACAACCATGCAGGTCTCCAGGAGACTTCTGGTTTTCGTGCTAATCCATCGGTGACCCGCGACAGCATGACGGGGGTTACCGATGGGCAGATTTCCAGCCCGATGGCAGGAAGCTAGCATTAAATGCCGCTGCCAGCGTTTGACAGCAGCAGCATTTAAAGGGTTAATAGCCACTGGTGTATCGTGGTTCAAAACAGCTGATATGTCCCAGGAAAGATGTGGGCTCTGGCGGTGAGAGAAGCGACATGTTCCGTACTAGTACAGCGCATGTTGCAAAAGGGTTAAAATATTGTTTTCTTTTTGCAGCTGCTGCTTTACATTGAGTATTGAAGCTTAGTTTACTCATGAATAAAAGGACCTCAAGTCCTTCTACTGCACAGTAATCCCTAGTGAATTTCCAATTGATGTTAATGCAGCAGTACCATCACTGTTGCCTGGGTGCTTTACTTTACATTTGTCACTGCCATTTTTTTCCTCAAGAAAATATACAGATATCTTGCAGTATCTATTAAAGATTGATGTGCAATATTTTACAATCCAGTTCAGTTTATTATCCTGCAAAGATATCTGTTATCAGCAAAGACAGACACTTTACTCTCAATGTTATCTACAATTAAAATTTATTGGTCCTAACTAGTGATAATATAATCATAGAATAGTAGAGTTGGAAGGGACCTCTTGGGTTATCTTGTACATCCCTCTGCTCAAAGCAGGATTCCTAAATCATCCCAGTCAGATGTCTGTCCAGCCTTTGTTTGAAGACTTCCACCTCTCGTGGCAACCTGCTCCACTCATTGAGCGAGTGATGAGTGAATACATTTGGCACTATTTGCTATTTGCACAAATAGTACAATATGCAGGCTATTTGTTGCTCTGCGAGCAATTTGCTATTCACCTTGGTATGTTCGAGTGACCCATCAGCATGTTTGGTTCTTTATTTGCAGCCAATGAACATGCTTGGCTTGCTTTCCAATCACAGTAATGCTAGCACCATCTTTGGTGTGGCATTATTGTGAATGGCTGGCCCTACAGGTCATAGGGGATATTTAATCCCTGCTGAAGCCATCTTGCAAACGTTACAGTTGGACTCAGTATAGTGTGAGCGTCGGGAGAGTATAAGCAGCATATAGGAAGAGTTTGTGATTACAAAAAGCTCTTTTTAGAGCTACTGAGAGTGAAGATAAGTTCTCTGTTAAGTGGAGATATTGTAGGAAGAGGTTTTATACAAGGGAAAGGCAGGCAACTGGGTGTTATCATTGCAAGTACATGCTGCAGATCTCTGCTAGTTTGTATTGTGTTGTATAGTGTAGGAACAGACTGTGGGATTAGGGAGAGAGGCAGGGTTTCATATGTTGTACCATAATATACAAAACAGCTCTTTTTAGAGCTAAATAATATTACTCAGTACCAGCATATACTAAACAAATTTTTTTGGAGCTACATAATGTTCCTGCATACCAACATACAGTTATATGAAAAAGTTTGGGCACCCCTATTAATCTTAATCTTAATGTTTTATAAAAATTGTTTTTTTTTTTGCAACAGCTATTTCAGTTTCATATATCTAATAACTGTTGGACACAGTAATGTTTCTGCCTTGAAATGAGGTTTATTGTACTAACAGAAAATGTGCAATCTGCATTCAAACAAAATTTGACAGGTGCATAAGTATGGGCACCCTTATCATTTCCTTGTTTTAAATACTCCTACCTACTTTTTACTGACTTACTAAAGCACTTTTTTTGTTTTGTAACCTCATTGAGCTTTGAACTTCATAGCCAGGTGTATGCAATCATGAGAAAAGCTACTTAAAGGGACACTGTCACCTGAATTTGGAGGGAACAATCTTTAGCCATAGGGGCGGGGTTTTCGGGTGTTTGATTCACCCTTTCCTTACCCGCTGGCTGCATGCTGGCTGCAATATGGGATTGAAGTTCATTCTCTGTCCTCTGTAGTACATGCCTGCACAAGGCAATCTTGCCTGCCTGTCACCTTAATAATATACTCCACAGACCTCGTCCCTCTCTGGGACATGACCTGTAAGTACCCCATAGATGCTCAAAACCATGCAAAAAATTAATTCTGCATGGTTGGGTAGTTTACACAACAGGTGTAAGGGTATGTGCACACGTAGGAAAAGAGGTGCAGAATTTTCTGCACAAAATCCGCATCTCCTGGCAGAATCCGCGGTTTTTATGCGGATTTTGTGCGGTTTTTATGCGGAATTGATGCAGATTTTGTGCGGATTTTCAGCGGTTTTGGGCCACTGCGGGATTTTAACATGGAGGGGTGCAGAGCCGCTGCAGATCGGCACAAAAGAAGTGACATGCACTTCTTTGAAATCCGCAGCAATTCCTCAATGATTTTTCCGCGTTTCTGCGTACAAAAATCCGCTGCGGATCCGCAGCAAATCCGCATCGTGTCCACATAGCCTTAGGGTTGTGCAGACTGGTCAATGGCACTCCGGTTTCTTTCCCTTGAGGAGGCTGCTTCCAAGTAAAATGAGGCTTGTACATGTTCCTGACATGGGTTTCAGGCCTCACAGAGTGACCACAATACAAACCCTAGCTTGCATACACTGTATTCCAAATTTAATTCTAATGCTTTGGTGTCTGGTAGAATCCAATTTACTGACATTGATCAAACAGCTCCCCAACTCCGGTATTATATTCACCTCACAGTGGTGGAATCCACTGATTACTAGGAGGGAATATAGAAGTCAGGTATGCACACCGCCCCCAAAATCAAGTGAGACCTTTCCTTGCATTCTTAAAATGTTGAATTGATTTATATATGCAATATTAAGAGAGTTTAAAGGGAGTTAAAGATTTGAGCATAACTGTTTATGAAACTGACATATCAGAAAATACTGCCCTATTGATGTCCAAAGACTCCCCTCTCTATTAGCATTAGCCATTGCAATGAATATCTATGTATATGTGCTGCACAGTGACCTATGGAGGTATAGGTTGAAGTCTCAGTTTAGGTTTCACTAGGGGCATGCAGCCGTAATCCAGGGTTCACTAGCAGGCATACAGTTTTAATTGTGGTGGTCATTCCACTTTTTATGCAATTTCTGTGTTATGCTTATAGAGGTATGAATGTATAAACTTACTGCGGAAGGTGTGATATGAATGGCAGTCATATCCAGTAACCAGGTATGCAATGATATAGTTCTTAATTTTGTACCTAGGTGGATTGCACACACAACTGTGTCTTAAAAATCCTAATTCACCCTGATATATCAAGACAGTCACTGTGCTGTTTGGACAGTAGCTCAGGTACCCAACTACGATAGAAGGGACTGAGCATCTTTTGGGCTACATAGAGACTAATTTATTCTTGTGTGTGTTTACCACTATGGTTTTTTGGTTGTCTTTGCACATGCACTTTAGTTAATTCCTATATTTTAAAGATTTATAATAAAGTTGATTATTTTTATTCTGAAGGTGAAAATAAGTGGCTCAAAGGACCAGACTGGCTAAAAGGTAAGCAAAACAGGTAAGTGGTGAGGTAAGTATTAGACATAATTTTTTATATTCTGTGCTTGCTAAGCATAATAACAAACATTCAATTAGCAGAGATTGACTTTGGCGCAAATTGAATTCCACTGTAAATTATGCATGATTTACCAAATGCATATGGATCGCCCCCATAGGGCAGTGGGGTACTCGGTACCGGGCCTTTCGGTTCTCAAGGGGGATGTCACGGTGGCTGACCCGGTCCGTGGCCCTAGGGACATCGGTTGTAAAAGGGGGAAAGGTCTTTAAAGGGATAATGTGTTCGTGACGCCACCTGTGGTATTCGGTCAGGAGTCCGGCCGGTCTGAAGGCAAATCCAGAGTCCCCTTATCCAGGTGGAAATGAGTAGCCTTCCTCTAGCGCCTGGGTGTTGTAGTACCTTACTGCTGAGCCTCTCATAAGGTCCTCACAACTGTTGTAGATGTTCTAGATGTTATGTCTCTTTCTCTGTCCCCCAGATGGATAGGAACAAACCCGTATGACTGATGGCCTGAGGCTTTTTACAGGGACTCTAGCACGCCCCGGCCCCCACAAGTTGCCACCATGCCTCCTGGGTATAGGTCAGGCAGATAACGCAGAATTAGCTGTCCTGCCGGTCTCCGGAGCAAGGCATGGAGACGGTTGCTCCCTCGGTGTTCCGGCTACCGGATCCTGTGCCTCAGAAAGGAGGCAGCCTTTGCAGAGCAGAACTCCTTCTGGTTTCCTCTCCTTTTGCTATGACTTCATTTCTCACCCTCTACAACACAATTCGCTGTTCTTGTCTCTTTCTTAGGATGCTGCCGCACGTCGGGCAGGCCCAACTCCGTGGCCCAAACGTAACATCACTCCCCCTGGTGGAAGAATGACATTACTGCAATGACCAGGACCCTGGGGCGCTGCACATATCTATGTACACCAGCTCATTTTTTACCTAACACTGAATGTTGTAGTTCACCACTTCTTACTTTGCCTCATTTATAGTATATTCCAAATACAATGACTCTTGTTTCCTATCCTTTGACCAGTGTTATAAACAATATGGACTAGTGTCCAATAGTAGTGATGGGTGAGCACTAAAATGCTCAAGTGCTCGTTTCTCGGGTCAAGCAAATTGGAATGCTCGGGTACTCGGCCAGAACAAGGAGCCCAATATAAGTCTATGGGAGACCCGAGTATTTTTACAGCGATCCCCCCCTGGGGTCTTTTAAGGTCTAAAAAAGTCTGACAATGATGGAAACACTGCTCAAATGACACAGGGACATCATTGGGATCGCCCTTGGAAGCATTCCTGACACCTAGTTCACAGCTTCAATCAATTTTTTTCCAAGATTTATGCCATTTATCCCTGTGCCACAAAAAAACATGTTAAAATGAAACCAAAATGGATTTTGCTGGGAAATATGTCAAGGTACATCCTTTGCAGGTTAATGGCTTGCCTGTAAGGCGAAATATTTAACCCCAGACCGAAAATTTCCTACTCCACTTAGGCTTAGTTCAGAGACAGCGTTTTTGAAGTGTTTTTCAACTTTAACATTGCATTCAACCACTACAAATGCATTCACTGGGAAATGTCATTGTAACATTTAACAACCCTAGCTGGCCATGTAATATGTGACACATAAGCAGACCCATCTTGTTTCATTTACGAAGGAGGGACTCTTAAAGTCACAGGCCTATTTTTACTGGTGCATCAGGCGGCATTAATCTTCCTAAAGGGCCATTTTGAAACAGTGGGTCTCCTAAACTGTTGTAGCCTATGCTGTGGGTGAATTGGCTGCCAAGAATTACAACACACCACAATACCCCTTTCAGATGTCCAGGAGGGCCTCCTGAAAAAATGTTGCATTGAATTCAAGGCCTGCCCTGCTACCAATTCATAAGCCCCCCCCCTTACCCCTTGGAACCCACATACTTTATGGGCCCATGAAAATCCACTTCGCAATATGCATTTTGTGCTCCATACTCCTTTGTTTTACACATTGGAAGCAAGGTGAGCCCTGCTGCATAGTCAGTCATATGCACCCCATTAGGCCTTGGAACCGACATACTTTATGGGCCCATGAAAATCCACTTCACAATATGCATTTTGTGCTCCATACTCCTTTGTTTTACACACTGGAAGCAAGGCGAGCCCTGCTGCATAATCAGTCATATGCACCCCATTACGTCTTTGAATCCACATACTGGATGGGCCCATGAAAATTCAGTCTTATTTTGTAATGGTATGATGGTTACCTCTTTGCACAATTATTTACATGAGAATTTGGCAATTTTATTAGACATGTTTTTAACACTAAGGTTCAGATACGGCTTTAAAAAAGGCTAATAATTGCAATAAAAGGCAATTTTATTGCAAACTACAAAATTCAAGGAATAGTATGATTGAATAGTGTGAGTGCATACACTTTTGTATGTGTAAACATACACAGGTTAATAAGTACATGTAAGAATTAAATAAATATACTGATTACATGTATATGAAGATTAACTACATACAGTTTACTTAGATCATCACCAAGAGGCTTTTAAACATCATCCGTCTGGAATATCAGAGAAGCAACACCAAGACAGAGAACCCCTGGGAGATTACCTACATTGCATGGGCATCCCCAATTATGCAGGTATCAGCACACTGTGCATGTACAGGTACCCCAGTTTTGGCATCTGTCTTAGTCATGTTTCTCTGGTCTTATATAGTGATTTACACTATGTACAGGAAAGATAAATATCTTGATACCGTGTTAGCCAGTAGATAGAAAAATATTTAGAATTGAGAGTCCTCAGTGGTTGATACCTTTTAATGGCTAATGAAAAGATGGTAACAAATTGCAAGCTTTCGAGACTACACAGGTCTCTTCATCAGGCATAGACTAAAAGCAAATTCTGAAGAATCACATATTTATACACAACACAGCACAGAACTGTCATTATGGAAGAATGATAAGTGATAAACAGTTGTGTCCATAAATATTGGAAAGTTCCTAATTCATAACAAATTATAAATCATAAATAAATCATAACAGAACCAGACCCCAATAAGAGGACAGCAAAACATTCACTACTAATCTAGGAACTTTCCAATATACTAAGTGCATGGGCAGACAAACATTTCCCTATGGGGGCAATTTTTTTTTTTTTTAAATTGTTTACGGGCGTCATAAACACCTTGCAAAACTGTAAAGTGGTTTCCAACACAGTTGCTGCTGGGAAGGTGCAGGTTTTTAGTAAAAATATGGTGGACGAATCGTTGGATAAAATGATCAGGAAAAGGAGCATGGTGATGACAGGAATGGGAATGTACATGATTAATAACAGCGGTGGCTATGGGAGATGAGATCCAGTATACTACAGCCTATAATGATTAGTCGTTTAGCCACCACCAATTACCAGAATGTGTTTCATGTCCGTCAGAAGATCAGTGTAACAGATGTGCGTGTTTGACTCGGCCTAAAAAATGCCTGTCAAAAATATGTTGCCAAACCAAAGACGCACATGTCTCTCTAAAAGGCAAAGTGCAACACGTTCGTGAGATGCTGAATTAGAGAAAGCAGATCAGTGTTGGAGGTAAAGAAAACAAACTGATGGATGCTTGTATAAAACTAAGTTTAAAGAGGAGTGCATGAGGAGGGGGACAAGGCGGGTCATCTCCTTTCAAGAATAGTGGCGGCACAGAGAGACTCCACACATATACAGTAGTTGCTTTGAAGGGAAAGGATGGGTCGGAGCATACTGGTTACAGGGCAATTTTGGAGGTGATGACGGGATATTATTCGGATCTTTCTAAATCGCGGGTACAACCAAAGATGGAGGAGGTGGATGGTTTTCAGGCAGAGGTTCAGCTTCCTAGAATTTCTACAGTTGATCAGGGACTTCTTGAAGAGCCGTTTAATTTGGAGGAGCTTGACACCGCACTGGCCTCTATGCCTAATGACACCACTGAACCTACAGCCAGGCATGGTCGTGTGTGACAATGTCTGGAACCTGGTGGCTGCTCTTTGTCGAGGCGAGCTCACACACGTGCCATGACTGGCCCATGTGCTTAACCTCATTGTTCAACGTTTCCTGAAAAGAGACACGGAGGTGCCAGATCTGCTGGGAAAAGTACAAGGCTCTGCTTACACATTTTAGAAAGCCAGCTAGAGCTTCATCTGCCCTTGCCGTGCTTCTGCAGTGCTTGCAGCTTTTGGCTCAACGACTGGTGTGTGATGTCCTCCCCATGCATTGGAACTCTACACTGCATATTTTAGAAAGGATATGTGAGCAGAAGAGGGCAGTTGTTGACTACCAGCATCAACAAGGCCGTTGGCATTCAGTTTTGACTTCACACATAAGATCTCAGAACTGGACATGGATGTCAGACATATGTACCATTCTCCAAAACTTAGAGGAATTCACTAAGATGGTGAGTGGCAATGATGCCATAATTAACATCTCCATCCTGCTTCTCTGTGTTCTAATATTAATATTTATTGTTATTTATATAGCATCAACATATTTACAGTGTGAAACACAACAGTCCTAAGTAACAACGATAACAATAATACAGTAATTAAACAGAAATAAAACAACCCTGCTCATGACAGCTTACAATCTACACTAAGAAACAATGAGAACAATAATTAAACCCAAAAAAACCATCCTGCTCATGACAACTTACAATCTACAATGAGGTGGGGGAGATAAAAACTACAGAGGAATGTATTTACAAGGATGTATTTACAATTATATTACTGAGGTTTGTCGAAAGTTGTGGAGGCCTGAGGACAAGGAGGATGAGGAGAGTATGGTCAGTTGTCCTCTTGGTGATGACACGGAAGTATCGACTGTTAGCAGTCTTGCACGCATGGCTGAATTTATGTTATGCTGCCTTTCCCGTCACCCTTGCATTCTCAAAATTTTGAAACTTTATTTCTCTTATTCCAGAGGCAGACAGGTGTACTACAATGTTGGAGGACCATAGGGCTCTTCTTGCTGAATTGTTAAAAAAATTCCCATCTGAAAACGCTGGCAGAAGAGGTCACAGTTTGTTGGCAAAGCAAGGAGTACAGGTGAGAGAGACACAACTCCAATCCAGCAGAGGCAGTGGAACACTGACAAAGTTCGGGGAGAGTTTTCTCACACCCTCCTATCGCCCTGGCCTTGAGGCATGGGTAACTCTCACAAGGAGTACTTTGTTTTGTAAAATGCAGAGGGAGTACCGAGCTGACCATACTAATGTTCTCTGTCATTCCTCTGAGCCTTTTAATTATTGTTTTGCAAAGCTGAACATGGAGCGTGTCTCTCTACTGCGAACGTGCACTGTACTCATGGTCTTGGAGCGCACGGTGCCTTGCTCTCTGGCGGTCACTGTGAACATGGCTCCTCGCTTTCTGGCAGTAAAGCTTTTATTGGCCTTCATAATACAGAGACAGAGTACAACACCGCAAAAGCGTTCACACTCTGCTCCTCAGATTTTCTATGTGCGCAATGACTGCCTCTAGGCAGAAGACGATGATGGTGATAGTGGTAGTTGAAGCATTTACACAATCATGAAGCAGCCATAACAACTTGAAACAGAACTGTTTTTAACGATATACCACACTGTGCGATATGTGACCTGTATTTGTTAATTTTTTAAACTAAAATAGTGTACCAAACTAGGGTAACAGACAGCAAATAAAGCTGAATGTAGGCCTGAATTTCCACATTTTGTAGGCCACAAATACATCAGACGTCTGACAGCGATAACACACTGGCAAATATGTGGCCTTTTTATATTTTTTAAGCTAAATAGTGCTGTATATAATTAGAGTAACAGACAGCAAAAAAAAGTGGTACACTGGCCTACAATAACCAAACTTGGAGCACGCAGGTATATGAGGGCTGTCACGGAAATACAACACTGGCAAAAATGTGGCCTTTTTATAATTTTGGAAGCTAAATAGTGCTGTATAGAATTAGAGTATCTGACAGCAAAAAAGGGGTCCACCGGCCTACAATGACCAAACTTGGAGCACGCAGATATATGAGGGCTGTCACCGAAATACCACAATGGTAAAAATGTGGCCTGTTTTTTTTTTTTTTTTAAATGCAAAATAGTGCTCTATAGAATTTGAGTATCAGACAGGAAAAAAAAAGTATTCCACTGGTCTACAATGCCCAAAGTTGGAGCATGCAGATATATGAGGCCTTTTCAGTGAATGTAAATCACACAAAAAAAGTGGCACAAGGCTAGCACACACAACTATGCTACGTATGCCTGACAAACTATGATTTTCAACAGGCCTCAGGCTGACACAACAGACAGTATATTTTAGTTTTTTGGGGGCTAATTTTTGGCAAAAAAATGCAATTAGGTATATAGTAAAAAAGCTGCAGCAGCAGACAGTTATGGATCTTTGGGAGGGATGCAGTGGGAGCAATGGATGCACATACAGTGCCTGCAGGCCTTGCACTGATGTAGATATGCTGTGCCCTGCCTATCTAGTGCTGCAATATCAGGACCCACGAATTAGCCCTAAAAAGGACATTTGGTTTCTGAGGAGTTATGGATTTAAGAGTTGCAGACCTACACTAACTCTAAAAACCAAGATTCTGACCCTTTCTTGGCAGCAGCTCTCCCTTCTCTCGCTGAATCCGGAGCAGAATGTGGCAAGTAGGGCGGCATTCTTATACTCGGGATGA